>NC_052162.1:43706264-44051264 GCF_902713615.1 Scyliorhinus canicula | reverse complement strand
TGTGCCAGACTTTGCTTAGTCCAGTTTAAGGTGGTCCACTGAGCACACATCATAGATATCATAGAAGTTAGTGCAGAAGGAGGCCATTCGGCCCATCGAGTCTGCACCGGCTCTTGGAAAGAGCACCCTACCCAAGGTCAACACCTCCACCCTATCCCCACATCTCAGTAACCCCACCCAACACTAAGGGCAATTTTGGACACCAAGGGCAATTTATCATGGCCAATCCACCTAACCTGCACATCTTTGGACTGTGGGAGGAAACCAGAGCACCCGGAGGAAACCCACGCACACACGGGGAGAACGTGCTGACTCCACAAAGACAGCGACCCAAGCCGGAATCAAACCTGGGACCCTGGAGCTGTGAAGCAATTGTGCTATCCACAATGCTACCGGTGACGGCAACCAGGATGAGCAAACTCTTTGGGGTTGACGATAAATGTGCGAGGTGTGCGGGAAGCCCTGCAGGTCATGTCTATATGTTCTGGGCGTGCCCGGCTCTTAAGGGATTCTAGCAGGATTTTGCTAAGGCAATGTCCAAGATCTTAGACAAGTGGGTGATGCCGAGACCAGAGATAGCGATCTTTGGTGTGTCAGACGATCCAGGAGTTCAGGAAGCGAAAGAGGCCGACAGAGTGGCCTCTGCCTCCCTGGTAGCCCGGAGACGGATCCGTTTAATGTGGAGGGACTCGAAGCCCCAGAGTGTAGAGACCTGGGTTAGTGACATGGCTGGGTTCCTCAGTTTCGAGAAAATAAAGTTTGCCTCAAGGGGGTCCATGGCAGGGATCTCTCGGAGGTGGCAGCCATTCCTTGACTTTCTAAGAGAGCAGTAATGTTCAGCAGCAGCAGCATCGCAGGGGGAGTGGCGTTGTATTGTTCTTTTCTTTGTATATACGATTAACTTTTATTTTATTATGTTAATGGTTGCACGCAGTTATGCAAATATTATGTTTTTGACAAAAAATTTGAATAAAAATTATTTTTTAAAAAACCAATTCAATGAACAACCACTCCTGTGTAACCCACCACCCACCCCTGTAAGGAGGCCCCTTTCCTTACAAGGTTCTGAACCTGCAGGTACCTGAAGCCATTCCGCCCGAGCAATTCATATACTTCCTCCAGGTACTCCAGCCCCACGAATCTGTCCCTTATTAACAAGTCGTCAAAGTGCTCAATCCCTGCCTGCCACCACCCCCTAAACCTCTCATCAAGCCCCACTGATGCAAATCTAGGATTACTACAGATCGGCACCCACACCGAGACGCCCTCCATTCCCCGATGCTGCCTTCACTGCCCCCACACGCTCAAAGCCGACACCACCACTGGGCTGGTAGTGTACCCGGCCGACGATAAGGGTAAAGGCGTCAACATCAGAGCCATCAAACACATACCCCTTCACGATGCCACCTCAACCTGCCCCCACAGCCTATTTCCTTACTATAGCAATATTCGCCGCCCAATAATACAGCGAATACAATCCTAACCGACTAAATCTCTCCTCATACCTCAGTCTTGCCATCCCAAGAATCAGTCTGACAAATCTTCGTTGCATTCTCTCTAGAGCAAGAGAATCCTTCCTCAGATAAAGAGGCCAAAACTGCTCACAGTATTCCAGGTGTGGCCTCACCAAAGGCTCTGTATAATTGCAACAAGACATTGCTGGCCCTGCACAAATCCTCTTGCTATGAACGCCCACATGCCATTTGCTTTCTTTACTGCCTGCTGTACCTGCATGCTCTCCTTCAGCGACTGGTGTATGTGGACACACACATCTCATTGCACATTCCCCTCTCCTAATTTATGGCCATTTAGATAATAGTCTGATTTCCCATTTTTGCTGCCAAAGTGGATAATCTTGCGCTATCCAAAAAATATTGCATCAGCCATTCACTTGCCCACTCGCTGAACTTGCCCAAATCACAGTGAAGGATCTCTGTATCCTCCTCGCAGCACAGCTTCCCACCCAACTTGGTGTCATCTGCAAATTTGGAGATATTACATTTTGTTCCCTCAACTAAATCATAAATATGTTTTGTGAATAGCTGGGCTCTCTGCGGTACCCTACTAGACACTGCTGATTCCCTGCGCTACCGCACTTGTCACTGCCTGCCAATTTGAAAAAGACCAGTTAATTCCTACTCTTTATTTCCGGTCTGCCAACCAGTTTTCTATCCATTTCAAAACACCACATCTAATCACTTGTTCTTTAATTTTACATGCTCTTTTATGCGGGACTTTGTTAAAAGCCTTCTGAAAGTATAAATAAACCACATCTGCTCACTCCTCCTCATCAAATTTCAGTAGATTTGTCAAACAGGATTTCCTCTTCATAAATAGATGCTGACTCCGCCTGATCCTGCCACTTTTTCCCCCCCAAGTGCACTGCTATAAAATCTTTGATAATAAATTCTAGATTTTACCCCACTACCAATGTCAATCTTGCCTGTTTTCTCTCTACTTTCCTTTTTAAATAGTGGGGTTACATTAGCTACCCTACCCTCCAATCTGTAGGAACTGTTCCAAAGTCTAGAAAATCTTTGAAGGTGACCACCAAAGCATCAACTATTTCTAGAGCCACTTCCTTAAATACTCTGGGGTGCAGGTCAACAGGCTTTAGGGATTTAAATCGACCTTAAACCCCATCAATTTCCCCATAACCATTTCTTCACTAATACTGATCTTTTTCAGTTCTTCCCTCTCACAAAACCTCGTCTTCCCCAATATTTCTGATATGTTACTTGGGTCCTCCTTTGTGAAGACAGAACCAAAGCATGTGTTTAGTTGGCCAGCCTTTTCTTCATTCCCCATTATAAATTCCCCCGTTTCTGACTAATTTCTTCACCACCCTTTCTCTTCACATACTTAGAAACTTTTACAGTCAGTTTTATGTTCCCCGCAAGCTTACTAATTCTCTATTTTCCCCTTCTTAATCAACCCTTGGTCCTTCTTTGCTGAATTCAAAACTGCTCCCAATCCTCAGGCGTGTTGTTTCTCTTGGCCAATTTGCAGGATTCTTCCTCAGATGGAATACGATCTTTCATTTCAGTCTAAAGATGTGCGGGTTAGGTGGATTGGCCCTGCTAAATTGCCCGTAGTGTCCTAAAAAGTAATGTTAAGGGGGGGTTGTTGGGTTACGGGTATAGGGTGGATGTGGGTTTGAGTAGGGTGATCATTGCTCGGCACAACATCGAGGGCCGAAGGGCCTGTTCTGTGCTGTACTGTTCTATGTTCTATTTCCCTTGTAAGCCATGGATTGGCCATCTTTCCAGCTTTACTTTTGTGCACACAGAAATAAACAATTAGTGCAGTTCAACAGTGCGCTCTTTGAATATTTGCCATTGCCTATCCACGGTGTCACCCCTTTTAAGTAATATTTCCCAATTGATCATAGCCAACTCGCGCCTCATGTCATCATGGTTTCCTTTATTCAGGACAGTCTCAGAATCAACAATTTCACTCTCCATCTTGATGATAAATTCTATCATATAAAGGTCGCTCTTCCCCAAGAGGTCTCGCACAAGTCTATTGCCAATAATTCCATTCTCGTTACACAGTATCAAGTCTAGAATGGCCTGTTCTCTCGTTGGTTCTGCAACGTATTGGTCCAGAAAACCATTCAATACACACTCCAGGAATTCCTCCTCTATGATATTGTGACTAATTTGATTCGCCCAATCTATATGCAAATTAAAACGATCCATGATAACAAATGTTCCTTTATCGCATGCGTCTCTAATGTCCTGTTTCTAACATCCCACAGTTGTGGCGGTCTGTACAACGGCCACTAACATTTATTGACCCAACTGTTTCTCAGTTGGACAGATACAGATTCCACATTGTCGGAGCTAACATCCTTCCTCACTATTGCGTTAATTTACTCTTTGACCAGCATTGCAATGCCACTGCTTTTTCCGTTTTGTTTGTTCTTCTGAGATACTCGCAGGAACTGACGTTCAGTTCCCATCCCTCTCACCTTGCAGCCATGTCACCGATTACATCATACCTGTTTACATCTATTTGCAAAATTAGTTGATCTGCTTTATTACGAAAGCTCCGCACGCGAAGCACAAAGTCTTTAAGCTAGCCTTTTTAACATTACTTGTCCCGCTCACAATATTTTTCATTATGGCCCTGTTTGAATCTGGCCCTTGGTTTCTCTGCCTATCATTTTTTTATTCCCCTTTCTGTCTTTTGTCTTTGTCCTCATTTCCTCCTTTGACACCTTTCATAGGTTCCCATCTCCCTGCCACTTTGGTCATTTTAGTTGTCAAGTACCTAGTGTAAGACTGAGCCAGTCAGAGCAGGAAGCCTTAGGTCAAAACTCACATCAGTGCCAAAGCAGGGTAACTGTTACAGTTGACCTAAACAGGCAGGATTTTTTTATCCCATATAAAAGTAAATTTTCCGTAGTCCCAGGCTGCTCTCCCCTTTGTGGGTGGGGGAAGGAGACTGACTGGTGATGATTTAAATCAAGGATCCCCACACCCCAGGTGAAAGGCAAGGTTGAGAAGGTGGAAAATTCATGAATAACCTCAGCCGTGTAGTATTAGGCAAGGGTAGATTATAACCTCCTATAGTTGAACAACTGTGAACTAAATGAACAAGGCACATGTGAAGAATGATTATTGGAGTGGCATATCAGGCAATAACCAGCACTTTGGAATTATACCTCAGCAGGAAAGGGGTAGAGAAATTTAAAAATGAAGCAATTAACATTTTACATCACATTGTTTAAACTGGATTAACATTCTCCTGCCGAAAAGTGGAGGCGAGAGGTATGGAATGCTTTAATAAATTCAGCTCCTGAGCACTCAAACTTGATGCAATATTACCTTGTGAATTAGGTTCTGGCAATGTCTCTCTGGCAACCAAGTGCATCACGGTCATCCTTCCAGGAGGAAGCTTCAAAGCTGACAAAGGGACAAAGGTTTTCAGAATATATTAGCACGAGAGAAACCAGATGTGCACAAAACTTAAGACAATTTTTCAAAATAGATTAGGAGGTAGGATAAAAAGACATGGGCGCTGAATGGTCAGACCCCATTCGGAGTATTCTGAGCAGTTTTGGGCCCTGTATCGAAGGAAGGATGTGCTGGCCTTGGAAAAGGTCCAGAGGAGGTTCACAAGAATGATCCCTGGAATGAAGAACTTGTCGTATGAGGAACGTTTGAGGACTCTGGGTCTGTACTCTTTGGAGTTTAAAAGGATGAGGGGGAATCTTATTGAAACTTACAAGATACTGCGAGGCCTGGATAGAGTGGACGTGGAGAGGATGTTTCCACTTGTAGGAAAAATTAGAACCAGAGGACACCATCTCAGATTAAAGGGACAATCCTTTAAAACAGAGATGAGGAAGAATTTCTTCAGCCAGAGGGTGGTGAATCTGTGGAACTCTTTGCCGCAGAAGGCTGTGGAGGCCAATTCAGTGAGTGTCTTTAAGACAGAGATAGACAGGTTCTTGATTGATAAGGAGATCAGGGATTATGGGGAGAAGGCAGAAGAATGGGAATGAGAAAATATCAGCCACGATTGAATGGCGGAGCAGACTTGATAGGAGCAGAATTAGGCCACTTGGCCTATGTCTTATGGTCTAATTGGTATTCTGCAGGGATCAGTTCTGGGGCCTCAGTTTTTTCATCATCTACATCAGTGATCTGGAAGAAGGGAGAGAGTAATCAATTTGTACAGATGGGAACAGGAAGTTACAAAGGAACACAAGTAATTAAGTGAATGAACGGGTGAAATGGTATCAAATGGAGTTCAATGCGGGAACACGGGAGGTCATCTATTGTACCGCTTGGAGTTCAGATTAATTTAAAGACGTGTGAAACTAGACAGTGGAGAAGCAAAGAGGTTTAACACTGTGCATACAAATCACTAAAGAGCAAGTAGACAAAAAAAAACCACAAAGGTTAATAGAATATTGGTTGTTACCTCAATAGGTCGAAATACAAACAGTTATAAACAGCCTTACATTGACCCTGGAGTGGATACAGCACAGATTCACCAGAATGATGCCCAGGTTTAAAGGATTAAATTATTTGCAAACATTTGCCATGCATTCCCTTTAATTTAAAAGGTAGAGGATGATCTAATTGTGATGTTTAAAAAGGATAAAAGGATTTGGTGACATGATTTCTTCTGGTGGTGGTGGTGGTTGGGGGGGGGGAGAAGAAAGGAGAGAGAGAGAGAGAGAGAGAGAGAGAATGGACCTTGTTAAAAGTAGAGCCAGGCAATTTGGGAGTGAAATCAAAGATTTGTTCACACAAATGGTAGTGGAAAGTTGGCATTCACTCCCCAAAGGAAGGGGCAACTGAAAATTTCAAGACTGAGATTAACAGATTTGTTGGCAAGGTATCAAGGGATATGCAATAAAAGCAGGTAAAGAAATTGAGGTGCAGGTCAGACATAATCTAACTGAAAGCTCCAGCTGTTGAATAACCTACTCACAAAGCAGATACTGTAAAACATTCATCAGGCCTTTCAGCAGATAGAAAATAATCACATCTTTCCCTTTCAGATACTGTTGTGTGCTCCCAGCAGTTTTGTAATTCAGGTTTCCATTTAAATCAGACAGAATGAAGGAGCAATACACTGCTCAATCTTCCAAAATCTTTTCAATTGTAAAAAAAACACACGCAACGTTTGCAACTTACCCCCCAAGGTGACATTTCCATGTAAAAATCTTCCTTGGTAAATAAGCCGAAGAATGTTGGCACTACTGACCTGTTCTTCATCCCAGTCTGCAAGGACAGCAAACACAATTTCACATTCAACTATAAAGCAAATATTTTAAAGTCTCCAATTTAAAAAAGTCTTTCTCAATATTGCATTTCATCCAACACTTTGGAAGGAAGGTAAAATGGAGGGGGGGATGCAATATTTTACAGGTACGCAAGAAATCAGGCCAAGCACAAAAACCTCTGAACGGGCAGGGTGCTGTGCCACTGGAACCATATCACAGGTTAGGGTGCTGTGACACTGTAACCATATCACAGGTTAGGGTGCTGTGCCACTGGAACCATATCACAGGATAAGTCAAGAGATCCCTGAATGGCGAGTAAAACAAATCAGAAAGGATAAAGGTTTGTCAAACAATTCAGTAGGAGGAGGAATGGCAGTTTTAATGCAAAAGGAGAAGGGATAAAATAACGTTCTGGTGGTCAACAAGTGGGAGGGGGACATAGTCCTAAAATGTTTACCCATTATCCTCAGACTGCGACCCCTGGTTGCATCTTACCCGGTCTACTCCTGTTGGAATTTAATAGGTTTCTATGAAACCCCCCCCCCTCATTCATCGAAACTCAGAAAATACAATCCTTTTAAAATAAATTTAAAGTACCCAATTGGTTTTTTTTTCAAATTAAGGGGCAATTTAGCATGGCCAATCTACCTACCCTGCACATCTTTGGGTTGTGGGGGTGAGACCCAGACAGACATGGGGAGAAAGTACAAACTCCACACAGACAATGATCCGGGGCCAGGATCGAACCCAGGTGCTCAGCGCAGTGAGGCAGGAGTGCTACCCCTGCATCATGCCGTCCAACAAATACAATCTTAACCAACTCAATCTTTCCTCATACATCAGTCCTGCCATCCCAGGAATCAGTCTCATAAACCTTCCCTATACTCTCTCTATAGCAAGAACAACCTTCCTCAGATAAGGAGACCAAAACTGCACATAATATTCCAGGTGTAGCCCTGTATAATTGCAGCAGGACACCCTGCTCCTGTACTCAAATCCTCTCACTATGAAGGCCAACATACCATTTGCCTTCTTTAGCGCCTGCTGCACCTACATGCTTACCTTCAGTGACTGATGTGTGAGGACACCCACGTCATTGCACATTCCCCTCACCTAATTTATGGTAATTCAGATAATAATTTCCTGTTTTTGCTGCCCTCACATTTATCCAAAATATGCTGGATCAACCATTAATTTGCTCACTCACTCAACTTGTCTAAATCACAATGAAGGATCTCTGCATCCTCCTCACAGATCACCCTTCCACCCAGCTTTGTCTCATCTGCAAAACTGGAGATATCACAAATTGTTCCCTCATCTAAATCATTAATATATATGTGTTGTTCCTCGTGTCTTAATAAAGCTCGTAGTCTCAAATGTGGAGAAGATGCTTTATTGTGAATTTGTTCTCTCTTCAGCACTTAACTAACAACTACCTCAAATGCTGCCTGCTTGTCTGTGTCCTGCTTTCAGTTCTGCCTTCCGTGAAGTGTGTCATCACTTCCTGTCCCTGTGTCTATATAGCTCTCCCGTGCTCCCTCTAGTGCTTGCTCAGTTGTATTGCATCTACTCAGATCTACGATCACCACAATATATTGTGAATAGCTGGGGTCCCAGCACCAATCCCTGCAAAACCCACTAGTCACTGCCTGCATTTAGAAAAAGACCAGTTTATTCCTACTCTGTTTCCTATCTGCCAACCAGTTTTCTGAATCTCAGGGCAGCAGGGTAGCATGGTGGTTAGCATAAATGCTTCACAGCTCCAGGGTCCCAGGTTCGATTCCCGGCTGGGTCACTGTCTGTGTGGAGTCTGCACGTCCTCCCCCTGTGTGCGTGGGTTTCCTCCGGGTGCTCCGGTTTCCTCCCACAGTCCAAAGATGTGCGGGTTAGGTGGATTGGCCATGCTAAATTGCCCGTAGTGTCCTAATAAAAGTAAGGTTAAGGGGGGGTTGTTGGGTTACGGGTATAGGGTGGATACGTGGGTTTGAGTAGGGTGATCATGGCTCGGCACAACATTGAGGGCCGAAGGGCCTGTTCTGTGCTGTACTGTTCTATGTTCTAATACACTACTCTAATCCCATTTGCTTTAATTTTAGACGCTAATCTTACGTGGAACATTGTCAAAAGCCATCTTAAAGTCCAAATAAACCGCATCCACTGGCTCCTCATCATCAACTCTACTAGTTACATCCTTGAAGAATTCCAACAGATTTGTCAAACATGATTTCCCTTTCATGAATCCATGCTGACTCGGTCTGATCCTGCTGTTGTTTTCCCCAAGTGCTCTGCAATAAAACCCTTGATAATGGATTCTAGAATTTCCCCACTACTGGTCTAAAATTCCCAGTTTTCTCTCTACTTCCCTTTTTAAATAGGGGGGCTACAATAGCTACCCTCAAATCTGTAGGAACTGTTCCAGAGTCTAGAAAATCTTTGAAGATCACCACCAATGCATCCACTATTTCTAGAGCCACTTTCTTAAGTGCTCTGGGATGCAGATGATCAGCCCCCAGTGGTTTAATCAACCTTCAACCCCAATTTCCCCAATACCATTTCTCCACTAATACTGATCTCCTTCAGTTGTCCCCTCTCATGAAAACCCATCTTCCCCAACATTTCTGGTATGCTATTTGTGTCCCCATTTGTGAGAACAGAACCAAAGCATGTATTTAGTTGGCCAGCCTTTTCTTTGCTCCCATTATAAATTTCCCTGTTTCTGACTGATGTCTTCACCAATCTTTTGCCTTCATATATCTTGAAACGTTAGTCAGTTTTATGTTCCCTGCAGGCTTATTTGTACTGTACATTCCCCTTCTTAATTAATCTCTCGGTCCTTTGCTGAATTCTGGACTGCTCCCAATTCTCTGTTTTTCCTGGCCAATTTGTATGCTCGGCATCTTCTAAGATTCTATATATTCTCGAACAGTACCTACAGATTGGAGGGTAGCTAATATAACCCCACTACTTCCCTTGTAAACCATCGTTTGGCCTCCTTTCCCATTTTACTTTTGCGCCAGACAGGAATAAACAATTATTTCAATTTACCCATGCGCTCTTCGAATGTTTACCACTGCCTATTCACAGTCATCTCTTGAAGTAATGTTTTCCAATCCATAGTCAACACACACCTCATATCTCAGTTTCCTTTATTTTGATTCTGGACCCTTGTCTCAGAATTAACTACGTCACTCTCCATCTTGATGAAAAATTCTATCATATCATGGTCACTCATCCCGAAGAAGTTTCGGACACCTGGATTGCCAATTAATCCTTTCTCATTACACGATACTCAGTCTAGGATAGCCTTTTCTCCAGTTAGTTCCTCAATGCATTGATCCAGAAAACCATCCATATACACTCCAGGAAATCCTCCTCCATAATACTGTAACCAATTTGATATGCCCAATCCGTAACCCATAATTATAAATGCTCCTTTATCACATGCACCCCTTATTTCCTGTTTAATGTCATTCCGAACATCACCACTACAGTTCGAGGGTCTATACATAATCAACCCCTCCACCCCCCCAAAAGAAGGTTTTCTGCCCCTTGGTGCTTCTCAGCTCTACCGATACAGATTCCACATTGTTGTACCTAATATCTTTCTTCTCTATTGCATTAATCTCCTCTTTAACCAGCAATGCAACTCCACCACCTTTTCCTTTCTGACCATCTTTCTTAAATACTGCACATCTCAGAACGTTCAATTCCCATCCCTGGTCACCCTGCAGCCATGTCTATATGCACGATTAATTAATCCACTTTACTGAGATGTTCCGTGCGTTAAGGCACAAAGCCTTAAGGCTCCTCTTTTACTTGTCCCATTCCCACATATTGTTGGCTGCGGTCCCAGTCCCACTTATTGTTCACTGCAGTCCTTGGTTTCTCTGCCTATCACTTTCTTATTCCCCTTTTTCTTGTCCTCAATTCCCTCTCCTTGGACTCCTTGCATAGGTTCCATCTGCCATTTTAGTTTAAACTCTTCCCAACCACTCCAGCAAATACTCCCTCTAGAGCCTCAGTTCTGGCCCTGCCTAGATCTGACCCGTCCAGTTCGTGCTGGTCCCACTTCCCCAGAACCGGTCCCAATGCCTCAAGAATTTCAAACCCTCCCCTTCACACCATCTCTTCAGCCACATATTCATCCAATATATCCTATTTCAACTCTGACTAGCACATGAACTGATAGTAATCCCACCTTGGTGGTCCGATGCCTCGACTTTCTTCTCCTTAGATTCTACTTTTAGAATCTCATTCCTTCTTTTACCTATGACATTGATACCAGAAAGGTTGAGAATTTGTCTAAAATTTTATGATAGGATTCCTCTGATGAAACTGCATCATCCAGTACAATTTTCAGCCATGGAAATTGGAAGATCCAGGTTCGATTACTTTCTGATCACCTGGTAATTACTTCTGGTATTAAGTATGTTCATGAAAGGAGAGCTTCCGGCAGCAGACAGGTGGTGAGCAGCCGCACACGCTCCCACCAGGGTTCTTTGTTTTTGTCTCTTTCCGCCCATTCCAACAGGAATGAGGCAATCTCTCTTTCCATGCTCAGAGAAGCCCTGAAGGCAGTTGGGGGGGGGGGGGGGGGGGGGGGGGGGGGGGGGGGGGGAAAGAGAAGAGGAGATGATTATAAAGCGCATAGGGATAAATCTGGGAAGGTTGAGACACAGTGGCTGGTTCTTGGAAGTGGACTGCCAGCATTCAAATCGTCCTGACACCAGAATTATTGGTGGAAAGAAATTGCAAATGGACGAGTTGTCAATGGGCAAGGCGGTGAGCCAGCTGGGACGCTCTAAAGGGGGCTTACGAGTATGAGGAGAAGGCCAGTCATCTGTTGCATCAGCAGTTGAGACGGCAGGCTGCCTCCCAGGAGATGCAGGTTAGGAACTCGGGTGACGAGTTGCTTTCTGCCCCAGAGATGGTTAATGAGCTGTTTAAGACCTTCTACCAGGGGTTGTAAGAGTCAGAGCCCCCGGGAGGATGGTATATCAATGAAGCAACTTTTGGATGGGTTGAGAGGGGTTGTAAGAGTCAGAGCCCCCGGGAGGATGGTATATCAATGAAGCAACTTTTGGATGGGTTGACCATCCCGGAGGTGGAGCAGGATTTGGAGACGCTGATCGGGCCACAGAGGATAATAAGCTGTATTCGGTTACTGCTGACAGGCAAAGCACCAGGTTGGGATGGGCTCCCCATTGAATTGTAGAAACAGTTTGTTGGTTAGTTGGTCACACTTCTTCTGGATATGTTTAATGATTCTGTGTCCTGGGGGTGTTGCCGGCAATGCTGGCATAGGACTTGATGTCCTTGATCCTGAAGGGCAAGGATCCCACGATCATGGGTCGTAACGGCCTATTTCCTTATTAAATGCTGATGCTAAATTGTTGGAGCCCCGCCTCTTGGAATGATTTCTGAGAAGCAGACCGAATTTGTTTCAGGTCGGCAGGCTTTTTGTGAACGTGCATACTAATGGCCTGAGCTCAGTGTATTTTCAACTGAACAGGGGTACAAGGCAGGGATGTCTGTTGTCTCTGCTTTTGTTTGCCTTAGCAATCGTGCCGCTTGCCATTGCGTTGAGATTGTCTAACAAGTATAGCAGGAGGGAGTATATATGCGGACAATGTTTTTTACCATACATCACAACCGGGAGGGAGATGATGGAATTGCTCAGGAAATTTGGCTCCTTTTTGGGGTACAAGCTGAATATGGGCATGAGTAAATATTTTCCGGTGAACTCGCCCAAGGAGGGGAGCTGATCTAGCCTGCTGTTTGCCCAGCCAGGACTAGCTTCCAATATCTGAGAATCAGCGTGGTCGATGAATTTATTAACTTTTCTAGTCCGGTGGATGGGGTGAAGGTGGATTTGAAAAGGTGGGATGCCCTCTCTCTGACCTTAGCAGGAAGGGTACAGACAGTGAAGATGAACATTCTGTCTGGCTTAGACTAACGGTTTAGGCCACGGGAGATGGAGGGTTTGGAGACATTTATTGGGATTGCCCATCACCCTTGAGGGAAGGTATTCAGGTGGAAGATTCTTTTACGCAAGGAGCTTCCTTCATTTCCCCTGGGACCATCACCTTCGCTTATGGACAGGGTCCTGTCCTTGGCCGGGTTAGGGGAAACCTCTTGCTGATTACCACATACCGGCCACCATCAGCTGAAGAATCAGTATTCCGTTGAACACCAGTTGGAGGAAGCAGAGGGTGGCAATGGCGCTGAATATGCTCTGGGTGGGGGACTTCAATGTCCATCACCAAGAGTGGCTCGGTACTACCACAGACCAAGCCCTAAAGGACATAGCTGCTAGACTGGGGCTGCAGCAGGTGATGAGGGAACCAAGAGGGAAAAATATACTTGACCTCATCCTCACCAATCTGCCTGCTGCAGATGCATCTGTCCATGATGGTAGTGGTAGAAGTGACCACCGCACTGTCCTTGTGAACACTCTCCATCATATTGCATGGCACTACCACCGTGCTAAACGGAATAGACTTTGCACAGATCTAGCAACTCCAGGCTGGACATCCAGGAGGCGCTGTGGGCCATCAGCAGCAGTAGAATTGTATTCAACCCCAATCTGCAACCTCATGGCCTGGCATATCCCCCACTCTACGATTACCACCAAGCCAGGGGATCAACTCGTTTCAGTGAAGTGTGCAGGAGAGTATGCCAGGAGCAACACGAGGCATACTGAAAATGAGGCGTCAAACTGGTGAAGCTACAACACTGAACTACTTGTGTGCCTTTCAGCATAAGCAGAAAGTAATAGACAGAGCTAAGCAATTGCACAACAAACGCATCAGATCCAAGCTCCGTAGTCCTGTCACATCTAGCAGTGAATGGTGGTGGATAATTAAATAACTCAATGGAGGAGGAGGTTCCACAAATATTCCCATCCTCAATGATGGAGGAGCCCAGCATGCATGTTCAAAAGACAAGGCTGAGACACTGCCAACAATCTTCAGCCAGAAGTGCCGAGTGGATGATCCATCTCGGTCTGCTCCGTAGGTCCGCAGCATCGCAGATGTCAGTCTTCAGCCAATACAATCCACTCTCTGTGATATCAAGAGACGGCTGAAGGCACTGGATACTGCAACAGCTATAGGCCCCGACAATATTACTCCAGAACTTGCCGCACCCCTAGCCACGCTGTTCCAGTACAGCTATAACACTGGCACCTACCCAGCAATGTGGAAAATTGCCCAAGTGTGTCCTGTACACAAGAAATACGACAAATCCAACCCATTACCACCCTATCAGTCTACTGTCCATTATCAACAAAGTGGTGGAAGAGTCATCAACAGTACTATCAAGGTGTATTTACTCAGCAATAACCTGCTCACGGACGCTCAGTTTGGGTTCTGCCAGGGTCACTTAGCTCCTGACCTCATTACAGCCTTGATTCAAAAATGGACAAAAGAGCTGAGGTGAGGTGAGAGTGACTGCCCTTGGTATCAAGGCACCATTTGACTGAGTATAGCATCAAGGCGCTCAGCTGAACTGGAGTAAATGGGAATCAGGGGGGATGGTTGGAGGTCAATCATCTCAGCTCCAGGACACCACTACAGGAGCTCCTCAGGGCAGTATCCTCAGCCCAACCATCTTCAGCTGCTTCATTAATGACCTCCCTTCCATCATAAGATCAGGGGGGGGGGATGCTTGCAGATGACTGCACAATGTTCAGCATTCGCGACTCCACAGATAATGAAGCAGTCTATGTCCAAATGCAGCAATATCCAGGCTTGGGCTGACAAGTGGCAAGTTACATTCGCACCACACAAATGCCAGGCAATGACCATCTTCTACAAGAGAGGATCAAACCATCGCCCTTGCATTCAATGGCATTACCATCACGGAATCCCGCACAAACATCATCCTGGGAGTTACCATGGATCAGAAACTGAATGGGACATTGAAGTCATACACCCAGAGTACATTCTGTATTCTTGCCACCCTCAGTGCTTCCTCCAAGTGGTGTTTCAACATGGAGGAGTACTCATTCATCGGTTGAGTTGGGACTGTACGCAGTAATCAGCAGGTGGATTCCTCGTCTATGTTTGACCTGGTGCCCTGACACTTCACGGGGCCGAGAGACATGCTGAGGTCTCCCAGGGCAGCTCCCTCACAGATGTATACCACTGTGCTGCCGCCACTACCACTTCTGCTAGGTGATGGTGGTGTCTGGGACATTATCTGCAAAGATACAATTCCTCGAGTATGACAACATCAAGCTGTTGCTTGGTTAGTCTGAGACACCACTTTCCCAATTTTGGTATAAGCCGCCAGATGTTAGTGAAGTATTTTCTTTGTAGCAGTGGAATACAATGGAGTGGCTTGTTAGAGAGCAATTCAACCACATTGCTATGGATCCAAAGTCATATCTAGGCCTGACCAGGTAAGGACGACAGTTTTCCTTCCCCAAAGGACATGAGTGACCAGTCAGGGTTTTACGACAATAATTTCATTAGACTTTAAAACTATATGTTTTATTGAGTTTAAATTCCATCATCTGCCATAGTGGATTCAAATCCAGGTTCCCAGAGGATTTGCAGTTCACTGACGATAGCACTGCACCTCCACCTCCCCCCCCCAGTGACCCTTCCGCTTGATTTCTTTAATATTAAATTTAAAACATTGGCACAAAAAAAAAGTCCTGAACCATAAAAGAAAATGCATTCAGAAAAGGTGCTGGAGAAGTATTTCAGAGCAAATTATTTCAACGCTCCAGCTTAGCTCGCATGGTTCAGGATTTCAACCCAGTTAGAATCAACACTCTGGAAGATCACCCTTGAGATCTAGTATATCTACCATCACACCAAAAAAAAAAATATCTAGTACACTTACCCATAGGCCAGTTTTCATAGACATGTTTGGCAATATCTGCAGCAGAATCATTCGGTGAAAACATGAACTCCTGTGTCTTCCCACTAACTAGAATAAGACGCAAGTTTACCTGTAGGCAACAGAAACAGAAAAAAGAATTGTTGACTCAAGGCAGAGCAAAGCAAAGTGAAAGATCTCAGACCATAGGTGTGTAAGCCTCAATAAACATTTCTAGAAGATTAATCATGGCAGAAACTCACTGATAAGGAAACCAAAAATATTTCTTCTGGTAGCTCAGGGTGCCTAACTGCATTGCCCACAGTACAATTGCAGTATACAGAAGATCTTTAGACTGCACTGGGTTAGATAAACTCAAGTGAATGATATTGTAGATAGACCACAATTGGTCTCACTGGAGTGGGCTATGTATGGTGGTAGTGGCGGTTGGTTGGGGCTGAAAAGAAGGAAATAAAATGGAAAAAAAAAATAATCAGCCAGGATTCCAGTTTCCATTACCACTCATTGATAGTTACTGAAAAATTAGCATTTATGACGACAAGGAAGAACGGAAAAGAATCAACCATTATGGCCCACCACCACACAAGGGTGAAGTAACCGGATTTATCCAAATGGCAGCTAATCAACCAATCGTTGATGGCATCTTGTGGGTCGACAATATGGTGGAATTTAAAATACAGATGGAGGGTGAGAAAGTAAAATCAAATACCAATGTTTTGTGTTTAAACAAAGGAGATTACAAGGGGATGAGAGAAGAACTAGCTAAGGTAGACTGGGAGCTAAGACTTTATGGTGGAACAGTTGAGGAACAGTGGAGAACCTTCCAAGCGATTTTCACAGTGCTCAGCAAAGGTTTATACCAACAAAAAGGAAGGACGGAAGAAAGAGGGAAAATCGACCGTGGATATCTAAGGAAATAAGGGAGTATCAAATTGAAGGAAAAAGCATATAAAGTGGCAAAGATTGCTGGGAGATTAGAGGACTGGGAAATCTTTAGGGGGCAACAGAAAGCTACTAAAAAAGCTATAAAGAAGAGTAAGATAGAGTATGAGAGTAAACTTGCTCAGAATATAAAAACAGACAGTAAAAGTTTTTACAAATATATAAGACAAAAAAAGAGTGGCTAAGGTAAATATTGGTCCTTTAGAGGATGAGAAGGGAGTTTTAATAATGGGAAATGAGGAAATGGCTGAAGAACTGAACAGGTTTTTTGGGTCGGTCTTCACAGTGGAAGACACAAATAACATGCCAGTGACTGATAGAAATGAGGCTATGACAGGTGAGGACCTTGAGACGATTGTTATCACTAAGGAGGGAGTGATGGGCAAGCTAATGGGGCTAAAGGTAGACAAGTCTCCTGGCCCTGATGGAATGCATCCCAGAGTGCTAAAAGAGATGGCTAGGGAAATTGCAGATGCACTAGTGATAATTTACCGAAATTCACTAGACTCTGGGGTGGTCCTGGTGGATTGGAAATTAGCAAACGTGACGCCACTGTTTAAAAAAGGAGGTAGGCAGAAAGCAGGAAATTATAGGCCAGTGAGTTTAACTTCGGTAATAGGGAAGATGCTGGAATCTATCATCAAGGAAGAAATTGCGAGGCATCTGGATAGAAATTGTCCCATTGGGCAGACGCAGCATGGGTTCGTAAAAGGCAGGTTGTGCCTAACTAATTTAGTGGAATTTTTTGAGGACATTACCAGTGCAGTAGATAATGGGGAGCCGATGGATGTGGTATATCTGGATTTCCTGAAAGCCTTTGACAAGGTGCCACACAAAAGGTTGCTGCATAAGATAAAGATGCATGGCATTAAGGGTAAAGTAGTAGCATGGATAGAGGATTGGTTAATTAATAGAAAGCAAAGAGTTGGGATAAATGGGTGTTTCTCTGGTTGGCAATCAGTAGCTAGTGGTGTCCCTCAGGGGTCCGTGTTGGGCCCACAATTGTTCACAATTTACATTGATGATTTGGAGTTGGGGACCAAGGGCAATGTGTCCAAGTTTTCAGATGACACTAAGATGAGTGGTAAAGCGAAAAGTGCAGAGGATACTGGAAGTCTGCAGAGGGATTTGGATAGGTTAAGTGAATGGGCTCGGGTCTGGCAGATGGAATACAATGTTGACAAATGTGAGGTTATCCACTTTGGTCGGAATAACAGCAAACGGGATTATTATTTAAACGATAAAATATTAAAGCATGCCGCTGTTCAGAGAGACTTGGGTGTGCTAGTGCATGAGTCACAGAAGGTTGGTTTACAAGTGCAACAGGTGATTAAGGCAAATGGAATTTTGTCCTTCATTGCTAAAGGGATGGAGTTTAAGACTAGGGAGGTTGTGTTGCAATTGTATACGGTGTTAGTGCGGCCACACCTGGAGTATTGTGTTCAGTTTTGGTCTCCTTACTTGAGAAAGGACGTACTGGCGCTGGAGGGTGCGCAGAGGAGATTCACTAGGTTAATCCCAGAGCTGAAGGGGTTGGATTATGAGGAGAGGTTGAGTAGACTGGGACTGTACTCGTTGGAATTTAGAAGGATGAGGGGGGATCTTATAGAAACATTTAAAATTATGAAGGGAATAGATAGGATAGATGCGGGCAGGTTGTTTCCACTGGCGGGTGACAGCAGAACTAGGGGGCATAGCCTCAAAATAAGGGGAAGTAGATTTAGAACTGAGTTTAGGAGGAACTTCTTCACCCAAAGGGTTGTGAATCTATGGAATTCCTTGCCCAGTGAAGCAGTTGAGGCTCCTTCATTACATGTTTTTAAGGTAAAGATAGATAGTTTTTTGAAGAATAAAGGGATTAAGGGTTATGGTGTTCGGGGCGGAAAGTGGAGCTGAGTCCACAAAAGATCAGCCATGATCTCATTGAATGGCGGAGCAGGCTCGAGGGGCCAGATGGCCTACTCCTGCTCCTAGTTCTTATGTTCTTATGACAAGAAACTTGAAGAAAATCCAGAGGGGGAAAAAAAGTAGCATTTGTGATGAAAGACGTGTTCGCAAACACTATGCACCGAATATATTTTCCACAAAAACTACATTTAAACAAACTTTGGCACCTTTTAACAACAAAAAGATATCTCGAGAAACATGCTCAAGTGACATTTTTTACATTAATTCAGTGTTTACAGAAAAAGCTGGTCAGTGGCCATTAAATATTAAAGACTCCTGCAGAGTTTTGTTGGAAGCATAAAGAACACTCGATGTCTGACAGCAAAATATAATGTAAAGCATTTTGATCCTTGTAACGATACCAGGCAGCAAGTTTACAGTATGAAAAACCTGTTCAAAATTGGAACTGATTAAAGACAAAAATTATTTGGATCAGTAATATCGGGTTGCCTCAAAAGAGATTTGACAGACTTCCAGTGACGGCTATAAAGGAGTAAGTTGCACATTTGGTGTCTCCTGCTCGGGTCGAACTTTTGGACTCTTTTCCCCCCAATTTTCTACCAGACTGTAACTGTAAAACTGAGACAGAGGCAATCGTGTACTGAATTCCCACATCGGTGCATGGAGAAAAGGACTAGAAGTGCTCGTAAAGGTAGAAACAGAAAGACAGAGAAGGCTTTGGCTGAAGCTGCAGCGGGAGACAGCATGGCTGAGGACCGGACCTCTGGTTTGTCGACCCAGCAGTCAACGGAGCAGCTGAAGCAAGTTATTTAGGAAGACTTTGCAAGCAGAAATAGGACTGCTTGGACCTGATAAAAGAGTCAATTTAGCGGTTGGAGCATAGATAGGACGCCCAGGATCGGGCAATCCAGAAGGTGGAGAAGGCGCTGGCTGAGCAGGAGGAACATCAAACTGCGGTGGAGTTGGAGGTGGGGATGCTGAGAGACCAGCAAAAGAAGCTCCTGGAGAAGGTGGAGGACCTAGAGAATAGGGCCCGCCGGCAGAACTTTGAGAATTGTTAGGCTCCCAGACGGGTCAGAAGGAGCGGACGCTGGGGCATACATCGCAGATATGTTTGAGAAGAAGCTGGGGGAGGGGACATTCTCCCGACCCTTGGAGGTGGACAGGGCTCATGAGATGAGATTACACAGGTACTTGGATAAGGAGCGCATTCTACAGTGGGCCAAGCAGACACGGAGCTGTAAGTGCGACAATAGCATACTGCGGGTCTACCAAGGTCGGAGTGTGGAGGTGGCCAAGAGAAGAGCAGGCTTCAACCAGACTAGGTCGATCCTTTTTAAGAAAAAGTTGAAGTTCAGACTGTTGTATCCGGCCTGTCTCGGTCACATACGAGGAACAGCACTTCTATTTTGAGTTGCCCGAGGACGAGCTGGACTTCGTGAAAAGGAAAGGACTGGTCGTGGGCTGAACTTTTGAACTTTGCTGCAGCGTTCATTTTTTTTTTTCTTTTTGTTTCTCGGTTCTTTTTTTTAAAAAAAAGTTTCTCATTTGTCATTTTGTGGAAGCTGTTTGTAATGCCTTCTGTATTGATTTGGGACCAGTGGCAGAGCTGAGTGAGTTAAGGTTTTCATTTGCACTGTTGGGGGATGGAGGTGTGCTGGTTTAGATTTTGCTGTTTCTCTGTCGGGCAATTGCGTGGGGATTGTTTGATGTTGGAGTATGTTTGTATGAGCGGGCGGGTGGGGGGGAACAATAGGTAGGAGACTATCCGGCGCCAGGGATGGGGGCCATCAAGCCTGCTGGGCGGGCTCGCTCACGGAAGCGCAGTGGGGGGTGTGCATATGTTCAGTTCAAAGGGGTTGGGTTACAGAGTATTGTTACTGGGGTGGGGGGGGGGAAATGTTCTGCTGACGAGGGAGGGACTTGGGCCAAGGGACAGAGAGGAGGTTGGGGATGGAGGCTGCCTGGGGTGGGCCGGTGGAGGTGCGGAGCATGGGCTGGAGGTGGGCCCAAAAAGGGGATGGCTGATTGGCATGGGGGGGGCGGGGGCAATGAGCGCCCCAACTAGGCTGATCACCTGGAATGTTCGAGGGTTAAATGGGCCAGTCAAGAGGGTACGGGTGTTCACGCATCTTGGGGGGTACTGAAGGCGGATGCGGTAATGTTGCAAGAGACGCACCTGAGAGTAGTTAACCAGATTAGATTGAGGAAAGACTGGGTCAGTCAGGTCTTTCATTCGGGACTGGATTCAAAGACTAGAGGGGTCACGATAATGATCAATAAGCGGGTGGTGTTTGAAGTGGATAGAATAGTCTCGGATGTGGGAGGTCAGTACATTATGGTCAGTGGGAAACTGGAGAGGGTGCAGGTGGTATTAGTAAATGTGTATGCGCCAAATTGGGATGACGTGGAGTTTATAAAGAGGATGCTGGGAAAGATACCAGACTTGGACTCGCAAAGGTTGGTCATGGGAGGGGACTTCAACACAGTTATTGACCCTAGCTTGGACCGGCCAAGCTTGAAAACGGGCAGGGTGCCAGCCTCACTGGCAGGGGTGGTGGACATGGGGTACTCGGTGATCACATTCTCAGACCATGCTCTGCACTGGGTTGACCTGCAGGTTAGTAAACGCACTGGAGGTTAGACGTGGGAATTTTGGCTGACGAAGGGGTGAGCGAGCGGCTGAGGAAATGTATTCAGAACTACCTGCAGGTCAACAACACGAGGGAAATTTCAGCAGCGATGGTCTGGCAAGCACTGAAGGCAGTGGTCAGAGGGGAGCTGATCGCGATACGGGCCCATAGGGAGAAGGTGGACAGGGCAGAGACGGACCGACTGGTTAAGGAAATACTACAGATCGATAGGAGGTATGCAGAGACACCAGAGGCAGGGCTTTTAAGGGAATGGCGGGCGGAGACTACAGGTGAAGTTTGGCTCGTTAACCACAGGGAGGGCGGTGAAGCAGCTGAGAAAGGCGAGGGGGGCGATCGACGAGTATGGAGAAAAGGCCAGCAGAATGCTGGCACAGCAGCTTAGAAAGAAGGAGGCAGCCAGGGTGATAGGCAAAATAAATGACGGATTAGGGAACGTGGTTGGAGATTCAGCAGGGGTGAATATGGTGTTTAGGGATTTCTACAGTAGGCTGTATAAGTCGGAACCCCCTACGGGGCAGGAGGGGACAAGGCACTTCTTGGGGGTGCTGAATTTTCCAAAGGTGGACAGGGAGCTGGTAGAAGGCCTGGGAGCCCCGATCGGGTTGGAAGAGATAGTGGAGGGTCTGAAGGCCATGCAAGCGGGTAAAGCCCGGGGCCGGATGGGTACCCAGCCGAGTTTTATAAAAAGCTCTCTTGGATACTGGAGCCGGTGTTTTCAATGAGGATTTTCAATGAGGCAAGGGAAAGAGGGGTGCTGCCCCCAACGATGTCACAGGCCACAATTTCGCTGATTCTAAAGCGGGACAAGAACCCGGAGCTGTGTGGGTACTGCAGGCCAATATCCCTGTTGAATGTGGACACCAAACTGCTGGCCAAAATTTTGTCCTCCAGGATTGTGTTCTGGACGTTTTTAGGGAGGACCAGACGGGGTTTGTTAAGGGTCGGCTGTTGGTGGCCAATGCAAGAAGGCTGTTAAATGTGATCATGATGCCCCCGGAAGGTAGGGAGGTGTTGCAATGGATGCAGAAAAGGTTTTTGATCGGGTAGAATGGGATTATCGGTGGGAGGTACTGGACGGTTCGGATTTGGGCGGGGCCTTATTGACTGGGTCAGGTTGCTGTATCAGGCTCCTATGGCAAGTGTATGGACAAATAGGACAACATCGGACTATTTTAGACTGCACCAGGGGACGAGACAGGGATGCCCCCTCTCCCAACTGTTGTTCGTGCTAGCTATAGAGCCGTTGGCAATTGCTCAGAGCCTCAAGGGGCTGGTCGGGGGGGGGGACAAAAGTCTCACTCTGTGCAGATGACCTGCTTCCGTATGTTTCGGACCCATTAGAGGTGACAGAGAAATCATGAGGATTCTCAGGGAATTTGGCCGGTTTTCACGGTATAAGCTAAATATGGGGAAAAGAGAGATGTTTGCGGTCCAGGTGAGGGGACAGGAGGGGCTATTGGGGAGCAGCCGTTTCGATTAGTAGGGGGAAGCTTTAGGTACCTAGGCAATCAAGTGGCGCAGGAATGGGACCAGCTGTATAAATTAAATCTGGCCCAGCGAGTAGACCAAATGAAGGACGCTTTTCGGAGATGGGGCGTGTTCCCGTTGTCATTAGCTGGGAGGGTGCAGATGGTGAAGATGATGGTCCTCCCGAGATTAGTGTTCGAGTTTTAATGTCTCCCCATCTTTATTCCGCAGTCCTTTTGTAAACGGGTCAAAGTGATCCCTGGCTTTGTTTGGGCAGCAAGACCCTGCGGGTAAGGAAGGTAATGCTTGAGCGGAGTCTGGGAGAGGGCGGACTGGCGCTGCCTAATTTTAGTAACTATTACTGAGCGGCGAATATAGCCATGATCAGGAAGTGGGTGTTGGGGGAGGGGTCAGCATGGGAGCAAATGGAGGCGGCTTCATGCAACGGCACCAGTTTGGGGGTGTTGGTAAGTGCACCTCTGCCGTTCCCGCCGGTACTCCATCAGCCCCGTGGTGGTGGCGGCCCTGAGAGTTTGGGGGCAATGGAGGAGACATGTGAGAGCAGAGGGAGCATCGGTCTGGCTTAGACTAACGGTTTAGGCCACGGGAGATGGAGGGTTTGGAGACATTTATTGGGATTGCCCATCACCCTTGAGGGAAGGTATTCAGGTGGAAGATTTTTTTACGCAAGGAGCTTCCTTCATTTCCCCTAGGACCATCACCTTCGCTTATGGACAGGGTCCTGTCCTTGGCCGGGTTAGGGGAAACCTCTTGCTGATTACCACATACCGGCCAGTTTGCTCCAGGAAGTATGGATGGGGGGTTCCGGATATGGCAGAGAGCAGGGATTGAGAGGATGGGGGATATGTTTATAGAGAGGAGCTTTCCAAGTAGGAAGGTGCTGGAGGAGAAGTTTGGGTTGGCGAGGGAAACAAATTCAGGTATCTGCAAGTACAGGACTTTCTACGTAAACAGGTAAAAACCTTCCCGCTCCTACCACCAAGGGGGATTCAGGACAGGGTAGTTTCCAGAGGGTGGGTAGAAGGGAGCGTCTCGGACATTTACAAGGAGCTTATGGGGTCAGAGGAGACGCAGACCAAGAAGTTGAAGCGCAAGTGGGAGGAGGAGTGAGGAGAGATAGAGGATGGTCTATGGGCGGACACGTTGAGTAGAGTCAGCGCGTCCGCAACATGTGCTATGCTCAACCTGATACAATTTAAGATCGTTCACCGGGCTCACATGACAGTGGCCCAGATGAGCAGATTCTTTGAGGTGGAAGACAGTTGTGCAAAATGTGCGGGAGGACCAACAAACCATGTCCACATGTTCTGGGCATGTCCGAAGCTTAGGGGATTTTGGCAGGGGTTTGCAGATGTCATGTCCACAGTGTTAAAAACAAGGGTGGCGCTGAGTCCAGAGGTGGCGATTTTCGGGGTGTTGGAAGACCCGGGAATCCAGGAGAAAGAGGCACTCATTCTGGCCTTTGCTTCCTGATAGCCCGGAGACGGATACTATTAGCTTGGAGGTATTCAAAGCCCCCGGTCGGAGACCTGGCTATCGGACATATGGCTAGCTATGTTTGGAGAAAATCAAGTTCGCCTTGAGGGGGGTCACTGTTAGGGTTCGCCCAGAGGTGGCAACTATTCGTTGACTTCTTCGCGGAAAATTAATCGTCAGCAGAAGGGGGGGGGGGGGGGGGGGGGGGGTTTAAGTTTAGCTTAGAGTAGGGGGTTAATAAAGGTGGGATCTGTAACGGAGGGAGACAGCATTTGCACTATGTTTATAGTTTCATGCACATTTGTTTATTGTGCTGTTGTTAGAGTACCAAAAAAATACCTCAATAAAATGTTTATTAAAAAAAAAGAGATTTGACAAGCTACTGAAAGGACAAATACTAAAAAGGTACACTATAATCTTGAAATATCAAGGAAGGTTCAAATAACTCATGTGGAATGGAATTCAAACGAATAGTTACCAAGCAAATTAAAGGGATTTCACGTAATTGGTAATCATATAGCACATTTCAATAAAATCTCAACCTGAATTCTTCAGAGAAAGAAAGAAAGATACTGACCAAAGGAAAGATCAATAAAATAAGTAGTTTTAAGTAGGGTCTTAAATGAGGAGAGAGGGTGCAACATTGGAGGATTCGGGGCAGAAATTCCAGAGTATGAAGCTGAAATGGATAAAGGGAGGGAGAAAATGAAGGGAAAGAATTAAAAATGTTAGCTTTTATTTGTTCATTGGATGTGGCACTGGCTGGACCTGAATTTATTGCCCATTTGAGGGCATTTAAGAGTCAACCTTATTTCTATAGATCTGGGAACACATGTAGGCCAGACCAGTGAAGGAAGACAGATTTCCTTCCCTAAAGGACATTAGTGAACCAGATGGATTTTTACAACAATCGGCAATGGCATCATGGTCATCACTCGACTTTAATTTCACCATCTGCCGTGGTGGGATTCGAAACTGGGCCCCCAGAACATTACCCCAAGTCTCATGGTCCAGCGACAGTGCCACTAGGTCGCTGCCTCCCGTAACATGGATTGAAGAAACTGGAGGCATATCTCATGGATTAATGAACTTGAAGAGACCATGAAAAAGAGATGCGAGAGAAAAATGAGAATTGTTGCTAAGGAAAGGCGAGAAAGTAGCAGCAACAGCTGAATGAACAGCCTCGAGCTCAGGAAAAAGAGATTAATAGGTTCCTTGCACTTGTTAAAAGATAGACTTGCATTAGCAGAGCATCTTTCATGACCACCATAGGTCTCAAGCCAACGAGTGCAGTCATTGTTGTAATGTAGAAAATACTGCAGCCAATTTACACACAGGCCGCCCACCCATAGTCTGAGGGACATTAGGCATTTGTTTATTAAGACTCCACACTCCGCTGTCATTCCTTCCTCTGTTCATTTTCTGATATTGTCCACCCATCAAGTCCATCCCCGATCTCACTTCTGCTTTCCTAATATTGCACCCGTTATTGTCACCAACACAAGCGTCTCCCCCTCACATTTTCCATTGGTCATGCTCTCGCAATTTCTGCTTCTCGACTTCAGCTAAAAGCAATTGCCTGCTCTACAACTCATCAGCTGATTGATGTTGGATGCCCTCCATACGCATCGCCCTATGTGGAATGGAGAACAATGTTGCTGTCCCCAGTTGCGGACACTTTTGATCCGAGAAATTGATCGACATTTGCACTGGTTACGCACTGCATCAGCACACTGTAATCACAATGATTTGAGTTTCAAATATGAAGTTTAAAAGATTGTGTTTGGTACTGGTACAGTGAAGAAAGCAGGAGGACATAGCAGGAGGACATGCCAGGAGCAGCACCAGGCATACTGGAAAAAATTAAGCTATAACACAGAACTACTTGCATGGCAAACAGCATAAGCAGCAAGTAATAGGCAGAGCTAAGCGATCCCACAACCAACAGATCAGATCAAAGCTCTGTAGTCTTGCCACATCCAGTCATGAATGATGGCAGCTAATTAAACTCACATGAGGTGGTACTACAAATATCCCAATCCTCAATGATGGAGGGGCCCAGCACATCTGTGCAAAAGACAAGACTGAAGCATTTGCAGTAATCTTCAGCCAGATGTGCCCAAAGGCCATCCCAGCCTCTTCCAGAGGTCCCCAGCACCACAGATGCCAGCCTTCAGCCAATTCGATTCACCCTACATGGATGTCAAGAAATGGCCGAAGGCACTGGATGCTGCAAGGCTTTGGGGCCCTGATAATATTCCGGCAATAGTACTGAAGATTTACGTGCCAGAATTTGCTGCACCCCCTCTCTCCACCACCAATGCATACCAGCGGCAGTTTTAACCATCTACAAGATGCACCGCAGGAACTTACTAAAGCTCCTTTGACAGCACCTTTCAAACAGATGACCACTACCTCTAGAAGGACAAGGGCAGCAGAAACAGGAGAGCACCTCCACTTGGAAGGTCCCCTCCAAGTCACTCTTCCTGACTTGGAAATATATTGCCATTACTTCACCGTCACTGGGTCAAAACCCTGGATCTTCCACCCTAATAGCACAGTGGAATTGCCTACACCACATGGTCTGCAGCAGTTCAAGGCCCTGTTTCTGGGGCAATTATGGGTGGGCAACAACTGGCAAGCAAAGCCCACATCCGGTAAAAATTAATTTTAAAAGCTGACTCTTTAATTTAGGATAAAATGGAGGACTGAAGGAGTTGTCATGTAACCAGTTCCAAATTTGGTTCGCTAACAAGCTTGGGTGGTTTGGATACCAAGGCTGAGGGGAGGAGAAAGTGGGGGTTTAATGGGAAGAAAGTGGATGACCTGTAGAGAATGGCATGGGTCAGAACTGTGGGCAGACTGTTAAGTCTGAGTTTCATGGAGGTGTTAGGAATATCAGGTTTATAAACGGTCTATTGAGTTGCAGAACAATCTAGCCTTTAAACTGCAGGTAGAGTACAGTGCCCAGTTTTGATCACCAAGAATCAAGGGAGATGTTCAAATGCCTGAGGCAGAGTAGCGAAGAGCCACACACAGGTGACCCATAGCATAAAAGGTCTACATAAGGACAAAACTTTTCTGACTGCTTGGGTGGCACCCGAGAAGTAATCATGGAGGTATACAAATTAGTTAGGGTACGAAAACTCAGAATATTTAACTATTTGATGGAGAAGCAGGAGGGGGACCAATGAGGAAGGTGTGGAAATCAGGTTCCATTAAAATGCAAAAATCTTCCAGATTTGGCTGCAACTCTTTTGAAGTTTATTCTTAAAATATTTTTATTCTCCCTTTTCACTTTTTCTAACCTTTTTGAAGTTTAAATGGTTACTTAAATGTGCTTGACCTTGCGAATTTTGGGGGAAATTATTTCTCAGCCAGTCGGATTTAAAATTGGAGAACCTACTTGAGGCGTGGGAAGAGGGGGAAAAATCTAGAAGTATATTATTTTCCACTTGCTAGTTTAAAATCTGGTGCATCACAGCTACTGTTCACCACGTTCATCTGCCAAAATCTCAGCAGATCACAAGGATTTGTGATAAACCACTGCGTCTATTGTGACCCCAATAGTAGCTAGGATACTGAACTGAAACCCTAATATTTTAGTTTATTTTGTCAGACTGTGTCGAAAGAATACTTCGCTCCAGAAGAATGCAGAAAGAATACTTTGCTCCAGAAGAAATTAGGATTTTACATTTTAAAACAAAACTATTGACACAATACTAAATTAGTCAACATTACACCCAAAATTAGCAATTACCCCTTAAACAGTACTACTCAATACAGTAAACATATCCTCAATTAGTATTTCTATTCGCAATTAAACAACAAGAATAAAAACATACAGCTCTCAACCCATGCTACTTCCCAATGGCACTAATACTTGATTCTCAGAATAGATTTGGCTCCTGTTAGAACTCCTGCAGACTCTGGCTGAATATCTTCAAAAATCTGTTTCAAATTGTCTGTTTCAGCATCCCCCTGGTCCTCAGACTAGTCTGCACGGTTAATATTTTTTTCTCAAACTACCCTACCATGAGAGGGAGACTTTACTTGGTCTAAAAGGTAGCCAGGTCAGAACTGAACTCAAAAGCCTTCTCAAAATGTCAGAGTGCCTTAGCTCCACCCAGCAATGACATCATCTCCTCTCCCCAAGCTGAAAACACAAACCACCCCAGGGAACACCCCCCCCCCCCCCCCCCCCCCCCCCCCCCAATAGTCAAAAACAGTGCATTAGCTCAGGCTTTTCTGATGGTCAATTGCACCTCTGGCTTCTAAAAGCTTTCTGGTCTTGCAAATCAAGATATTTTTAAAAACAGGACTACTGCAGTCAAACACTAATCCAGGTTTTTAAACCCTTCCACCTAATGTCCAACTTCTAAATTCATTCATCTCACAGCCAAAATAAAAATGAATTTTCCATTCAATCCCTTGATGCAAATTTATCTAGAAAAGTAAAAGTACTTTTGAGGGCTCACCTAAAATATCACAGGTCCCATGTTCATTAACCAAGTTATACAGCTTGCTTACTATTCTCAAAGATCAATCAAGATTTAAATTTTACTTTCTCTAGTGAAATTAACTTAGTTGCCTGAGATTTTCTTCCTCGTCTCCCAAAGGAATCGTCACAGTAATTCAGTAATAAAAATGAATCATGTAGCAAGCACAACACTGGGACAGTACGATGGCACTGTTGCCTCACAGCACTAGGGACCACATTTCTTTCTGGCCTTGGGTGACTGGATTTTCTCTGGGTGCTGCAGTTTCCTCCCATAGTTCAAAGATGTGCAGGTTAGGTGAATTGACCATGGTCAATGTGCAAGAGTTTCAGGGATAGCACGGGCAAGTGGCCCTGGTAGAGTGCTCTCTCGGAAGGCTGGTACAGACTGGACGGGCTGAATGGCCTCCTTCTGCACTGTAGAAATTCTATGAACACTATCAAAGTAATGTATTGACTGTGAATTGCTTTGGGACATCAAAATAAGGCAATATATAAACACAAAACAAAGATAAAAAATCTCATTTCTTTGAGATGGAGGTAAACAAAACTGCAGTGTGGAGATAGATGCAATTACATTAAAATAGAAATACAGGAATGATCAGCAGCAGGCAAATTTTAAGACAGTGCCACCCAGTTCCTCTCACTTTTATTGTATCGCAAATGCATCCTAAAATTAGAGTACAAAGGGGTGGGTGACAAACTAATGAAAAGAAAAATGCAAGAAAAAGATTTTTTTTTTTAAATTACAGAGCCAAGCAACTGACTGGTGCCAGTGACTGCAGACAGCCACAAAAGCAAAATATCAGGAAACAATAGGTTCAAGCAAAGTCAGAGCCCATTCCACTGGTCCTTGCAGTACCATCTGTTATAGCCAGACAAGGGATACTCTCACAGACTGGAACACAATTATACATTGAGTGAAATAATGTCAGCAGCAATAAATGGAGAAACACAGCTAGCATTTTAATTAAATACCAACCCCCTCCTTCCATTACTCGTGCACACATACACCTAGCACATGACAAAGCTGCAATGGGATAGAACATGGTATTTTCTGCTTATGCCAGAGTCTAAACCCAGCCTAGACTTTACGGAAGCCCATTGTATACTCTTTGCTTGGGCAAAAGTCCCAACTGCAGATAGCTTTTACATTCTCAATCTAATTATTGATAGACAAAAATCAACGGTATGACTCTCACATTCATGTAGCATTGAAATGGAGATTGCCAAACTGAAAGATGACGACTTTGAATAGCTTCATAAAACATTCCAATCCAGCAGTACAATTTTGTTGTTGGCGTGCTGGGGACGAATGTATATTTTAGAGGGAAAAGATGAAGCCTTGATGATGCTCTGAATACAAGGAACAACATGACCACCTTTGAGTGATTAAAGCTCAACGTGATGGGAAGCTCAACCACTTAAGTAGTCTTGCCCAATTTAAAATAAGGTTCTTCAATTTTTCCCTATTCAGATGATTCTCAAAACCACTGGTGAGCTGTTTAAATAATTTAATTATAAAAACAATCCATATATATTCTAGTGATACATGGTTAACTTCCCCGTTGACAACTTTATTGGAATAATGCTTTGCCTGCGAATAATGCTAAATGTCAACGAGTACCTGCCAAAAATCAGTCTTCAGAAGAGGGTTGAGGGAAAGAGAAAATAAGCAAGTTGAAATGTAAAGAAAAAGGCCAAAGAAAGCCCCACTCCTAGTTTATTTAATGAAGAGGGAGGGAGGACTAAATAAGGTAGTTTGAAAGTCTCAGAAAGAAGAACAGGACTGACCTTTATTTGTCACAGACATCTAGACCAAATTCCATATTAATAAGTCCCAAAAACATCAATAAAATACACAAAATACTGAAATTGGAAAGAAACTTGGGTCAGTCATTGTGAACCAGTGTATAAATGGATTACATTCCAGAATGCAATCGTCAGAGTACCCGTAAATATTTCAAGCCAAGTCAAATTCAGCTCCCCCCAGACATCATAAAACAGTCGCCCTGCTTAGGAGTCAGACAACATCCCTTTGCATTACCATAGCAACATTTCCAGAAAACAGGATGGGAGAACTCATCGCCTGATTATTGAAGACATCTCCTTTACAACACAAGCATAATTTTGGTGCAGCTGCAACAGAACACCAATGGGGAAAAGGGCAAATGTATTTAAAATGTAACTTATCAGAATAAATGAGAGTGATACTGTAGCTTCCAACCGGCACAGTTAGATTACCCATTACATAGCATGTACAAATAAGACTTGCAATCTTACAATTTTTAAAAATTAGACACTTGGGAGAACATGCTGCTCATGAAGCCCCCTTAGAGCTGCACAGTCAACCGACTGGACGCAAAACAGAAATCTCATCACTCCAGCTTCATGTTTACAGCGCCGAAAATGCGCACTTCAATTCGCCGTTTTCCAAATCTATTTGTTTGCTAATTCTGTAGTCAGAAGCTGCTAATTCTAGGTATAAACAGGGTGTGCTTTTAATATATTGCTTATTATAGAATATAGGCAATGATTAAGGAAGGATTTTAAATCTGCATCAATTTATAAGATTTCACCACTTTTTTAAACTTTACCTTGCAAAATATTTTTTAGCTGCTAGAGAACATTCTGACAGCCCTTGCTACACAGAGTAATTCTTCCAGGTAGTGCTCAGCATGGAGGAGAACTAATTTGACAGAAGTCTTTGCCCACAATTGACTGATAACACAAGACTTGATAGAATTCAGAGTCAATGTTGAGAACTTCCAGACCTGACTGTGTATCATTATACCACCAAATACAGTGGGTTACCCTGTTGATACGGACAGGACAGGCAAGGAAGGAATGGTGGCAGAGGTGGCTGGTATATTGATTGAAGGATATGACTCTGAAAATACGACTATGTCAGGTTGTTGGGGCTGCTCTCCCAATTTTGGCACAAATCCCAGATATTAATGAAGATCTCTTTATAGGGTGAAATGGGCTGGGTATGCCTTTGTAGGGTCTGAATTCAATGCCTAGGTTCAGAAGAACATAAGAACTATGAGCAGGAGTAGGCCATCTGGCCCCTCGAGCCTGCTCCGCCATTCAATGAGATCATGGCTGATCTTTTGTGGACTCAGCTCCACTTTCCGGCCCGAACACCATAACCCTTAATCCCTTTATCCTTCAAAAAACTATCTATCCTTACCTTAAAAATATTTAATGCCATGGGATATGCTGTGTTTTATTTATTATCATGCTTCATTGTTGTAATGGTTTTGTATCCATTAGAGTAGCTTGCTGGACAATTTCAAATAGGCAAAATCAGAAGGAGATCATGTGTCTATGCTGGCTGAAAGAGCCATTCTCACTTTCCAGCCCCTGGTGTGTTGCCTTGTAGGTTACAGCACTTCATGTGCACATCCCACACAGTAAACAGAACTAGGATTTCTACCCCGACCAGTCTTTTCTTTAGTGAATTCCAGACTCTCATCATCTAGGTGAAATAAATTCTAATTCCACATTGCTGTGGATCTGTAGTCACATCTAAACCAGATCATAGAATTTACAGTGCAGAAGGAGGCCATTTGGTCCATCGAGTCTGCACCAGCAAAGAGCACCCCACTTAAACCCACACCTCCACCCCATCCCCGTAACCCAATAACCCCACCTAACCCTTTTGGACACCAAGGACACTTTAGCATGGTCAATCCACCTGACCTGCACATCTTTGGACTGTGGGAGGAAACCGGAGCACCAGGAGGAACCCCACACAGAGACGGGGAGAACATGCAGACTCCGCACAGACAGTGACCCAAGCTGGGAATCGAATCTGGGACCCTGGAGCGGTGAAGCAACAGTGCAACCACTGTGCCACCCCTACCAGATTGGATAAGGACAGCAAATTTCCTTCTCTTTTGAAAAAGGCGGCAATTCTTGAACCAAATAGATTTTTACAGCAATTGATAGTTGCGTGATCATTATTGATACTAGCTTTATATTCCAGATTTATTTAGCATTAGATTGACTGGGCATGTTTAGTGTTGAGTGTGCCAAGATTTCCAAGACTCTTTCATCCTTAGTATTTTCAACATTCTGCCAGTATACGTGCCATTTTGCTTTCCTCCAACACTTTACCCCTAATCTGCATTAAATCAGTTTTTAAACTGTTGTGCATGGAAATGCTGAGCAAGCAGAAAGGCATTCACTGCCAATCTAGCAATGGGTTTGAATAAAGTTTTGCACACTTCCAATACCAGAGTTTCTTTTTCTTTACTCATAGTTGATAGGTGACCCAAGTGAATGTTGCAATTTTAAATTAGCACCTTGGGAACGAATTAATCGGCATAAGATGAATTCTACCATTGCTGTAGGATGATGAACAACAACAATGCTGCAGCTTCACCCAATGCAGTGGAAAAGAACCACCTGCGATTATTTACAATGATATCTTGGGTCAAAATGATACCTCAGATTATGGGTTAAAAACCAAAGAGACATCATTTAACCCATCTACATTACTATGTAGGCCACTCCCAAGATTAATTTCCTGCCCCCTCCAGTCTTGCTATCAATCAATATTTTTCAAATTCACTACTGAACCAGGAATTTATGCATTTTGTTTTTAGCTGGCCAACTGAGCTGCGTCGACATTAATTATGTTAGGCAACAGAGCAACAGCTTTATGCTGGAATTACAAGTTTAGATAATAATCTGTTGGCTCCAAATAAACACAATCCTAATATTAATTTATCTTGGATCATATGTCATTGTTCTCTCCACTCCTACCCAGGCCAAGATACAGCTCACTGAGCTGCACTGATTTCCCCCCCCAAAAAATAGCTAGCATCTTTTTTCTCCTTTAATTTTAAATTAATTCTGGTTTTGCTGCTTTTCCAATTAGGTATCGGATTGAGACCCACAGTGGGCTGGCAGTGAAAGGGGTGCAGGGAAAGAGTTTCAGGATTTTAACCCAGTTGTTGTGAAGGGATAATGAGGATTTTGAGGTAACAAGGATGTTCCAAGTGGAGATGTGTATACCTGGGAAAGGAACTTGCAGGTGCTGGTATTCCCAGGCAACTGCTGCTATTGTTCCTCCAGGGTGATAGAAGTCACAAGTTTGGAAGGTGTATTTGGGAACCTTGGCAAGTTGCAACAGTGATACACATTGCTGCTATATCCGCACTGGTGTTGAGAGGGGCTGCTTAATTCTGGATGGTGTTGAACTTCTTGTAATTGTTAGGAGCTGCACTCATCCAGGCAAATGGATATATCCCATCGTGCTCTTTAACCTGTTATTTATAAGTAGTGGACAGGCTTTGGTGAAGCAGTTGGGAAGTTACAAGCTACAAAATTCCTAGCCTCCTATCCACTTTTGTAGCTATCGCATTTATGTGGCTGGACCAGTTCAGTTTCTGGTGAACGGAACCCCTAGGATGTTGACAGTGGATGTTCAGCAATTGTAATGCCATTGAATGTCAAAGGGGAGTGCAGGTGAGTTAGATTCTCTTTTGTTGGAGATGGTCTTTGCCTGGCCCGAATGGTAATTGCTATTTTTCAGCCCAAGTTTGAATGTTCTCCAGGTTTGCTGCCACAGATACAGACCTGAACAGTCAGAAATGATGCCGAACGCAAATAGTCAGCGAATATCCCCACCTCTGGCCCAATGAAGAAACTGAAAATGTTTGGGCCTATGTTAGGACACCACCTTAAGGAGCTCCTGAAGTGATGCCCTGGGGAAAGATAACTGACCAACAACAACAATCCTCCTTAGTGCCAGGTAGGACTCCAGCCAGTGGAGTTTTTACACCCAGATTTCTATTGACTTATTGCTAGGGCTTCTTGATGTCATACCCAAACCAATTTGTTTCTCTTTATTCTTCAGTGGGAGGGGTCACTGGCAAGGCCAGTATTGGTTGTCCATCCCCAATTGCCCTTGAACCGAGTGGCTTGCAAGGCCATTTGAGGGCAGTTAAAGATCTAGAGTCATATGTAGGTCAAACCAGGTAACTGAATAGCTTTGTATTCCAGCATTATTAATTGAATTTAAACTCAATCAGCTGCCATGGTGAGATTTGAACCCCTGTCACCAAAGCATTAGCCTGTGTCTTTGTATAACCAAGTATCAGCATCTCCCCAAAGGCTGCCTTAAAGGTAGTAACTCTCACCTCTTGAATTCAGCTCTTCAGTATATGCTTGGGCCAAGGACATAAATGAGGTCTGAAGTTAAGTAGCCCTGTGGTACTGAGCAAGTGCTGTCTGAAAAGACACCTTCCATTGCTACTGATGATCGAAGTTGATAGTTGGCAGGAATAGATTTGTCCTGCTTTGTGGACAAGACATACATGGACAATTGGGCAGATGCCAATGTTGTAGCTATACGCACAAGCTACAACTTTGTTGGGGGCACAGCTAGATCTGGAACACTCAGTTTGACAGCTAGGACCTTAGCTAAATCCAATGCCTTCAACAGTTTCCTGATATCACACGCAGTGTCATCTGATGCTGGAACTTTCAAAAAGGTCAAGATGGATCGTTAGTTCAGCATCTCTGGCTGATAACTACAAATGCCTCATCCTTTGCTAATGTGCTGGACTCGCTTCCCCATTATTGTGAATAAGGATTTAGTTTGTGGAGTCTTTTCCTCCAGTTAACTTTTTCCAATTGTACCCCACCATTCATGACTGGATGTGACAGGACTGCAGAGCTTCAACGTGATCCATTGGATGTGGAATTGCTTAGCTTTGTCTATTGAAATGCTGTTACGACCATTTAGGAAGTATGTAATCTTGCAGTGTGGCTTCATCAGGTTGACACCTATTTTTAGACATACCTGCCATACCTCCTGGCACACTTTCCTCAGTTGATCTTCAGACTTGATGGTAATGGCAGAGTGAGGGATTTACTAGACCATAAGATTACAGATTGAGATGCAGTACTGCTGATGACCCACAATGCCTCAAACACTCAGCTGAAGTGCCAGATCTGTTCTGAATTCATCCTATTTAGCACAGTAACCGTGTTACACAATATAATGCAGCATGTCCTCAATGTGAAGACAGGACTTCCAATTCCACAGTCACTCGTACCAACAATATCATGGACAGATGCATCTGAAACAGGTAGATTGGTAAGCACAAGGTCAAGTAGGTTTTTCCTTCTTGACTTTCTCATTCCCTGCCATAGGGTCAAGCTGGCAGATATGTTCTCCATAACTTGGTTACCTCGGTCAGTGGTAATATGACCAAGTCCACTCTTGCTGATGGATATTATAGTCCTTGCTACCCTCAATGCTTTTTCCAAGTGGTGTTCAGCATGTAAGAGTGCTTTTTCCAAGTGGTAACTTGGAGGACTACCATCTCATCACTTGAGTTAAGGTGGTAAGTGGTAATCAGTAAGAGATTTCCTAGACCATGTTTGACCGAATGCAATTACTCTTCATGGGGTCGGAATCAATGTTCAGGACTCGCAATGGCACCCCCTCCCTCCTGTTAAGACGTTTAGCTGCTGTTGTATAAAGAGTCAAAGGTTCTGCTCGTTTTCTCAAACACCTTTATTTCACTTTAACAGACTCTGCACAAAACTCTTATCATCACATCACCTCACACAAAGGCCACCTGAAGTCCCTTTACATATCCGTGTCAATTATTAGATACTTAACATAAATGAGACAACTAACTGGAATGTCTCTTAACCCATTACTTAACACCCCCGACTGTATACCACTGGTGGCCCACTTGTGGTATACAGTCAGTGGGTTCGCTGGGACATACACAAGGATGGCGATGATCTGAGAGATTGGCTTTTAGGTATGATTCAATGAGATGCAAGGAGTGTTACTGTAACATACTGCTTGACTAGTATGTGCGAGAACTCTCCCAATTTTGGCACAAGCCCCCAGATGTTAACGAGGGAAGTTTAAGCAGGGTATGCCTTTATCATTTCCAGTGCCCAAGATGATATCAGGTGGTCCATCCAATTTATTCCTATTCTGTTATTATTCAAGGTTTGACACAACTAACTGGCCTGCTTAGCTATTTCAGAGGGCAGTCAAGAGTCAACCACACGCTGAACTACAAGGGATAAACAGACTCCAGTTTATTGTTGAAGCCATGTGGAGGAGCAGACAGCATCTTAACAGAGATCTTACTATTTCAGATGGGCACCAGCTAATTTTTGTATTAAAAAAAAATCACACTCAGCAACTCCTTCCTGATTTTGAAATATTTGTCTGCAAAGTGCAGCAATTTTTCTTTTAAATGCTCCCCACACAGCTATATTTTGGAAGTGCAATGAGTACAGAACAAAATGGAGCTCCAACCCTCCTCTTCATACCCTCCAAAAGCTTGTGCAGATCGCAGAAGTATTTTAAAAACAAAACCTACCAACAATTAATTACACAGAAGCCAACATTCGAGAAAGCTTTTTTTAAAAAATGTTGCTCGTCTTAACTTGGCATTCTCTTGAAGTTATAAAGTGAAGCAAACTGAAAACCTATTGTAAAGAATCTTTGTTTTTACACTCTGTAGGGGGGGTAGCATTCAAAGCTAAAGGCCATAAATTGTTTGTTGCCTCTGTTTACACAACATCAATGTGTGATCCCTCTGTTGCCATAGCATCACTATTGGTGACTGGTCAGCTTAGGATTTCTCTTAACCTTTTCAGAAACTGAATTCCTTGCTCATAAAAGTCCCATACGTCTGCCCACAACCAGTAGATATCTCGATGCCCACAGGTTAAGTAAAATTAATAAACAGCTGACAGCACTGGATATAAAAGCTATGGGTCCTAATCAAAATCCCAGAAGTAGTACTAAAGACTTGTGCGCCAGGACTAGCCATGCTGTTCCAATAAAGTTATACCTGACAAATACGAAAAATTGTCCAGGTACGACATTTCCGCAAAAAGCAGCGCAGATTCAATCTGGCCAATTGGCACTCCATCAGACTCCTCTCAATCAAGTGGTGGTTGGTTTCAATAACAGTACTATCAAGTGGCACTTACTCAGCAATACCCTACTCACCAATGTTCAGTTAGGGTACAAAAGGGCTACTTTACTCCATTACAGCCATGGTCCAAGCATGAAAACTGAACTCGCGAGATGTATGAACTAATTTGCAAAAAAATCAGCAACTATGGAGAATGTTTTATTTTTGCGTGCATGCAGATAGATAGAACAATGCCATCCTCTTTCCTTTATTGTGCTACAAGACATAAATTGTAAAACATCCAAAGATTCTAATCGTTCAGTTGGTAATTCTGGAATAATTAATTACAATTACATAATTAATTCAGAAACTTGGATAGGTGTATGAAATGCTGTATCCCACCAAGAGGTGGGAAATTATAGCTGCATAGACAATTTGTCAAACGGCCTCCTTCTCCAACTAGATTATGTAGATAGAGGAAATTAGATTCCGAATGTGAATTTTCCATGTTTCACCAACCCACTGGTACCAACACTGCAAACCAGAATGATGTTGTGTTCAATCTGCACCTTCCCCAAGTTAGTAAAACAGCAGAAGAGCTTCTACAATTGCCCGGTGCCAAAACCTGGGAAGAGGGACAAAAAAAGGTAATGGTTCTGGCCCATGATCACTATCCATAGAGTACTGCGTCGATATCAGAGTCAAGTTGCTTATCAACAAATCTGGGTAATGTGGAATTGCAATTCAGCACACACGCCAGTGCCCTTCGGAACTGAGTGAAAATTGGGCAATCATTTCAAGTTCGTACTACATAGAAAGCACGTTCACATCACCCAAGGGGCATTTCCAAAGGTGAATTGAGGAGCCATGACAGGTTCTTAAATTCTTAGGGAGCAACAGAGTCGTCATTCTACTTCCTACTCGAGTCTTTTCTTCATAATACAGCAGAAGTAAAACAATTGACATTGAGGACATTATATGGCACAAGTCATTTTCTGAGATACTGCAAATAACCAATACAGTAAACATTCACTAGCCAACAATGAACATCTCAGGCAGAGTAATAATCAGAAAGCTGAATAATACAATTGTTAACTTCAATGATCTGAAGCTTCTCCCATTACATGCTCATCTATTGCTTGAAGTGGACAACTCAACAATGACGTCCTTTTCAATATCTCGCTCCCACCTACATAATCTAGTTAGAGAAATAGCACAGCGCGTGCACCTAAGCCAATATACCCAAGTCCTCCAAGAATGAACTGGGTGATCTAAATCCAGTTACAGGGAGACCAGTGATTGTAAATAGGAGTGTTTCAGAGATAATAATGTTGGACCATTTCAGACTAGGCTCTTTGGCCCGTCCAGCCTGCTCCACATTCAACGAGATCATGGCCAATCTACTACTTCAATGAAATTTTCCTGCACCACCCACATATGTGCACCACCCACATATGCCTTGATGTACTGTAAATTACTTCTGCACTGTATATTCTATGATTCTATGTTTTTAATATCTGGAAACCTATCCATCTCCATCTTGTACATGCTGAATGACTGAGCCTCCACAACCTCTGGGGTAGAGAATTTCAAAGATTGACTGAGTGGAGAAATTCCTCATCTCAGTCCTAAATGGTTGACCACTTATTCTGAGACTGTCCTTTGGTTTCCACCCCAACCAGCCAGAAAAACATCCTTCCTTCATCCACCCTTTCGAGCTCTTAAGAATGTTGTACACTTGAATTTGATTACCTCCCATTCTTCTAAACAACAGGCCCAGTCTCCTCTATGACAATCCTGTCATCCCAGGAATCAGTCTGGTCAACCTTTGCTGTACTCCCTCGACAGCAAGTATATCCTTCCTTAGGTAAAGGGATGGGCACAGTACTTGGCCACCAGGGATGTTCAAGGAGTGCAGATATTTTGGGAGGATTGTGGGACTAGTGAATATTGCAAGGATAGGAAGGGGCAAAGTAATGAAGCTATTTGAATACAAGGCCGTGAATTTCAAAATTGCAGCATTGCTTAACAGTTAGTGAGGACAGGGTGATGGATGAACAAGGTGATGAGAGTTCTCCAATTACCTTAAGTTCATGGGGATAGATCCCCAGAGGGCAACCAGGAATCTGTTGGACTAGTCAGGCATAGAAATAACAAAGGCACCAATGAGGGCTTCAGAGCAGATGGGCTATGGTAGTGGCAGAGTCGCCGACATTGTGGAAGTGGAATAGGTAATTCTAGCAACTGCATGGATGACTGGTTGGAAGTTCATCATGAGATCAAGCATAACAGAGGTTGCAAATGTTTCAGTTCTGCCTCAGGCAATGACTTAAGAAAATTAATGGAATCGATAGTGAAGGAACAGAATTTGCAGTGGGGACTGAAGATTATGGCTTCAGTCTTACCAATATATAATGCTTTCCAGTACTTGACAAGCAATCCGATAGAGGGTAGTGGTGAGATAGAGCTGGGTTCACCTCGTCTTTTGACTACAAAGGCAACATTTTGGTCCAAACTGATGCCACTCCCATATGCCGACCTGAATCCATTAACGCTATATTCCTTTCCATCCCTACCTCATTAGGTTTTTCGCCTGTTGGCATTAACTGATCCACACGTTTGCAATCCAGCCAACTGATCCAACTGCGTGACCACAACTCCCCATCTCAATCAAAACCCATGCTGTTGGCATTAACCGATCTACACCTTAACTACCTAACTAACTGAGCACAACCCCCCCCCCCAGTCCACGCTCACTCAATTTCCAGGAATAAAGGCTGAAATTCATCCAGTGTACAACTGGTTTAGCTATCCATGTCCAGACTGACAGATCAAATTAAACTCATACCTTAACCAAAATGAAATGTAACTTCTTTTCATCACCATCGGCCACTACCTTGACCATTTTCCCCTCAAGCAAGTGCAAGGAGTTCACTTGAGCAATCAGCAGCATCTACTGCTTCCCTCCCCACCAAGCCACAACTCCATTAGTTGCCACACCACACTGAAATTCTATTACTCCAGATTCTCTTCCATCACCTCAGAGTTATTCTCTTTCATTGGATCACCCCTTACTCCAGACTCCTCCCCCACCCCCGCACCACCCAAAGAGCATCCAACTTCCCACATTCGTTCATTTTTACAGACTGCCTCTGCTCAGGAAATCTCTTCCACCCTTTCAAACCTACATCCCCCTCAACCCTTTTAAGAAACACCATCCTGTATCCTCCATCTAAACAGTGGTTAGCACAGTTGCTTCACAATACCAGGGACCCAGGTTCGATTCCCAGCTTGGGTCACTGTGTGAGAGTCTGCACGTTCTCCCAATGCCTGCATGGGTTTTCTCCAGGGCTCCACACAGTCCAAAGATGTGCAGGTTAGGTGGATTGGTCATAGTAAATTGCCCCAGTGTCCAAAAGTTCAGCTGGGTTGTGGGGATGGGGTGGAGGTGTGCGCTTAGGTAGGGTGCTCTTTCAAGGGCTGGTGCAGACTCGATAGGCCGAATAGCCTCCTTCTGCATTGTAAAAGTCTATGATCTCCCACGTCCCTACCCTCATCATTCAGTTCTACATTATCGCCACCTCTCTTTAACCCAACTGCTGGCCCTGTAGTACCAGGCTGCTTGTTCGGGTCCAGTTTCAGATGGACAGCGCGATTTCAAACATTTCGTGGCTGAACAGCGGCACGGCCAAAACTATTGTGTTCAGCTCCGGTCACAAGCTTCACGTCCTTGTCACTAAATCCACCATCCTCTCCAGCCACAGTCGCAGGCTGGACCAAAGTGCTCCCAATTCAAACATGCACAGCATACCCTCCCAACAGCTGCTGAACAACTCCAACAGCGATACCTACCGCCTGCGGGGCAAAGTTTGGGGCTGTTATTAGTCCAACAAATCAGAACTGTGAGCAGAAACGCCTACCTTATCGATGGATGCCGAAGTCATCTTGGGAGACGTTTGCAAACTAAATGCAGCACTCAGTACAGACAGGAGGAGAAGACAATGGGTCTATCTGCGGTATTAAAGGCCAGAGGAGGGTTGTGGGGTGGGGGGAGACAAGCCTGCGCCTTTAATGGGATTTGCCAGGATCCCCGCGATGTGAGAAGCCGCTGGCCGGCCGCACAGCCTCTCACTGAGAGGCGGCTTTATGGGCAGCTGCTCTGCATTGACATTGGAAACTACCCCGCCACCGCAAATGTCCCGGGGTGGATTCTGATGTCTTTTTTAAGAGTTCCGGCGTTTTCTGGGTGAATTCCGGATGATACCCGATGGTGTGGGGTTTATAATGAAAGCGCTGCTCCTCTGGCCGATCTTCCCACTGCCCAGAATGGGACAAGCCGGCTAACTGCCTCTCACCAGCTCATTTCCCCCACACCAAACCCCGTCACCGGCTGATTGCTTCTTCCCCCCACCCCTCATCCCACTTCATTTCAATTTCAATACACCCCGTCTAAACAGCGAGCGACATACTGCCCAAGGCCACAACTTCCCCTCCTCTCCTGTTTATAACCGGCACCCGGCAACATGGCGGCCGGCCGACAGGTCCGGGAACCCCTGCGCCATTTCCTGCCTTTCCCCCTCCCCCGGCATTCTGGGAGTTGTAGTCCGTCTCTTTTTACTCCTGAACAGCATCAGATGAGGAACCATTCAAAAATATTATAATGTTCATTATCTTCATTGTAATCTCATTATAATGAACTGGTTGGATGGCAAGGAAACATCATCAATTGAGGTACTGTTCATTGACATTATGTCTGCATCCATCAGGAAGGTGGTGACAACGGGCAGCACAGTGGCGCAGTGGGTTAGCCCCGCAGCCTCACGGCGCCGAGGTCCCAGGTTTGATCCCGCCTCTGGGTCACTGTCCGTATGGAGTTTACACATTCTCCCCGTATTTGCTTGGGTTTCGCCCCCACAACCCAAAAATGTGCAGGATAGGTGGATTGGCCACGCTAAATTTCCCCTTAATTGGGAAAAATGAATTGGGTACACTAAATTTTTTTTAAAAGGAAGGTGGTGACAATGTACTCATACATTTTAAGGTGCGTTGTCCCACTCCTGAGATGTTTCTGGTGTCTGTGTCCACCGAGCAAGCATCAGACCTGCTGTCTAATGAATGACTAAGTACAATCTTGCTTGGCATCAATTTGCAATGCAGTTAGCTTCAAGGTGATATGCCTGATGGTGTGACATCAGAATCAACTTATACTTCCTTAGTAAATTTGGTAATCTGATAAATAAACCAGGCATGTTGGCAGCATTCCAGGCTATAATTGACCAACCTGCCTGACTCATCGAGGGGCCTCAAGTTCTTTAGCAACTAGAACTCAACCCATGACTCCACATAACAATGGAAACAAAAATACTAATCGCTGAGCAAACAATTTGCCTGTGATTTGCAGAACAAAGGAAATAAGCCAGCCATTCAACACATTGAACCTCTTCCACTATTCAATTAGATCATGGCTGATCTGTACCTCAACCCCATACCTTTGAGACCATTACCTAAGAAACATTTCATCAATTATGTTGGTAGGGTGTGTGTTATAATTAGTTAAACTTCAACAGTATGACGTGGATATTTGAGAATGAATAAACTTTGGATCTTTCCACATTATGCCTTGGTTATTTGGAACATGTCCCTATGAGAAGAGAGGCTACCGGGTCAACTGCAACGGCCTCCACCCAATGGCTGACAAAGTGCAAGCTGATAATCAGGCTCTGACACCGACAAATGCAATGAAGTCCATTTATTTTTGGGCCTAATTAACTATTTTGGGCACTTCCTGCTGAGTCTGGACATGGGGCGCAGTGCAAGACTTGGCTTTCCATCAGTGAAGAGAGCATTGGTCTCCTCCAAAGTTCTTATGCATTTTGACGCCACCAGGCAACACCTCGCCTATGGGATTGGTTAGTGCTCTCAATCCATATGCGTGATGGCCTCGATTGACCCAACGCTTATGCCTCTAGAACACTGATGGCAGTGGAGCATATTGAAAAAGGGGGCTTGGAGGTCAACTTCTGGGTCACATGTTTTCACCAGTATGTGTATGGTTGTCACCTTTTTATTATAACGGACCACAAACTACTGCTGGGCCTGTTTCGAGAAGACAAAGTGGGGTCCCTGATTGCCTCGGCCCGCACACAAAGTTGAGCCCTTCTTTTTGCGGCCTATCATTGGCTTTTGAGTACCACCCCAGAACTTTGATTGCGCACGCGGATGCCTTGAGTCGCCTCCCGTTGCTGGAACAAGCGGTCGACCATCCCAAGGCTGAGGAAGTTGTGTCGATTATTAATTTCATGGACTCTCTGCCAGCAATGGCTATGTGCAACCGCAACTGTATGCAGGATGATCTCATTCTATCCAAAGTCCGACATTTGTTTCTGACCAGTGGCCCACATCAACAACTCCCAGTGGAGCTGAAGGTTTTTTCAACAAAGATGGAAGAGTTGATTATGGAGGATCCGTTCTTCCTCTGGGGCACCAGAGTTGTTGTTCCTGAAAAAGGGTGGTTTCTGAGACCCCTGGGGTCTCGACCTAGATGTCATTGCCCGGCCAACACCTGCAGGTTCTCCTCCCCAGCGTTCCAGCTAAAAGCATTGTTCCTGGCCCGCAATAGTCTGGCTACTCCAGTTCCGCTGCAGGGGTGCAAAGTGCTTCGGCCAAAGGGCCTGAGCCACCCACAGCCCATGGGGGCGAGAACTGGATTCTTCTCTTCCTTCAGCTCATCTTTTCCTGGTCTCAAATCCATCTCTCTACCTGTTCCCCATACCCCTTTAACCTGTTTTTAATTAGAAATATATCTATCTCTTTCTTGAAACCATCTAGTGACTCAGATTCCACCGCACTATGGGCAGCAAGTTACCAAAATTCATCACCCTCTGCAAGAAGTAGTTCCTCCTCCATAGAGTTTTTCACTCAATACTGTGTCATTTGTCACGCCCATCAAAAGCTCCCAGCGGCAGTGCTTCTACATCTATGGAAATGACCTGGCTGTCACAGAGATTTCACTGGACCGTTTGTGGGCTCTATGTTACTGGTGGTAGTGGAGGCAAATTCAAAATGGTTGGGGGTAGATTGCATGTCATCTATCACCTCCCACGCCACCGTCGACCGGTTATGTGCCTCTTTTGTATACATACACAGTTTGCCGGAGGCCCTAGTTACGGATAACGGGGCCTTGTTCACTAACGAGGAGTTCGCTGCCTTCATGAAGTTCAATGGTATTCGACTTGTCCGATCACCCCACACCGAATGGATTGACGGAACCTGTTGTCCAGACTGTCAAATAGGACCTAACAAAACAGTCTCCGGGATTGATGGACACCAAGCTGGCTCGATTTCTTTTCTCATACCGTACCACTCACCATGCAGTCACTGGAGTTGCCCTGGCCGGGTTATTGCTGGATTGTTCCCCGACATCGGTGATAAAGGTGCGTCACTCGCAAGAAATACAAGGGCGTTGTCCCACTGGGCGTCACCCACTATGCCGTTTCACGCCTGACCAGCAGATCTCAGTTTGCAACTTTGGTGAGGATCCCGGTGGCTTCCAGGGGTCATCGTTCGACAGACCGGTCCCACCTCAGAAGAGGTCCGTATGCGCGACCATCTAATGAAAAGGCGCCTTGACCACCTTTGTGCCAGTTCATCTGTTCCTCCACCATACTCTCGGTGGTCTACGCCTATGATCCAACTGACCATTGGGACATATCTTTGTGATTGATCCACCTGCTATTGCCAACTGCATTGCCTCCGCTGCCTGCTGTACTACGACTGTCTTTTTGTGTTCAAGATACCGATGTGCCAGATGTATGGTCCTCGGATTCTGATATGGATACGTAGATCCCTGAGGTCTCCAACCTAGATGTCATTGCCCGGCTAACACCTGCAGGTTCTCCACCCCAGCGTTCCAGCTGAAAGCATCGTTCGCTGGCTCGCATATACTCCGGCTACTCCAGTTCCGCCACAGGGATGCAAAGTGCCTCAGCCAAAGGGTCTGAGCCACCCACAGCCCATGGGGCCAGAGTCGGATTCTTCTGTTCCTTTGGCATCATCAGTCTACCTGACCTCTTCGACTTCCCATCGTCTTTATCGTCCTCATCTTCCCCAGAGACATTATTACAGCACGGTGATCAACTTACCTCGATGGGGAAGGAGATGTGGAAGGTGATGGAGATTAACAAGGACCTGGGAGGAAAAATGGAAGACCTGGAAAACAGGTCCAGGCGATAGCATTTGAGGATTGTGGGGCTTCCCGAAGGAGTTGAAGGACCGAGGCTGACTGAGTATTTTGCCACGATGCTGGTGAAACTATTGGGAGATGGGGAGGATCCTTCCCGATATGAACTGGATCGGGCTCATCGGTCGTGGAGGCCTGTACCAAAGGCGAGTGAGTCACCAAGGGTAGTGACTCTGTGCTTCCATAGGTACAATGTGAAGAAGGTCCTGTGCTGGGCCAAGCAGAAGCGGGTGGTGCAGTGGGCTGGAGCTGGTATACGTGTATACCAGGACTTTACGGTGGAACTGGCGAGGAGGCGGGCTGCATTCAACCGGGTGTAGAGGGCACTGTACATTAGCAAGGTGCAGTGCGGCATGAAAATGAAAATCGCTTATTGTCACGAGTAGGCTTCAACGAAGTTACTGTGAAAAGCCCCTAGTCGCCTGTCCGGGGAGGCTGGTACGGGAATCGAACCGTGCTGCTGGCCTGCTTGGTCTGCTTTAAAAGCCAGCGATTTAGCTGAGTGAGCTAAACCAGCCCCTAATATTGTATATCCAGCAAAGCTGAGGGTGACTTACAAGCTCAAGGACTTTCATTTTGGAACAGCGGAAGCAGCGGAGGAGTTTGCGAAGGCAGAAGGATTGTGGCAGAACTGAGAAATTGAGAAATGGCCAGGTGCCGATGTAACCTCATGACTGTATTTTCTTCTTTTTTGTTTCACTGTGTGCGGGTGTATGGGCTAAAGGAGCCGGTGTTGTATATATTTGGACAAGGGAAATGATGGGACTTTCACTCGAAGTGAAGGCTCTTTGGGGTGTAGGTGGATATGCGAGGTTTGTGTGCTAAAAGGGGATTTCTGGGTTTTCCTAGGGCCGGGCAAGGGGGAAAGGGACGCGGGCGGGGGCCTCCACGCTGGCCGGTTTAAGCTGGCCAGTGAATGGGGTGAGGTGGGGGGGGGTGGGGCTGCGGCCATCGGAGCCTGGCAGAACAGGGTCCGAGGGGTCTAGCCGGGGTGGAAAGTTGGGGGGAAGGAACCGAGGTTGGGGGGAGGAGTTTTACAAGAGGCAGTGGCGGGGAGGAGTTGGGGGGGGGTTTACAACTCTTGGGTATCATGTACGGTACTCTTTCAGAGGTTGGATGGCATTGAGTGTAGGGCAGGGGGGAGGGAGTGGACTCTATAGGTTAATGGTGACCATGGGCGGTCCCGGGCTCCTTTTTCGTTTTCTCCTTTGTTTTTTGTTTCCACCGTGGGAGGGTTTGTTTTATTGGATGCATATATTGACAGGTGGGCCGTTGTTTGGGGTGGTGGGAAGATGGGATCGTTGTTATTGTTAAGGGGATTGATTTTGTATTTGTTACTGTTTACTGTCTGTGGGTGGGGTGTAAAATTTGAAGTAAAATGTGAAAATGGAGAATAAAAACATTTTTAAAAAAACTAGAGAACATTAATTTACTATGCACTATCTGGCATATATCAGAACTTCAATGTACCTATATAATATTGCCACTTCTTGAAGAGAAAATTACTTAAGATCTTGACTCACTGAACTCATTAAATTATTGTATACAGTATTATTTATTACAAATTATAATATTATCAAGTTTCTCACCAGAATATAAACCATTTTATCCCCATTGCAGATGGAGCAGTAATGAATTGAATTACATGCTATTAAATCAAATGCATGACAACTCACAAAGAAAGAACAAAAGGGTTGAATATATTTAAATTACATAAGTAATATGATTTGTACCGTAAAAGTGATTGAACAAAAATGATCCTGTGTACTTAAGTATTGTTCATTCATAATATTTTGGACAGAGACGTCATTTATCCAACACAACACAGATAAATAAATCATTCATTGTTATAAACAATGCCCATTAATTCTGTCTACATAATACATGAAAGTGAACTTTCAATGACATATATGCTAATATGTTACAATTTATATTCTCATTTTATAAATTATGGAAGTTTTAAAAAACATTTTTCTCTCACTTTATCCCCACCTCTTCTGAAAGTTTTGAGTGTTTTGGGGGTTTTGTTTTAACAGCAACTCTTGAGTAGACAAGAATCACCATTCTTCATTTGTGAGCTGAGACAGTGATTGCAGTTTTGAACAGTAGGGGACACAGTATCATAGAATTTTACACTAAAAAGGAGGTCATTAAGTCTTTGATGCCCTTACTGACCATTTAAAAGTGTTGTCTCCTCATTTTAAACCTACCCTTTCACAACACTCTTTTTTAAAATAAATTTAGAGTCACATCATTGGGTTGTGGGGGTGAAACCCATGCAGACACGGGGAGAATGTGCAAACTGCACATGGACAGTGACCCAGGGCCAGGATTCAAACCTGAGTCCTCAGCATCGTAGTCCCAGTGCTAACCACTGCACCGTGCTGCCCTCGTTAACAACTCTTTAAATTTTTTCTTCTTCAAATATTTATGTATTTACTTTTTAAAAGCTAGACTGGATCTGATTCCACCACTATTTCTTGTTGGACATTCTAGATTTCCAATCACACCCCTTCACGATTGGGTGCTTTTGAAGATCTGATCTGGAAATTGACAGCACTTAGCTCTTTTTGATGTGGTTAATGTTTGTAAACATTATGGTTTCAGCACTTAGACTTACTCATCCATGGAGAAGATGAATGAAGCAAGGCTGACAGCTAGTTTTGTGGAAGTTGTCAATCATAGCCACTACTTGAAATTAATGAATGGCTTGCAGCTAAGGGGCCTGAGAGGTTTAGCACGGGTCACAACGGTTCTCTTTCCAGAAATTGACACATGGTTCTTCCAGGTAAGTGTTACTAGTGTAATTTGTTTCACTGCCCCTGTGTGGACTGCTCTCTAGCTTCCAGCTTGATATGGAGGCAGTTTTAGACAGCATTTTAGGCTGGGGCCTGGGTCAGAGGGCATGCCGATTATGGGTTTGGGCCGGGGAGGATGGATGCAAGGTTTCAGGGATGGGATTAAGGAAATGAAGGATCTGTTTCTGGGAGGGTGATTTGCGGGTTGTAGGACTTGGGTGAGAAGCTTTAGCTGGCGCGGGGTGAAAGCTTCAGGTATATGCAGGTGCAGGATTTTGCAAGGAAGGTCTTTCCGACCTTCCCGATAGTGCCTGCCTCCTCGTTGTTGGAGGCGGTGCTGTCAGTGGGGCGGTGGGGGGCTGGAGCGGTTGGCGAGGGAGGTTGTCTCGGCGATTTAAGGGAGGATTTAAAAAAAAAATTTTAGATTACCCAATTATTTTTTCCAATTAAGGGGCAATTTAGTGTGGTCAATCCAACAATTTGCTGTTATAGGTTAGGGTTCTGGAGGCGTCAGTGGGAAACATTATGGGGATCTTGCAGCGCTTTGGGGCCTTTTCTGGCTACAGGAAAGAGTGAATATTTGGTGGTTGGGACACCGGGGCGGAGAGGAGAGCTTGGTGGGTTGCTTTTCCGGCTAGCAAGAAGTTATTTTTGATATTTGGAAGTTCAAATGGCAAGGGACTGGTGGAAACTCTGGAGGTGGAACTACATGAATCTAGTAGGAAAGACCTGCAAAGGTAGGATGGTCTCCCACTATCCCTGGTGGGCCAAGTGCAATCGGTTAAGATGAATATCTTGCCGAGATTTTTAGCTTTATTTCAGTGCCTCTTGATCTTCCTGCCAAATTCTTCAGAGAGATCGACCAGCTTGTGACTGGGTTTATTTGGGCGGGTAAGGGCCCAAGGATCAGGAAGACAATACCTCAGAGGGAGAGACAAGAAAGGGGCTGGGCCTTTCCAAACTTTCAATATTACTATTGGGCGGCCAATGCTAAAAATGTGCTCGAGTGGTGCGGAGTGAAGCAGAGTCTGTGAGGGGGGGTAAGCCTGGGGGTGTTGGTAACAACTACAGTTCCGGTGGTGCCGAAGCAACATTCAACTAACCCGGTAGTAGTAGCCACGTTAACAATTTGGGGGCAATTCCGTCAACATTTTAATTGGCAAGCTCTAATCTGTGCAAACAGAGCCTGCTAGGTTGGATGTGAAGTTTAGGGGGAGGAAGGAAAAGGGGATGGAGAAGGTGGGAGATTTGTTTTTAAGAGTGCTAGCCTGTGCGAACTGAAGGAGAAATATGAGAAATATACAGGTGCTGATAGGTTCAGGTATCTCCAGGTGCATCGTTGGGTCAAAGGCACTTTCCAGCCTTCCCAGTGAAGAAACTTTCTAACTTGCTCGAAAAGATTTTATCCTGCTCAGGGTTGGAGGTGACCAATACATCGGGCATATGTCAATGGATAGTGGCACTAAAACTGCACCACTAGCACCAAAACAATAGGTACTACAGAACCTAATTTTGCAACTATGGTATTTCACTGTGTTAGAAATTTTTTCCTGTCATGCTTTACATAAAATCTACAGCATGGAAACAGGCCATTTGACCATATTCGTCTGTGTTGGCACTTATGCTCCTGTTGTCTGTAAAACTTCAGATGCTTAAACCACTTCACTTTATTACTCAAACATTTTACCCAGATGCCCTTACTTGCAAGATAAACAAAGGACAAATACAAGTTTTTGGATTCAAAAACTATAGAGGGAGTCCTTTAAGAGAATTAGCTAAAATATACTAGAAAATAAAATGATTCTTGAAAATTAAGGAATCTGCAGAAATATGATCAAGTTATAAAAATTGGCTGAATTATTGAATCCTGACCATGACTGGCTACACATGTTGCAAAAGTTGTACTGTACAAATCGATATAAGGGTACTTTCAACAAATTTGCAACAATCTTGACCTGACTAAACCAGATGTGACATAGGGAGTTTGACCGTGGGACAGGAGGCATGAGAATCATACGACATCAAAGAAAGGATAATTAACTAGAGTAATTGATTAGTGTCTAATTAACCAATCACCTGTTAAGTGACTGACACTTTCCTGAAAGAATCAAGGAGGTGTCTCAGCTGAGGATTAAAACCAATGAAAGTTAGTAAGGGGCTAAACCATAGATAAGGAGTCCCTCAAGAATGTGATCCATATGACTGACTAGGAGAAGAACTTTAGCCTTCCAAGATTTTTGATGCATTCGTGAAAATTACTTTAAAAAAAGCCTTTTGTTGAAATGACTTCTAGTTTGTAAATCTGGAGTTACTTTTATCTTGAAGCTTTTTGTTTTCTCTCTCCAGTATCACAAGGACTTTTCAATGTACTGTCAAAAGTTTTTCGATTTGGGCAGTACGGTGGTGCAGTGGGTTAGCCCTGCTACCTCACGGCGCTGAGGTCCCAGGTTCGATCCAAGCTCTGGGTCATTGTCCGTGTGGAGTTTGCACATTCTCCCCATGTTTGTGTGGGTTTCGCACCCACAATCCAAAGATATGCAGGCTAGGTGGATTGGCCACACTAAATTGCCCCTTAATTGGAAGAAATTAATTAGGTACTCTAAATTTATTTTAAAAAAGTTTTTCAATTTAATTTTGTGCAAATGTACCAAGTGAATGATTGAAAATCAAGAGTGCTTTGTACACATCTCCAACCGGACTAAGTACCTTATCCTGAGTAAGAGATGAGGATCTTTCACAAGCTTATGATTCAACCAAATTTATCATTAATCACAGGAAAACAGTCACTGTGTTATCCCCTTAAGTTATCCCAAACAATAATAATAATCTCAAGATCCTTAATACTCCCCGTGTCAATAAACTCAGTCGAGCTGCGGGTTCAATTCTGAGTCTCGATGGCTCAGTGCCTTTGTCTGCGAGGTATGGTCTCACACGCTGCTTTCTTCCATCTCTGGTTGGTCATTCAATTTTCCCTTCTACCTCTGCGCCGAGTCTTCGCTGGAGCGGGTCTGGGGTGATCAATGATTATACCCCTCTTCATGCCTTTCCAGAAAGTTCTCTGGCCCTCAGCCAATGAGGTCTCAGGGTGGGGATCACAGCACCCAATGGAGTTGCCGATTGCAACTCTGAAGCTCACCAGGAACCCACCCTTAGGGGTCTATATCTAGGTGTACTGTTCTCACATAACCTTACTCCTTATATGGTAACTGAGTGCCAGAAAGTCTAGCTTTATATGGGCAATCCAAAATAATCGATTCATATGAATAGAACCAATTATCTCCTGATGTGTTGACAGGGCAGGCCCAGGCATGTCCTGGCAGTCTGTGTTCAGTGTATTCAAATTTCAGAGTATTCGAAGATCAGGGGGGCGATGTTGTTTATATATCCCTAACTGCATACACATGTCCCGAAAGACGTGTTTGTTAGGTGAATTGGACATTCTGAACTCTCCCTCTGTGTACTCCGAACAGGAGTGTGGCGACTAAGGGATTTTCACAGTAACTTAATTACAGTGTTGATGTAAGCCTACCTATGACAATGATAAAGATTATTATTACTTGGCCAAGTTCAAATTCTCATTCGGCCTGCCTGGAGCTGATTGTGGTTTAATTTAAAATGTCTGATTCTTAATTTAGAGTGCCTAATTTTATATTGGGCCTAAAATTCAGGCCGCTGTTAATTTATCACAGTCCATTCAAGCTTCCTCCCACTGGAACTTCTTCTGCTCTATTCCCTTCTTTTTTATGTATGCAGGTCTCACCTTCAATAGATCAGTGTTATCGGTTTCATGTGACAGCCAATTTCTCATTCTGGCCAGTGTGCATGTGTTTGTTTTATCTTTCTCACTCAGTCTGTTTCTTTCTATGGCTGTATCTATCTGTGTAATTCCCATTCCCTGTATTGTACTGTGTGGTCTATGCTAATTTTTTTCTTCTGGATGAAACAAGTAGCATAAACGATAAGACAGAGCTTACAAGGTAGCGGCATATGTATAAGATCAGAGAGGTGATGTTGTTTATACCTCCCTAACTGCATACACATGTAAAGGAACTAAAATGATTTTGGCACTCCTGAGGAACATTTTTCTCTAGGGGTTTCCTTTTAATAAGCTGGGCAAATGTTCATTTTTAAACATAATTTATTCATTTTCACACTGATGCACAATCAATTGACACGAAACGTAGATAAAGTCCGAACGATAGGCTTAATACACAAGAAGTGACCCGGCAGCAGATGTACAGAAGAATGGCAGACTGCCGGGAACACAGACTCTTATACCCCGCCTCGTAGGTGGAGCTACCTACCTCTCAGCCAATCGGCTGAGAGGCACATGACATACCTGGGTCAATGGGCAGCGAGTCCTCTGCACCAATGGCAGCTCACACTTCCAGGTACCGTAATACTACCATACACACATAAATCGCAGTTTAAACAATATGCAATCAACCAGTCTGTTAATGGTGTCTACATCCTTTTCGAGGTGGTCGAACTATCAATTACAATTGATTTCCCTTCTAGCCACTTCACGGAGGAAGCTGCAGACTGTTTTTGCAAAATAATGTGTTTAATGGGGGGGAAGGGGGGGGGGGGGGGGACAACAGGAGCTATAATTTCACATATGTATCTACCATTGAATGAGGTCATCTGAATCTGACAGTCACCTACTATTTTTGTTGGGGGCTGGTTTAGCTCAGTTGGCTGGACAGCGGGTTTGTCATGCAGAGCAAGGCCAATAGCGCGGGTTCAATTCCTGTACCAGCTGAGGTTATTCATGAAGGCCCTGCCTTCTCAATCTTGCCCCTCGCCTGAGGTGTGGTGATCCTCAGGTTAAATCACCACCAGTCAGCTCTCCCCCTCAAAGGGGAAAGCAGCCTATGGTCATCTGGGACTATGACGACTTTATTTTACTTTTACAACCTTCTTATCTGCTTAGCTTTGTTTTCGACTCCAGATCAGCATCAGTTAGGGAGTATGGGTGAAAAGTTTTAGTTCGGGACAAAGGAAAAAAAGAGTAATTGCAATTTACTATAAGGAATGTATGCTGCGCCGGCTAACTGTAACTGAGTAGTCAAGCTCTGATGCTGAAGACTGCTCGAGAGTCTCTTGTCCAATCCATGATGTCATTCAAACACCTGTTTCTTCCACATTTCAATTTTCTACCTCCATTTCTAAAAGCAGTTATTCACAGAATCAGAATCACAGAATTGTCACATTGCAGAAGAAGACTATTTGGCTCAGCATATCTTCACTGGCTCTGTCTGAGCAACTTACCTAGTACCACGTCTTCTCCCTGTAACCCCGCACATTCTTCCTTTTCAGATAACAGTCTAATTTCCTTTGAATGCTTCAGTTGACACTGCCTCCTCCACACTCTCAGGCAGTGCATTCTACACCCTAACCACTTGCTGCAAGAAAAGTTTATCCTCATATCACTTTTGCCCCTTTCACTAATTACTTTAAATCTGTGCCCTCTCGATCTTGATCCTTTCACAAATGGGGGCAAATTTCTTCTTTGCTATTCTGTCCAGACCTTGCTTGACTTTGAATACCTCTTTCAAATCTCCTCTTTTCTCAACCTTCTTTTCTCTAAGGAAAGCAGTTCTAACTTGTGCAATTCGTGCCAGTATAGAATTTCACAGGCATCAGCTTACCTCGGGCAGCTTATCCAAATACTCTGTCGTCCTGTTCAAGTATCAGCAGACAATTCAACCATGTCAATTGTTATATTCTATCTTTGTCTGTTGTTCATTTTTACACCATGTTCTGAGCTCATTGGATAGTGAATAAGATTGGGAATTCTGACTGATCTTTCCATATGTAACCCAAGGATATTGAGGTTATATGCAGCTATTGTCCTGGCTGTAATCAGCTAAATCAGCAAGTACGAACCATCACAATAGGCAGTCAGAACCTTGTTTTCATCTGAAGGATGTTTTCTCTGACAATACAGCATACCCTTAGTTATCAAGATGCATTCCCAATAGGAGTTGAGTTAACTAGAGTGATAGTGAGTGGCTACGGAAGAAAAAAATTAACCAGTGAACTCCTATTCACGGTTGATAAATGCCTGTGTGTTGACATTAAGTAAGGTCATGATTCACCCCAAGTCAAATAGCTGGCAAGTACTCACTGTTTAACCTCGTACATAGAATCATAGAATTTACAGTGCAGAAGGAGGCCACTCGCCCCATCAAGCCTGCACTAGCCCTTGGAGAGCACCCTACTGAAGCCCAGGCTCCCACCCTATCCCTGTAATCCAACCTAACGTTTTGGACACTGAATGGCCAATCCATCTAACATGCAGATCTTTAGACTGTGCGAGGAAACCCACGTAGACACGGGGAGAAAGTGCAAAGTCCACACAGACAGTCACGCGAGACAGGAATTGAACCTGCGACCCTGGAGCTGTGAGGCAGCAGTGCTAACCACTGTGCCACCGTGTCGCCGCACATGAAAAGTTGTGAGTGGTGACTGGCTACACTTCCTTCATAGGAAGGCTGTGGAAGCATTGGAAAGGGTACAGAGGAGATTTACCAGAATGTTGCCTGTATGAAGGGAAGATCTTATGAGGGAAGGCTGAGGGACTTGAGGCTGTTTTCGTTAGAGAGAAGAAGGTTAAGAGTTGACTTAATTGAGGCATACAAGATGATCAGAGGATTAGATAGGGTGGACAGTGAGAGCCTTTTTCCTCGGATGGTGATGTCTAGCACGAGGGGACATAGCTTTAAATTGAGGGGAGATAGATACAGGACAGATGTCAGAGGTAGGTTCTTTACTCAGAGAGTAGTAAGGGCGTGGAATGCCCTGCCTGCAACAGTAGTGGACTTGCCAACACTAAGGGCATTCAAATGGTCATTGGATAGACATATGGACGATAAGGGAATAGTGTAGATGGGCTTGAGAGTGGTTTCACAGGTTAGCGCAATATCGAGGGCCGAAGGGCCTGTACTGTGCAGTAATGTTCTATATGTTCTAAAGTACTTAATTGGCTGTAAAGTGCTTTGGGACGTTCTGAGGTCATGAAAGATACTATATAAAGGGAACACAGAAAACTTCTTTTTATATTTCAGAAAAGGAGGAGGATCTGATTAGCAGGAGTTTAAAAATCATCCTACGTTCGTTTTAAGAAATATGAGAAGTGGACTGAATGGGACAATATTTGTAGACACAAGGGCATCATCAGCAAATTCATAGACACTTTCAGTTCCCTACATCTGAAGTAAAACAGAAAATGCTGGCAACATGTGGAGAGTTAATCAGGTCGATGAAAGGTCATCTCTACAGGAGTTGCCAAACTTGCGGAGTATTTCCAGTATTTTATGTTGTTATTTCATATTTCCAGCATCTACAGTGTTTTGCTTCCCTAAATTTGGCATTGCCAACAGCGTCCCACAATTGTAATATCCTTTCTAAATTTTTACAACTCCCCAAAAATGCGGCCAAGTCTATTATGCAATTGGAGAGAGTGTAGTTGTGCCAAATCTGATGACAAGTGAATAGACTAACTGTACCAGGTGTGTAAGATCCCTTTGACATCACTCTGACTGAAAATGGGGACCGTACAGGGGAATGGCAGAAAGAAACGTTCTTCAGTTAGCCAACTCAACCAAGGCAAACGTGTATATTCATACAGGCCCCGTGTGTATTAATCGTTACATATGTCAGCGAGGCAGGGTCCAGCTCCAACTGTAGGTAAGCGTGACTCATATCTAATTTTGTGAACGAGTGTCCGCCTGCAAGCTTCGCGTAGAGATCCTCTATGCGAGGCATTGGGTATCTGTCGAGTCGGGAAGCCGTAGTCACTGTAGGTTTATAGTCGCCGCACAAGCGAACTGTGGCATCTGGCTTCATTACAGGTACAATTGGTGCTGCCCAGTCAGCGAAACGGACGGGCCTGATGATACCCAAAGTCTCCAAACGAGTGAGCTCGCCTTCTACCTTCTCGAGCAAGGTGTAAGGCACCAGGCGTGCCCGGAAATAGCGCGGCATGGCTCCTGGTTCGGCTTGGATACGGGCTACAGCCCCTTTTATTTTCCCCAAACCGGGCTGGAATACATCTGGATATCATCCTAGCACCTCAGTCAACCCTCCAGAAACTGTTTGGAGGATGTGCTGCCACTGCAACCGCAACTGGCGCAACCAGTCCCGACCCAACAGGCTGGGCCCATGGCCGCGCACCACGATAAGTGGGAAACGCCCCTCCTGGCGTCCATAAACAACAGGGGTCATCGTAGTTCCTGCAATGTCCAATGGTTCCCCCGTGTAGGTGGCCAACCTAGCCTGTGTGTCGGTTAAGGTAAGGGTCTGTATACCCTGCTTGATGCGGTCGAATGCCCTCTGGGCAATCACGGAGACCGCTGCGCCAGTGTCCAACTCCATCTCAAGCGGGTGACCATTGACCCGTACTGTCACTTTAATGGGGGCCACACGGGGAGCTGCCACACAATGCAGCTGCAGGCAGTCATCCTCCATCTCCACGTCCTCGGGAGTAGTCGCCGCAGGTTCATCCAAATTAAAGGTACGGCCCCTGGGCTGGCCCGTTTCGGTCAGAACGACGGCACCTCTGGCGCCCCCAGAACCGGCGTCCGCGACGGGGTCGGCGCCTACAAGTCTGGCACTGACATGGCTCCTCATTCATTGGTTCTGGAGAAGGCTCCCTTCGGGGAGGAATGTCCGACGGCCACTGGCGCGATCCGGACGTCGCCTCGCCCAAGGTACCGCAGGGGTGCAGGGGGACGCTTTCGGACGGAAGGGGTTGCGCCCCAAGGCATGCACCTCCATTCCCTGTAGCTCCTGCACTCCTCGTTCTGCGCTCTCTCGGGACAATACTATTTGAATGGCCTGTTGAAAAGTCAATGTTGGCTCGGCTAACAACGTTCTCTGGGTGGCCGCATTGTTAGTACCGCAAACCAAACGGTCGCGTAACATCTCTGACAAGGTCTCACCATAGTCACAGTACTCCGCAATCCTGTGTAGCCTGGGATAGAAAGTTGGCAAGGGATTCTCCTGGGGTCCTCTCAGCGGTATTAAACGGTAACGTTGGACAATCGTGGATAGGATTGGGTTTAAATGTTGCCCCACTAAGTTCACAAGTTCATCAAACGTTTTGGTGTCCGGCGCAGCTGGGTACGCAAGGCTCCTAATCACCCCAAACGTATGCGGGCCACAGGCAATGAGTAATATGACCACCTGGCGCTCGTTTTCGGTGATGTTGTTTGCCTGGAAATAGTAACGCATCAGTTGTGCGTACTGGTTCCAGCTTTCCAGCATCAAAAACATCCAAACGTTCATACAGAGGCATGGTGTAATAGAAAACAACTTCCAACCTGTATCCAACAAAAATCCAGGGAGGTGGCTTCAGCAGTGTAGACAGCTATTCACTTTAACCCTCGTCGCCAGTTTTGTGAGGGCCACGAAGAATCCAGCACGAGTTTTCAGGATGCAAAGAAATAACATTTATTTACAATAACAGATTTATACCACAGCAGCAGCAACTTCCCTTGCTGCTCACTCCTCTCTCTCTCTGCTGGTTCCAAACTGGCCAGCTCTATTTATGCAGGGAGTCTGCTAATGATTTCTCCGCCCCCCTCATTGGGGAAGATCATACTCCCATATGATTGTGGGATTGTCATTAGTTCCCAGCCAATGGTAAGCAGGCAGGTTATAACAACTCCTTAAGGTAAATGGTTATGGAAAAGGACAAGGAGCAATTCAGGGTAGAAATAATTAACTGGGGAAAAACCAACTTCAGTGGGGTAAGAATGGATCTGGCCCAGATGATTTGAAATCAAGATTAGCAGCAAAACTGGTAACTGAACCATCGGCTGCCTTTAAATCACAGATAGTTCAAGTACAGTAAAGGTATATTTCCACAAAGGGGAAAGGGAGGGCAAACAAATCCAGAGATCCCTGGATAACAAAAACACCAAATGTTTGCTTATGTCAGATGGTTAATATAATTAACCAAGCCGAATATAGAAGATTCAGAGGGGAATTTGAAAAAGCAAATAAGAGAAGCACAGAGAAAGAGTAGGAAAAGGGAGTGGCAGCTAACAAAAAAGTAAATCCAGAAGTTTTCCTTTGGCATATAAATAGTAAAATGGTGGTAAAATGAGAAGTAGATGCGATTAGATACCAAAAAGGGGATTTACACATGGAGCCAAGGGCCTTGTCTGAGGTATTAAATGAATACTTTGCATCTGTCTTTACCAAGGAACAAGATGCTACCCAGGCTATGATGAATGAGGAGGTAGCTCAGATACATTAAGGGTTTAACATTCATAAGCAGGAGGCATTAGGTGTGCTGTTTGTAGTTTAAGTCAGTAAGGCACCAGGACGGAATGAAATGCACCCAAAGATACTGAAAGTAGAGTAAAAATTGTAAAAGCACCAGAATTTTCCAATTTTCCTTTGGCTCAGAGGTGGTCCCAGAACTGAAGAATTGTAAACATCGTACCCTTGTTCAAAAGAGACTGTAAAAATAAACCAGCAACTGCAGGTCAGTCAGTTTAACCTTGATGTGGGAAATCTATTATTTGGAACAAAATTAATAGTCACTTGGGCAAATGTGGGTTACTTAAGGAAAGCCAGCATGGATTTGTTAAAGGCAAATCACATTTAACTAACTTGCTTGAGTTTTCCAATGCGATAGAGAGGGTTGATGAGGGTAATGCTGTTGACGCGGTTTACATGCATTTTCAAAAGACATTGGCCTGAATTTTCCGGCTGATAGCTGGTAATGGGATACTCTAGTACCACCAGCGGCGCACCCTCACCTGCAGATTTCCTGATGGTGTGGGGTAGTTTCAATGGGAATCCATTAGGGGCCAGAGAATCCCACCATTATATTGATACAGTGCCACACAAAGCTCATGGAATAAAAGGGGCAGTAGCAACATGGAGACAAAATTGGCTGATTGACAAGAACCGGAGTGTAGTGGTTAATGGTTGTTTTTTGAGCTGGAGGCAGGTTTATAGTGGAGCTCCCTGGAGATTGGTGATAGGACCCCTGTCTTCATGATATATATTAATGACTTTAGATCTTGATGGAGAAGGTATAATTTCAAAATTTGCATGTAATATGAAACTTGGAAGTATTGTGAATTTCAAAAAGACAGATAGGTTTGTGGAATATGCGGACAAGAGGCAGGTGAAATTTAGTGTGGAGAAGTGTGTAGTAGTTCATTTTGGAAAAGAAAAACATGGAGAGAAAATATAGGATAGAAACCTAAAGGGAGTACAGGAACAGAGGGGCCTGGGTGTATATGTGCATAAATCATTGAATATGGCAAAACATGTTGAAAGCGTGGTTAATAAAACATACATCATTGTGGGTTTTATCAAAAGTAAGAAGGTTATGCTAAAATTGTATAAAACATTGGCTTGGCCTCAACTGGATTTACTGTGTCCAGTTCTGGGCACCATACTTTAGGAAGCTTGGGAAGGCATTAGAGAGGGTGCAGAAAGGGTTCACAAGAAAATTCCAGTGGAATTTCAGTTATGTCAAAAGATTGGAGAAGTGGAATTCTTCTCCTTGGAGAGAGAATGTTGAGGAGATTTGATTGAGGTGTTCAAAATCCAGAGGGGTCTGGACAGAGTAGATCAGGAGAATTTATTCCCATTGGTGGAAGCACAGACTTAATTGCAATTGGCAAACGAAACAATGGCAACATGAGGAAAATCTTTCCTGCCGATGGGGTGTTTAGGATTTGGGATGCCCTGTCAGAGAGTGTGATGGAGGCAGTGTCAATCGAGTCTTTCAGAAGGGAACATACAGTACAGAAGGAGGCCATTCGGCCCATCGAGTTTGCACCGACCCACTTAAGCTCTCACTTCAACCCTATCCCTGTAACCCAATAACCCCTCCTTTTTGGTCATGGACGGCAATTTATCATGGCCAATCCACCTAACCTGCACGTCTTTGGACTGTGGCAGGAAACCGGTGCGCCCGGAGGAAACCCACGCACACACAGGGAGAGCGTGCAGACTCCGCACAGACAGTGACGTAGCGGGGGAATCGAATCTGGGACCCTGACGCTGTGAAGCCACAGTGCCATCCACTTGTGCTACCGTGCTGGATCATAATCTGAAGGGGGGGGGGGGGGGGGTGGTGGAGAGGAGAACCTGCATTGTTGTGGGGAAAAGACAAAGGAGCGGCACTATACAAATTGTTCCTTCAGATGGTCAGTACTGAAAGGACGGGCCGCATGGCCTCCTTCTCTGCTCTGACCATTCTATGATTCGACGAAATACCCCGGGGAATTGGAGCACTTGGGCCCGTGGATCGGTTAGAACTATCTGCCCTAACTTTAACTCAGGTCCAAGTTTCATTTTAATCACTCAGGTCCAAGTTTCATTTTAATCTCTTGTCCTGTCTACGCGCTTCCCCCCTGAAGCTGTCAGCTCGGCTCTGTGACGGACAGCAGCGTGTGTGGTGTTTGACTATCTTTAGGCAACACGCAATCCGCCCCCCCCCCCCCCCCCGCCCGCCCGCCGCCCCGGAGAACTCCTTCCAGACGGCGCACGATCTTCCTGGAGTCTCGAAATCTTCAGAGGGCAGCGGCGTCTCGCTCGTTATTCCCCGGGAAGCACTCGCCAAGTGGGAAGCGACAGGATGTCGGAGCTGTGTTACAACCGAGGCTGCGGGCAGTGCTACCAGCCCGACAGCAACAGCCAGGGTGAGCGAGTGACAAACTTCAGCCATCTAAACAGACTCTTGTCTAGAATCCGGCCGGCTTTTCCCGCAGTTAGTGGTGTTCCCAAGATCGAGATCATTTACTTTGTTGTCGTCCAGTTTTGTGGACAACATTCGTTATTAGGCCGGGCAAGGCAGCTGGTTTAGTGCTTGGACTATTTCGGGTTGCAGCTTTCTCTGCTGCTCGCTATGCTGGTGCAGGCACCGCCTTCTTTTCCTCTATGTATAGCGCCTTCCCTCCAAGGAGGCTGGTGCAAGCACCGCCTTCTTTTCCTCTATGTATAGCGCCTTCCCTCCAAGGAGCATCACATTCCATGTTTGTCAACCTCCTCCTATTCGTTACTGACATCTTTATCCCCACTCACCCTCCGAAGGTGGCACTGTTTGATTGGGTCACCGCTCTACGCCAATGGCTCGGCAGTAAAGGCTTTAATTATCCTGTGTGGTGCTGCTCCGTGAAAATAGCAGGCTAGTTAACCCATGCTTAGGGTGCACTTAGCTCTTTGCTGAAGCGACTTCCACTGCCCGGCCCTTTCCCACAGCTGCTTCAAATGTTTAACTATTTTCCCCTTGAAGAATGTCCCGTTGAACTACTCCCCCAAGCAACGCATTGCAGACCGCCACAGCTTCCGGCGTATGACATTTCTGCTAGCTCCTCTCAATTCATTTAATGACGATTGAAAGTCACAGCCTCTCCTCACCGATTTCATATCACAGATTCCCCAGCTAGAGTTAATTCCCCCGTTCACTCTTTCAAAAGCCTTCATTATTCTAAAAGCCTTTATGCAATCTCCTCTTGCCTTCCCAAATTTATTGCTTCAAGTGCCATCTCCTATCTCGAACCTGACATTCTGATAATTTGCACTATATTATTTATAATTTTTAATTTAACTACTAAATTCTAGGTGTATTGTTACTTTGTTATTGTATTACAAGTGCATGTTTATAATATTACTGTTTTTTAATGTTTTTATCTACATGATTGGGTTTCCTCTGGGTGCTCCGGTTTCCTCCCACTGTCATAAAATGTGCAGGTTAGGTGGATTGGGCATGCTAAATTGCCCATTAGTATCCAAAGATGTGCAGGTTAGGTGGGATTACGAGGAGAGGGCGTGAGAGTGGACCTAGGTAGGGTGCTTTCAGCGGGTTGGTGCAGACTTGATGGTCTGAATGGCCTCCTTCTGCACTGTAGGATTCAATGATTTATGCCCATTTAAACCCAGGTCCTTCTGTTCCTACACACCATTTAGATTTGTATCTTATACTTTATATTTTCTCTCCATGTCTGTCCTACCAAATTTAATTACTTTATGCTTCTATGCACTAAATTTCATCTGCCACTTGTCCACCCATTCCACCAACCTATCTATGTCATTTTGAAACTGTGCTATTGAACTTTCTCTTGGTGCACAACCTTTAGTGCCTTTTCATTGACTGTACTCTGTGTCTTTGCTTTTCCTCTGAAAATGCATAGCCTTAAACTGCATCTTCCACCTGCCTGCCCATTCTGCTCGAAGATTCCAAGAGTCTCAGTTTACCAAACCCCTAACCCTATCCCTGCTCTAACTGCCCCCTCACTCCCCATTTTGCTAGTGTCAAAATATTGGTATCATACTTCTATATGCTTACACTTAGTTTATATGTGAAGTTTCCTCAGCCTTCCGGAACATGGTTTATTCCAACCGATCTCCAGCCTGGTTAAAGTCAACATTTTCCCAGCCTTCAATCCACACTGTTGGACTGAGATTGTAAATGGTTATTTGATTGGCTGGAAACCAGGGTGCATGATGTATTCAACATTGTTTTCCCAGCATTTATTTGTTTAAATCTATTTGATGGGCCAGTGCCCATTATGGAAGGCATAACCGAGTTTGGAAGAACAAATGTGAAGATAAGGTAAATTGGAAATGATTATTATGCAAAGTTTGTGACAGAACCTGTAGATTTAAGGAGGAAGAGTAAAACTGAGAAGTAAGGAGTAAAAATGCATTGCAGCAACTCACCAAGGCTCATTCAACAGCACATTCTAAACCCGCAACCTCCACCATCTGGAAGGATAAGGGTAGCAGACACATGGGAATATGACTATTTGCAAGTTCCCCTCCAAGGCACTCAACATTCTAACTTGGAAACATATAGCCATTCCTTCACTGTCACTGGGTCAAAATCCTTAAACTTCCCTTCCACATAGTACAGTGGATGTACCTAAACTCCAGGACAGCAGTGGTTCACAAAAGGAGCTCACCACCACCTTCTCAAGGGCAACTAGGGATTGGAAATAAATGCCTGCCCAGCCAGTGCAAGGATTCTCCTGTTAATCCCTGTCCAACCCTTATCTTTTCCTTTTAATTTCTGTTATTCTGCTATTTCAATTTTTGTACCTGTTCAATTAATGGGACCTATGCCTTTAACATGGACTTCACCTTTAATTTAAAAAAAAAACAGGGCACTCCAGAAGGATATGCTGTTTGGTATGACATCAATAATGACACCTCTTGATGGACTAGGCTGGTGGCCAATGTACTGTTTCAGAATGCTGGAGCTTAGCTGATAATTTATGCTGATTGGGGCTGACTATTCTGGAATGTTCGTTCCTCTGTGAGACTGTGCGTATGATCTCTTATTTTCTAATAAGAGACGGGGTCCGGTGGTAGTTTGAGATTCAGTTTATTGCAAAACTTGGTCAGTACACTTTTTCAAAATACAAACCAAAAAGACACAAGCCCAGCAGAGCAAAAGAAAGAGAACGATGGCAAGAGAATGAAGAAGCGAGAGAGCTCCACGTGCACTAGGAGCTTTTTTACCTGCACATTCTGGTATAGCCCTCCTCTCTGCCCTTAATTGGCTTACGAGTTTTGAATTGTGACTTCTGAATGGTGTTCCATACCAGCACTCACACTGGTATCTAACTTACTGACTCTGCACATTTGCAGTCTGGAACCTGAAAGTCTGGTGTAACATTTCACTTTTATCATCACCAAACTACAAATCTATAATCTGACCTTGACGAGGAACAATGCAAGCTTGTATTTCATCTCCAACCCAACTAATTCTTTATTTGACTTTCCCACAGTTACAATATTTTCAAAACTTGGTTTTAATATTTCCCCACACTGTTGTTTCCAGGTTTATGTTTTGGTTTGAACTCCGAGCTGAAGGAGGTTCTTTTAAGCTTTTCTCTCCCTGAAAGGGTAAAACTTCTCTCAAAATCGCAGTTGGAGACTTTGTTTTCTCCTCAGTAAAGCTGGAGGACGTTCTAGCGAGTCTGGAAACCAAGAGTAAAACCCAGGCTGAGAACTGGATCTGAGAGGAGACAAAGAAAAAAGGAAATCCAGACAAGGCACTAGCTGAAAGAAGGGTCAATTGTTTAAAAACTTTTTAAAAAAAAAATCTTGTATAGGGAACTCTGTTCTTATCTCAGAATGGCTCTTCGTCATTCTGGTGGAGGTGGAAAAAAGTAAGAATTACACAGGCCTGAGGCTGTTCTTTTGAGTGAAGACCCAGGGTAATAAAAGTTAAAGTGACTCCCCCAGAGGAAACCCTGCAGCCTGGGGTTTCTGACTGAATGCTTCTGCCAGAAGACGCTCGTTAGCTATCCCAACAGTGGTTCTAATCACTCGGTATCCTGGGAGGATAGCCTGCTTCTGCAACAACCACAACAGCAAGGACATTCATCTTCCATTCTATATTAATCCACTTATTATTGTACCCTCCCCCTCCCTGCGTGTGTGTCTGCCTTGTGTGTGTTTTGTTAGAGGGTGACACGATAAAAGGGGGGAGTAGTAGATTAGCTGGCCGATATTCCATTAAAATTATTGCATGTTTTATTTCTGTTTTTGTTATAAATAAACAGTTTCTTTCACTTACAAATCTGGTGCAAGTCATTGGAGCGGTCAAGGGCAAATATCTCAGAACCCTTACAGAAACATAGAAAAAATAGGAGCAGGAGGAGATCATTAGGCCCCTTAAGCCCGTTCCACCATTCATTATGATCATGGCTGATCGTCCAACTCAATATCCTAATCCTGCTGTTCCACAGTCTATAGAATCCTGGAAGATGCCCACCAATGCATCCACTATTTCTAGAACCACCTCATTCAGTACGCTGGGATGTAGATTATCAGGCCCTGGGGATTTATTAGTCTTCAGTCCCATTATTGGTTAATTCAGTTGTGTTGGAACTACAGGGTCTGTGCGGCTAGAATTTATCGCGCACAATCCCAGGGTGTTGTAACATAAATTGGGGGCTCGCCGGCGAATTTGGCCTACAGTGTGAATGAAAAGAGACATATAGTAGTGAGTGAACTGGATGGCTCTGGAAGCTGTTAAGCATTTTCTTCAGGTCGAAGACTTAACTCTGGTTTATTTAGATGGGCTTTGCAAAGACTCGCTAGTCAAAATGGTAGGGAAATGAAAATTAGCTGTACCAGTTACAGCTAAGAAGGTGAAGGTACTTGAAGTGATTGCCAAACATTTAAATTTGATGGAGGTGCGAGGAGCACAGGGGAGCCGTTGAGATAGTATAGCATCAGAGATGTCTTCTGGTGGGGCAATTGAGCTGGAGAGTTTGGTTTCAGCTAGAGCATGAAAGGTAATTAAAATGAATAGAAATAGAGATGCAGCAAAAACAGAGAAATGGAAACGCAGCAAAAACAAAAAGATAGGGGAATGAAGAGAGAGAAACAAGAAAATGAAAGAGAGAGAGAGAGAGAAGAAACTTTATACAAATTATTAGTTAATTCACTTGTGTTGGGACTCCGGGTCTGTGAGACTCGAATGGACCGCACACTATCCCAGCGATGTCCACATTCTAGGATCAAGTAAAACAAAAGTTCCAGATGCAAGATGAGAATGAGGTGGACAAGAAGATAGTTTAGTTCATTTTGATTTAATTCTTGTACTAGTAGGGAAACAATGAGATAAAGAACAAACACATCCCCTGGTGCTCTCTGTCAAGGAACCGTGCATAATTTCAATTGGTGTTTCCTTTCACACTTTTATTTCATCATGTTCACTATAAACTTCTAACTCTTTCTCCAACAGATGCTTGCTGTTATCACCCAGGCGTTCCCATCTTCCATGATGCGCTCAAGGTAGGTTCAAAAGTACAATCTATTTCGGGATATAATTAAATCCTGCTAAACAGACTAAATTGGATTGCAGCAAAATGAGTGTGATCTGAATACAGCCTCTTAATGTGACTTAGCGGCCTGTTTCTTTACTCACCCACAGTATCAAATCCCACACATGGGAACCTGAACAGTGAATGTTGACAGGATATCTTACTATAGGGCATTAGGAAAAAAAGCAAGGCTTGAATTTATACAGCATTTTCATGACCAACTGATGCCTCAAAGAGCTTTATAACCATTAAAGTACCTTTGAAGCATGTATCTAATTTTAAAGCTCTGCCACGGTGGGGCTGGGGCTGTAAAAGGCGGTGAGCCATTCCAAAGTCCATTGACTTTAGCAGACCGGAAAACCCTGCCAACAGGAGGGGCTTTAAAAGTCTGCCCCGTAGTTGTTAGACTCCTAACTCTCCTCCCGTGAAGGAAGAGACCAACACATACTCAGTTGTAAGTGAAACATTACAAACATGTAGCTCCTTTCTCTGCAACACCTTCATATTAATTGAATATAAATTCCACCAATTGTCATGGTGGGATTTGAACCCAGCTCGCCAGAGCCTGCACCTTTAGATTACTAGCCAAGTGACATTGCCACTAAAAATCAAATAATCAGTATTTCTTTATACCTTTTGAATATACCAATCAAATAAACTAATGAACTATCCCCGAAAGTGGCACTGTAGCAAGAAGAAATTTTAAAGGAACCTTAGAAAATTTTAAATTAAAATGACATTTTGGAGGTTGTTGATATGCACAAGTAATCATCTAATGAATGCCTTCCACCTGTATATCTTTCACCTTAATTCATACAATTAACAGTATTCACTGATGCAACATAGGAAACCCAACAATCGATTTATAGAAAGCAAAATCCCACAGACAACAATGTGATAATCTACTTCAGTCACTAATTTAGTTAAAGTTATAAGGCAGTGGAATGCACTGTGTATGAATAAAAGGTTTTTCCCACTGACTGCCATAATCTTTTACATTTAACCTATCTATATCCAGGAATAGTAACCCTCGCGAATATGGTCCTTCCCTATCTCTGGGGTGATAGAGCTACAGTAGCTCTATTTTTGCCTTAACTGAGATCAGCATGGACTAGGAATTGATGATTGATATCAAATGTGTCATTGTTAGATAGTTATACATTCGATTCATCATCACGAGGGTTGTGTTTCTGAAATGCCCTATTTTATGTTATGTAGGGTTAGTATTGAGAGGAACAATGGCAGTGGGCAAAACATACTAACCCACTCAGAACCAGAGCTTGGAGTATCAGCCAAATTAGTATAATGGTGGTGAGCTTCCAGCATTGAGAATGCAAGTCATTGGCAATTTACAATTTGGGGAGCTGCAAAGTTAGACTGCAGGACTCACAAGCCTACCATCTCTGAACCAAGTGGCAGAAATGAGTTTGAGCTCTTGCTCTGTGTGGTAACAAAATATGTCCATCTCAGCACTCAACTGTTATATGTTCCAAGAGGTTCAACCTACTCACAACAGGCAGTAACATTGCAGATTGCTACCACTCTGCTAACACCAAGGAAGAGCACTAGTTTAGGGTTAAGCATTTATACAGCCACCTATCACATGAGATGTTAAACCAAGATCCCGTCTGACCTTTGAGATAGATGTTAAAGATTCTTTGCACTTGACAAAGAAGAACAGGGGATTTCCCTTAGTGTTTTGAAGTAACTATCCTACAGCAGTGGTTCCCAACCTTTTCCTTTATGTGGACCACAGATCATCATCAGAAGCCTTTGTGAACCACAATGTACTCAAGCCATTTTAAACATTATAGGTGGGATTCTCCGAGCTGCCATGGCATAATTGTGCTCGTCGCAGGGGCGATCGGGTCTGATGCCTTTCCGCGATTATCCGCTGACCGGGAATCGCCGCCAGTCTCGCACGCGCGGTAGAGGCGGCGCAGTCGGGAGCCATTGAAAGAGACCCCCGCGGCGATTCTCCGCCGGCATATGGCCGAGTTTCTGCCGGCGTGGTTCACTCATCTGCGGCCGCCCTGGTGGGGGGGCGGGGACGGCCAGGCACGCGATCGGGGGCCACTGTTTGGCGGGCGCATGCGATCTGGGGGGGGGCCAATATTGTTGGGGGCCGGCTTGCTGTGTGGGTCCACCAAGTTGTGCTGGCGCTGCCACAGGCGGCCGCCGGGCGCATGCGCGAACCTGCGGTCTGAAGTTCAGGGCCCCGTATCGGCAACCGGAGCAGCATGGACTACTCCGGGGCCCTGCAAGTCCCATTCGAAACGGAGAATCACTCTGGACTTTCTCCAGGAAAGTCCACAGTGATTCGCGCACGTTTTCTCACGGGCATGGGGACAACGCCCATTTTCAGAGAATTCCACCCATTATTTCTTACCTAACCTGTGGCTGACAGGAGTCAAACTTATATATCAACGGGTATTAAAAACACAGCTATTTCTCATAGTTTCTGATGCGCACTCACAAATACATTGTGAATAATATTACACAAAGATGTTTGTGAAGCAAATTACACTGCAACTAATTGCGTAATATCAATTATGGTACATAACGAGGCACACGTAATCGTATTTTTTTTCCCCGCGGACCACAGGTTGGGAACCACTGTCCTATAGCCTAAATCACTACAAACACTTAATTGGTCATTTATTTCAGAATCAGAGAACAGCAAAACTGTTAAGGCACAGAAGAAGGCCATTTGGCCCATCACGTCTGCATTGGCTATCAAATGAGCAACTTACCAAGTTCATTCTCCTGTCTTTTCCCTGTAACGCTCCACATTCTCATTCTGCGTGTGTGCAAATTGCCATGTTTCCCGACATTACTACAATGACTGCACATCAAAAGGTACTAAGTTGACTGCAAAACCTTTTGAAACATCCACGGGTTGTAAACACATGATGTAAATATAAGTTATTTCTTTCTTCTCTCAAGTAGGAAACATGGTAGGACGAAGAAAATAGGGAATGTAACAACCTGGAGAGTATCTCCCACTTACTTTCCTTCATTATCACCTCAGTTATGTTTGGTAGTACTTGCACCTCAATGTGTGGCTTCCATTCAGCTTGACAGGAATTCAGCAACTCAGTACCTGGGGTGATGCTGATATCGTGCTGCTGTTGACATGGGTCCTTCTGGCTGTTGTCCAAACTGGCAACAGTCAGTCTTGCAACCCCGGTGCTTGTCAAATTGTGCAAGTGAAAGAAACACAGAATGACTATAATTGTTTTCTGTTTAATTAAGGGATGGTCCTGCTGCAAAAAAAGGACAATTGACTTTTCAGAATTTCTGGCAATACCGGTAAGTAGTCTCGGATGTTCTTGCTAATACGGAATTTCAGGTAGAATCAGATTGTCATGTTAGTTAAGTTACGATCCCGGTTGATGTTATAGCTGGTCAGGAAGATCCCAGAATGAAGCATAGTTGGACAGGAAGATCCCAGAATGAAGCTCTGGCTCAAATTAAACCATGAAGGAATGGTGTCTTTCCTACTGGCCAGAATGGCGGGACCCTGGGCCAGATTTTGCACTTGTATCATCATTAATCATGCGCGTTCCTCTCTGCCTCATCTGGCAGACATCCACCCGCCCTCGACTGACCGGTTCAAAGGTCCTTGCGCCATATTTTCAAAAACAGTCCAGTACACTTATATCACTGTGTCTAGCCCACCTGACTTCACCAGACCGTACGGACATCAGCAACCCAGAAGGAAAAGGTTTGCAGCTTCAAGAAGACGTCTGTTCCTTGATTCAAGCACCCTCCCACCGAGCCCATCACCTGTGAGGCACCTTTGTACCACTTGAACCTCAATCCACTGCATCTGGAATCTTCACACATCCCCTTCCAGGAAGCAATGCGTTATCCCTTTGAGCTCTCTGTGAACTTTTCATACAAGCTTGTCGGGGTGCAGCTTCCCTTCCCTTCCCTTGGTCTTCCCTCCGCCTTCCATTGTTCATATACTTCATCTGCCTCCTTGTCCCTGTTTCTGGCATTGTGAGCTCTTACCCTTACCCCTCGCTGCTCCTTGCACAGCCCTCCTTCCACATTGCCCCTCTTTTCTTTCTCAGTTAAACTAGGCCAACAAACTTCTTGAAGGAATTTCCAGTCTCGCTGAGAGGAAACTAAGGTTGCTGAAGGCTGGTATGCAGTTCGATCATTTGCTTGATTTCTCAATCGTGCTCTGATCATAGCAGTTTGCCTATTTTTTTTTCAGAATGATGAGTTAGTGCCATTGGTTTTGATGCCAAAGAATTTATGTTTACAGATAGAAAGCAATGGTATATGATAGCTTTCTCATTAATTATTCTCCTGCCAGGATAAGCAACTATTCTCTGTCGAGACTGTAAGAAATCTATTTTGATTGAAAACTTTGATTAATTGTGAACACATTGGCCCAGATTTTTGCTCCTGGGTGGGGCATACAGAGATGGAAGAATTCCTGGCTCTGCAATCTCGACCTTTAAAAATGGCTGTCCACAGGTTAGATTTCTCATTCCATTGAAGTGGAGCTCGCCATCTCTGTAATGAGTGCAAAGACGGCAAGGAGCGGAAGCAGGCTAGGCACAAGGCAGTTGAAATAAGTTTTAAAAGAAACGAATAAAACAAAAATCACCCCTTCAGCACTCATCCCGCCCCCCAACTCATGTTCACTTTTAACAATCCCAAAGAGTGCCTTGCATCTCCGAAAGGTGTCCTGAGATAATATGAATAGGCATACCCTGGCTATGCAAACAAATCTACCAAGTTGAGATCTCCTCTGACCTGTTCAAACCTGCACTCCTGGCCTACCTATGTCCCATGACAGTGGAGGCATCTGGTGATGTGAATGGCCAGCTGCCTCCGTAAACCGACCAATCCGGCTCCACTCTGCTGTGTTTGGGAGCATGACTTAGAATTTTTGCCCACTTTTGGGATTTTCATCACGGTGGAGAGCATCTTCATTGTGGCGAAAATCTGGGCCATTCTTTAGTTCCAGCCTGACTTTAAAGAGATAAGAAGCATAAAACTCAGATCAATAATCCTGAGATTGCAAGTTAAATGAAATAGTGATATGCTGGATTGATTGTTTTAATTGAATATTCTTGCTGTGGTTTAGGGATGCACCAAAGGTCAGCACTCTAATGTGAAGCCTCCAGAATCTCTGAAACCTGAGAAGGGACGTAACAAAGATCTAACCAATAACTTGAAGTCACAGTTTGACAATGAGTACATCATCAAGGCACCCAAGTCAGCAGAGTCAATGAAGAGAGAAAGACCAAGGTACCATGGGTGTTTGTCTACACAGTAGTTGGTTTAGACACCATATACAATCTAGCTAACGCTTGCTTGACTTACATTCAAATGCCAAAATTATAACAACAAGGAATAAAACAGCATTATGAATGTTCTGTGCACTGCAAAACGTACCCAAAAAATTGGGATTATTTTTTGGACTCAGTTTAGAAAAACTAATAGATTTAGCTACTTATGTCAACATTGTGAATTTGACAAATATTTGTGCTAGATTGACCATCTTGTCCTCCTGTTCAAAGATGCTTATTCAGGAAACAGAATTGGCACATTGGAAACAGTGCAGAAGGAAACATTCTTCTGAAATTAGTTAAGGCATCTTCCTGGGACAGAGCAGATAGAATTTTATCCTGTGTTTAATTTGTATTTGATACGGGAAATAATCAAAAAGACTAACAGAATGCTGACCTGTTTATTAAGAGGACTGGAATACAAGGTGTAGAAGTCATGCTTCAGCAATCCAGAGTCTTGTCCAGGCCACCCCGGGAGTACTGTGAGGGGTTCTGGGCACTACAATTTAGAAAGGATGTATTAGTGGTAGAGGGAGTGCAGTGCAGATTTACCAGATTGATATCTGGCATCCATGGGTTAAATTACAAACAAAGATAACACAAACTCTGGTTGTGCTCCCTGGAGTATAGGTTCAGGAGTGCTTTGATTGACGTTTTAATGATATTATGGGGAACAAGTAAGATAGACAGAGATAACCTATTTCTACTGTATGGTGTTTCTAGACTAGGGGGGTTTATGTAAAATTAAGAGCCAGAGATCATCAAATGCTTATTCACAGAAACACTGGTACAAGTTTGGAAGCATTCTGCCACAAATGACAATTGATGCTAAATCGATGTTTAATTTTATATCTGAGATCATTAGATTTTTGTTCCCCAATGTTAGTAAAAGATATGGGGTAGAGGCAAGTGTGTGAAGTTAGGTGCAGATTAACCATGATCTCATTGAATAGTAGAACAGACTTAAGGGGCTAAATTCCTGATCTGGGGCGGAATTCTCCGTCGCCCAGGGCCGGTGTCAATCCCGCTCCCGCCATGGCCTGAATTCTCCGCCACCCAGGCGGAAGAAAAAGAGTGCCCCCATGGCACAGGCCCGCCCACCGGTGGGCGGGCTCCCCCGCGGCGATTCTCCGGCCCATGATGGGCTGAAGTCCTGCCGCTGACAACCCTTTCCCGCCGGCGGGAATCAAAGCACGTCTCGTGCCGGCGGGATTGGCGGCGCTGGCGGGCGCCGGGGTCTTTGGGAGGAGGGGGGGCGCGGGGCAATCTGACTCCGGGGAGTGCCCCCACGGTGGCCTGGCCCGCGATCAGGGCCCACCGATCGGCGGGCGGGCCAGTGCCGTGGGGTTTGATGGAGCAGCAGAGGGTCGAGTTTGCCTCTATATCTAACTTATGCTATATCCAAACCGGATGCATTTGATAACTGACAGTGATGAGATGACATTAGGGGCTTCATTTTTAATTTTGGAGTGCATAATAGTACAATAGAGTTACTCTACTTCTAACCTATACTGCACTTGACCTGAGAGTGTTTGACAGGGCATGATAGAAGGAGGTTTACTCTGCATCTAATCTTTTTTATACTCGCCCTGAGAATGCTGTCGCTGACATTGGAGGGGTGTCCCAATTCCCCAGTGCTTTGAATAGCAGTGAGTCACCTTTTACAATTGTAGATCTGAATAGTCTGTCCAATTGATTCCATTGTTTATTGTTTTCTTTATTCTAATAGTTCTGAAGAACCAATGGTAAAACTGCCTCTGAAAGTATCTAAATCACTGCAGGAGTCCCTGGAGAAGCTCAACAAATCAACTCAGAAAATAGACACAGAGAGAGGTAAATTCTACAAAAACAAAGAACAGTTTGTATTTATAAACCTGTAAGTGAGCAAAATATCCCAAAGCATCTTACAGGAATGTTATAAAACAAAATTTGACACCAAGCTGTAAAAGGTGATGGCCAGAAGCTGGATCAAATGGGGCGATTTAAAGGAAGCAAGAGGGGAAAGAAATTTAGGGAGGGAATTCTCGCACATAGAACATAGCACTGGCTGGATTCGGAGAGACCAGAATTAGAGGAGCGAAGATAACTTGGGGGGGTTTGAGGATATTACAAAGATAGGAAGGGGTGAAGCCATGGAGGGATTTGAGAACAAGGATGTTAATGTTAAAATTAAGGCTTTGCTTAACCAGTGGTAAATAGTCTCTCAATGCTGCAGTTTAATTCTCCAGAAAACATGATCATGTTGGAGTCAGGTCAGAGTTTTGAATTCCAAAAATCTGAAACAGAAACCCAACGCACCTCAAACCTTTGCCAGAGGAGGATGAGGCGTGGGGAGGGCACTAATCCATTTGCGGGGGGGGGGGGGGGGGGGGGGGCACTAATCCATTTGCGGGATGTGGGGCTTGTTTAAATATTACATGAGGAAGCTGCATGATTTTATTTTTAAAATCGTTCGATTTTTTTTCAATAATGTCAACTGGGGTTTCCCTGGTTATCGGAATCTGGGGCAGGATTCTCCGGGAATCGGCGGAGCAGGCATAAACGGCGCAGTGGATTGGCGGGAATCGCTCCGGCGTCGGGCCGCCCCCAAAGCTGCGGAGAAGGGGCTAGGCCGCAGCTGGAGTGGTTTGCGCCCCGCCGGCCGGTGTGGAAGGCCTTTGGCGCCGCGCTAGCCGGGGCCGAAGGAACGTCAGCGGCTGCTGACATCATCCCCGCGCATGCGCAGGGGGGGTTCACCTTTGTGCCGGCCATCGCGGAGGCTGACATGAGTGCCCCCACGGCACACGCCCGCCCTATGGATCAGTGGGCCCCGATCGCGGGCCTGGCCACCGTGGACCACCCCCCGGGGCAGATCGCCCCGCCCCGCACCTCCCCTCCCCGAGGACCCCGGAGCCCACCCGCGCCACCAGGTCCTGCCGGTAAGAGACCTACTCCAATTTACGCCGGCGGGACCTGTATAGAACGGGCGGGACTTCGGCCCGTCGCAGGCCGGAGATTTCGTCGGGGGTGGGGCCGCTGTGTGCGGCCGCCGACCGGTGTGGCATGATTCCTGCCCCCGCCAAATCTATGGCACCAGCGAATTCGGCAGCCGGTGGGGGCGGGATTCATGCGCCCAGCGGTGATTCTCCGACCCAGCGGGGGGGTCGGAGAATCCCACTCCTGGTAGGTGAAGGGAGGTGAGAAAGGTTGAATTTTTAAAAAATAATAATTTTTATTCAAATTTTTCAACAACAAATTTTCTCCCAACAATAAAGTAAACAAGGTGTAGAAATAAACAGAAAGAGAAATCCACCCAGTACCATGCAATAAATTAATAACTATACAAAAAAGAAGAAAATAGCAAACACACCATCGCAAAAACAAACCCCCTCAACAAACCCGAAAACCCCCCCCCCCCCCACCCTCTAACCCTCCGCCAGAATATCGAGAAAGGGCTGCCACCTCCCTTGTACCGACCCCTTCAGGACAAACTTAACCTTCTCCAGCCTGATGAACCCAGCCATGTCATTGATCTGGGCTTTGCGTCCCTCCACTGTAAGAGAATCCTACGCCGGGCTACTGGAGACGCAAAGGCCAGGGTACCAGTCTCTCTCGCCTCCTGCACTCCCAGCTCCGATGCTACCCCAAAGGTCACGAGCCCCCAGCCCGGCACCACCCTGGACACGACCACCTTGGACAAAGTCCCCGCCACTCCTTCCAAAACCCGGACATGGCCAGAACATGTGGGTGTGGTTCGCCGGGCCTCCCGAACACCTCCCACACCTGTCCTCTCCCCCAAAGAACCGGCTCATCCTGGCCCCAGTCATGTGCGCCCTATGCAGCACCTTCAGCTGAATTAAGCTAAGCCTTGCACAAGAAGAGGACGAGTTCACCCTCCCCAGGGTATCAGCCCACGTCCCATCGTCGATCTCTTCCCCTAGCTCCTCCTCCCACTTCGCTTTTAGCTCTTCCACCGAGGCCTCCTCCTCTTCCTGCATCATCTGATAAAGTCCCGAGATCCTACCCTCACCGACCCACGTCCCCGAGAGCACCCTATCCTGCACCCCCCTAGGCGGCAGTAGCGGGAACTCCGCCACCTGCCGCTTAACAAACGCCCTAATCTGCATATACCTGAAAGCATTCCCAGGGGGGAGGCCCCACTTCCCCTCCAACTCCTCTAAAGTCGCAAACTTCCCATCGAGGAAAAGGTCCCCCATTCGCCTGATGCCTGCCCTATGTCAACTCAAAAACCCACCATCCATTCTCCCTGGTGCAAACCGGTGATTGCCCCGTTTCGGGGCACACACTGAGGCCTTCACTTCCCCCTATGCTGCCTCCACTGACCCCAAATTTTGAGGCTCGCCACCACTACCGGACTCGTAGAGTACCTTGCCGGTGGGAGCGGGGCCGTCACCAATGCCTCCAAACTCGTACCCACACAGTACGCCACCTCCAACCTCTTCCATGCGGCACCCTCCCCCTCCATCATCCACCTGCGAATCATTGCCACGTTCGCAGCCCAGTAATACCCGCACAAGGTGGGCAATGCCAAGCCGCCTACCTCCCTTCCTCACTCCAGGAATACCCTCCTCACTCTCGGGGTCTTCCGCGCCCACACGAACTCCAGAATACTCTTATTAACCTTCTTAAAAAAAGCCTTCGGAATCAATATGGGGAGGCACTGGAAAAGAAACAGAAACCTCGGGAGCACCGTCATCTTAACTGACTGGACACTACCCGCCAAAGAGAGTGGTAGCGCGTCCCACCTCCTGAACTCCTCCTCCATCTGTTCCACCAGCCTCGAAAAGTTTAGCCTGTGCAGGGTTCCCCAGTTCCTAGCTATCTGGACCCCAAGATATCTAAAGCTCCTCTCCGCCCTCTTCAACGGGACATCTCCTATCTCCCTCTCCTGGTCCCCCAGGTGCAGCACAAACAGCTCACTCTTCCCCACGTTGAGCTTGTAGCCCGTAAAATCCCCAAACTTCTGGCATCCCCCCCGCCGGATCTGCGATGTACAACAGTAAATCATCTGCGTACATCGACAACCGGTGCTCCCCCCCCCCCTCCCCCCCCCCCCACACACACACACACACACACACACACAAAATCCCCCTCCAGTTCTTCGAATCCCTCAGCGCCATGGCCAAGTGCTCAATCGCTAACACGAAGAGCAGGGGAGACAAAGGGCACCCCTGCCTCGTCCCCCGGGAAATCACCCAGCTGATGAATCCCTCACCAAACCCAAACCTCCTCAGCACTTCCCACAGGTAGCTCCACTCCACCCTGTCAAAAGCTTTCTCCGCATCCATCGATGCTACTATTTCCGCCTCCCCAGCCACCGACGCCATCATCATAAAATTGAGAAGCCGCCGTACATTGACATTCAGCTGCCTCCCCTTCACAAACCCCGTTTGGTCCTCATGGATAACCATCGGGGCCACATCTTCCACCCTCCTGGACAGTACCTTAGCCAACAACTTTGCATCCATGTTGAGGAGCGAAATCGGCCTGTAAGACCCACACTGGAGGGGTTCCTTATCCCGCTTCAGGATCAGTGAGATTATTGCTCTAGACATCGTCGGGGGCAGAGCCCCCCCTTCCCTCGCCTCATTCAGGGTCCTCACAAGCAGCGGGCCCAGCAGATCTGAAAACTTCTTATAAAACTCCACCGGGAACCCGTCAGGTCCCGGTGCTTTCCCTGTCTGCATGCTCCCCAATGCCTCCATCAGCTCCTCCAACTTGATTGGGGGCCCCAGACTCTCCACCCGTTCATCCTCTACTCTTGGGAACTCCAGCTTATCCAGAAAACGGTCCATTCCGCCCACCTCCCTAGGGAGCACCGCCCGGTACAGCCTCTCGTAAAAGGATCTGAACACCCCATTAATGTCCCTGCCACTCCGCACCAGGTTCCCTCCTGCATCTGTGACTCCCCCTATCTCTCTCGCTGCCTCCCGTTTCCGGAGCTGGTGGGTCAGCATCCGCCTTGCCTTCTCCCCATACTCCTATACCGCCCCCTGCGCCCTCCTCCACTGCGCCTCCGTCTTCTGGGTGGTCAGTATATCAAACTCCGCTTGGAGACTGCGATGCTTCCTCAAAAGCCCCTCCTCCGGACATCCGCATACATCCTGTCCACCCTTACCATTTCTCCACCAACCTCTCCCTCTCAACCCTCTCCTCCCTCTCCCTGTGCGCCCGAATAGATATCAACTTCCCTCTAACCACTGCCTTCAGCGCTTCCCAAACCACCCCAACTTGCACCTCCCCGTTATCGTTGGCTTCCAAATAGCCCTCTATACCCCTACGGACCCGCCCACATACTTCCTCCTCTGCCAGAAGCCCCACATCTAACCTCCACAGTGGGCGCTGATCTTTCCCCTCCCCAGCTCCAGGTCCACTGAATGTGGAGTATGGTCAGATATGGCTATCGCCGAATACTCCGCCCCCACCACTCTCGGGATTAGCACCCTGCTGAGAACAAAAAGGTCAATCCGGGAATAAGCCTTGTGGACATGGGAGAAAAAGGAGATCTCCCTACCCCCCGGCTTTAAAAACCTCCAAGGGTCTACCTCTCCCATCTGATCCATGAACCCCCTCAGCACCGAGGCCGCCGCCGGCCTCTTACACGTCCCAGACTTCGAACGATCCAGAGCCGGATCCAACACAGTATTAAAGTCCCCTCCCCGTCTCCAGGTCCGGGATCCGGCTCAACATTCGCCGCATGAAGCCCACATCGTCCCAGTTGGGGGCGTACACATTGACCAGATCCACCCACTCCCCCTGAAGTCTACCACTCATCATTACGTATCTACCTGCACTGTCCGCCACCACATTCGCCGCAACAAACGACAAGCTCTTGCCAACTAAGATCGCCTGCCTCGATTCTTCGCATCTAGCCCAGAGTGAAACACCTGCCCCACCCAGCCTCTTCTCAGCCTCACCTGATCCGCCACCTTAAGGTGCGTCTCCTGGAGCATAGCCACGTCCGCTCCCAGCCCCTTCAGGTGCGCCAAGACCCGGGACCACTTCACTGGTCCATTCAGCCCCCTCACGTTCCATGTGACCAGCAGAAGCTGGGGGGTCTTCCCCCTCCCTCTGCGCCGGTCAGCCATAGCTCTCCCTCAGCTCACCACGTGCCCGGAGAACCCCCCAGGCCCATTCCCCACGGTGGCCGCCCTCCCCCAACCTTCTCCTTCACCAGCCGTTCCCCTACGGCCCCTGCAGCAGCAACCTGGTACCCCCCTACTTCCCCCCGCCACCCCCCCCACCCCACCCCCCCCAAAGCTAGGGCCCCCCTAGATGTGTAACCCCTACCATTGTACTTCCGTAAGTCAGCCGGCTCCTGCTGACCCCGGCTGCTCCCGCCATCCCGACGACACCCCCCCCCCCCCCGATGCAACACAACCACCATTCCCCCCTCCCAGTGCTGGCCCCGCCCACTACTCCACCAGCGCGGGCAGAAAGCCATACCAAACCCCGCCCCCCCCCCGACCCAACACGCGGGAAAAAGACGGGCACCTGACCCAGCGGGACCGCGAAAAGCTCCCCAACCCTCCACCAGTGAAAAAACGAAAAAAGCATCCAAATAAATAAATAACAGCCCCAAAAAGCAAAAAAGCAGAACAGCAAAAAGGCAACATCAAACACAGCCAATAAAAACGAAAGTATACCAAGGAGGACAGAGCCTCCGGACTATGTACATCATTCCCAAGTCCCCCCAGTCCTCAGTTCGAGTCCAACTTCTCTGCCTGGACGAAGGCCCAGGCCTCCTCCGGAGTAGAATCAAAGTAGAGCTGGCGGTCCTTGTCAGAGACCTAGAGGCACGCCGGCTGTAGCAGGCCAAACTTCACCCCCTTCCTGTGAAGCACTCCCTTCACCCGATTGAAACCAGCCCTTCTCTTTGACACCTCCTTGCTCCAGTCCTGATAGATCCTGATCTCTTGCATTCTCCCACCTGCTGCTCCTTTCCATCTTTGCCCATCTCAGCACGCACTCACGGTCAACGAAGCGGTGAAAGCGGACCAGCACCGCCCGAGGCGGCTCGTTCGGCCTGGGCTTCCTCAACAGCACTCAATGGGCCCCCTCCAGCTCTAAGGGTCCTTGGAACGACCCCGCGCACATTAACGAGTTCAGCATCACAACCACGTAGGCCCTCAAATCCGAACCTTTCAGCCCCTCCAGGAGGTCCATAATCCGCAGGTTGTGAGAAGGATTGAATGATAAATGACGTTATAGAACAACTTGTGGGCCAAGACGAGCAAGCCCAACAACACATCACTGCCTGTCACTATCAGGCCACTCCAAGTACCATCTGACCCCCAGCCACCAATTGCTACTCCTGCCACAATTGGACCTCCCAGCATTGATTGAATGCCCCACAAGGATTATCAGAAACACTCGCACCATGAGCAGGAGCACTCCAGTGATTGGGACCACCCTCTGAATGGGACACCTTGGCCACCATCAGGCTCCCTTCCCCCATCCCGCAACCAACCTCGATCTCTCTCATTCCCCATTAAACCTATCTGCCCTCCTTGGCTGTGGCTTTGTGCTCCAGATTTTCCCACCCAACAAACCTCCAAGCTGTCAATCAGGCTGCCTGTGGGCAAGAAACCAACACAAAGAAATGTTCTGGTTTCCCGACCTCAGCCCCACATAGATTATGCATCCCAACTAAAATCCAGCCTGACGATTCAATTTCTTTTTAATATTACATTCTGAGGATGTAAAAGTCACTCGCAAGACCAGCGTTTGTTGCCCATCTTAAAGGAGGTGATGATGCCTTCTTGATCTAATGCTATCTGTGTTGTGAAGGTATTCCCACAGTGCTTTTAGGCATGGAGTTCCCAGGATTTTGATCCAGTGACAATGAGTGAATGACAACATATGCCCAAGTCAGGATGATGTGTGACTGGAGAGGAACTTGGGGTTGATGATGTTCCAATGTAACTGATTCCCTTGAGTTTTTAAGTGTGCATGTCCCTGGTTTGGAAGGTTCTGTCAGTAAGCCCTGTGCGTAAATTATCAGTGAGTCCAGTATGCTGCTGGAGAAGGGAACAAAGATTGAGGAAAGAGTTGTTGGAAGTTAAAGAATTACTAATAGCAATGCTTGATTTTGCCTTTCAGGGAGGTAGCAAAGGAAACTCAGTGTCCCTTAAAGTGTAGGAGAGAAGTCCAAGATAGAATAATCAAATGCTGGCTTTGGCCAGAGTAAGTTTGATGATCAGAAAGACTTTTTCTCCTTCAGACTTGATGTTGGTAAACAGCTTAGATCAGATTATAAAAGGTCAGGCTATGAGGATGGATGTATATTCTGAAATCTTGCTGCATTATCTTTGGGGATCAGCACTTTTAATATGATGAAACGGGTCCATGATGTTCTTTGAGTTGTGTGTATATGGTATTAAGAAGGAATGGAATTGATGGGCCAAATGGTTTTTCTCTATCCTGCTTTCTTATTTTCTTATCTCAATTCAGTAAACATACTACTAAATCAGGCCAACATACAGCATCACGCCACTGTTAAAATAAATCTCCATTGATGACAGTGGTCCACCATTTCTTAGTTACTAGGTTGATTGATATTAGAGATACCTGGGACAGGAGTTTCAATGGTGGCCTATTCAGGTTTTGAAAAAATTATTTGAGATTTTCCATTTTACAATAAATTTTACAACCCACAGCAGATGATACACAAACCCATGATAACAAAACCCCCAACTAACCATACCCACCCCATCCACCATAATAACAAAAACCCCGACTAACCATACCCACCCCATCCACCATGAGAAGAAAAACAGCCAAAATACAAACAAAACAAAATAAACTCCAAATCCCCCCAGCAACTGACGGTGACTAATTCCTTAAAGTAAGTAATGTGCGGCTGCCATCTCCAGTAGAACATTTCATCCGTCCCCCTAATGGTGTTCTTGACTTTCTCCAGGTCCAAGAATTCCATTAGGTCACCCAACCACACCGAGGCGCAGGGCAGCACAGTAGCATATGGGCAGCATGGTAGCACAGTGGTTAGCACTGTTGCTTCACAACGCCAGGGTCCCAGGTTTGATCCCTGGCTTAGGTCACTGTCTGTGCAGAGTTTGCACGTTCTCCCCGTGTCTGCGTGGGTTTCCTCCGCGTGCTCCGGTTTCCTCCCACAAGTCCCAAAAGACATGCTGTTAGGTAATTTGGACATTCAGAATTCTCTCTCCGTGTACCTGAACAGGCGCCGGAATGTGGCGACTAGGGTCTTTTCACGATAACCTCATTGCAGTGTTAATGTAAGCTTGCTTGTGACAATAAAGATTATTATTATTATTATTATTAATAAGAGTTCCACCCCAGAAGGACTCGCCTCCGGACAATCAACGAGGCAAAGGAAAGGACATCTGACTTCACTCTCGTCAGTAGCCTCGGCAAATCTGACACCCCAAAAATGGCCACCAGAGGACAACATAGAACTTCATAGAATTTACAGTGCAGAAGGAGGCCATTCGGCCCATCGAGTCTGCACCGGCTCTTGGAAAGAGCACCCTACCCAAACCCACCCTATCCCCATAAGCCAGTAACCCCACCCAACACTAAGGGCAATTTTGGATACTGAGGGCAATTTAGAATGGCCAATCCATCTAACCTGCATGTCTTTGGACTGTGGGAGGAAACCGGAGCACCTGGAGGAAGCCCACACACACACGGGGAGAACGTGCAGACTCCACACAGACAGTGACCCAAGCCGGGAATCGAACCTGGGACCCTGGAGCTGTGAAGCAATTGTGCTAACCACAATGCTACCATGCTGCCCGACATATCCAGGTTAAAGCAGTAATTGAACTAAACCTCTATTATCTCCTTTTTCAGAGGAAGAATCCAGCAGTGGCTTTAAAGTGGGCACTTCATGTAAACATGCTGGCTGCAAGAAGGTGTGTTGCTTATTCTATTCCTTATATTCAAGTAAAGAGTTTGCTTCATTTTTTTCTCCGCTTTCATGGTATTCTTTCGAAACCACTCACCCTGACTAAGACTACTGGGAGATGACCAACTTGCCAGTTCTCTGCACTGCACTTCCGTAGGTGGTGGTCTAGGTGGCAGACCAGGGAACAACTATTTCTCCACTGTTGTTCTTTTCTTGTGGCAAAATGTCTGGCATCTACAGCCTGCCCGTCCATGGGCATCACCTCTTACCACCCTTGGGCAGGTAGCATGGTGGTTATGAGAACTAACATCGAGTAGAATTTTAAGGATGGCAAGCGATTGGTGCTTGCCATCTGAGAGTAGGCATGTAATGGGCTACCAGCAACTCTCAGAAGCCCATTGCTATTTAACGCTCACTTGAGTATTGAACTTCTGTCTGCCCTTGGGAGGAAGACCCGCCTGTGAGAGCTGTCGGCCAATCAGATTGGCTGATAGCTCTCCAACCCAGCCAAGCACAGCGCTGCCAGAAGCAGTACTCTGCCTGGAAAGGTATGTCCTGGGGGTCCCTGGAGGAGTTGAGAGGGGGGATGATCGCGGCGTTGGGGTTTAGACCACGGGGGGGGGGTCTGCTGGGAAGCATGGCATTCCAAGATCCTGGATGCGAGGGTGCCCCAACTCTACAGGTGCCTTCGGATTGTGGCTCCCAATATTCCTGGTTGAGAGTAATAATTTTATTTTTCTTTATTTCCCACCCTACCTGCACCCGCTCCCACCAGCTTAAAAATTGAGGCAAGGCGGAAAAAGGCCCTGAAGGGGTCATTAAGTGGCCACTTAAGGGCTTTGATACAATGAAACCGTGGGTTTTGTGCCCAAGGCCCTGTCCACCCAAGCATGAAATTGCGCCTTGGTTTGGGTGGGTGGGTTTTGGGGAGGGGGAGGAGGAGATCCCATCCATTCAGTTTTAAGCTTGTCATTCCCACCCCACCCCCACCTCAGAACCTGCCTTGGGGGGGGCGGGGAGCGTAATATTCTGCCCATAATGGTTGTGTGACTAGACCAGTAATCCAGAGGCCCGGATGAATGCTGTAGACGAGAGAAATTAGTTCAAATCCCACCAAGGTAGCTGGGGAACTTAAATTCAATTAATTAAATAATCTAGAATTAAAATGAAAATATGGTAAAAATAATGGTGAATATGTAAATACATTGTCATAAAAACCCATATGGTTCACTGATATCCTTCATGGAAGAAAATCTGCTGACGTTATGTAATCTGGCCTACATGTGATTCCAGATCTACAGAAATGTGGTTGACTCTTAACTGTCTGAAATGGCCTAACAAGCCACTCACTCGTATTCAAGAGGCAGTTCTTCATCAAGTTCTGAGGGGATATTAGGAAAGGGCAATAATTGCTGGTCTTGCCAGCACAGCCACATCCCGTGACTAAGTAAAAGAAAAATTGCATTTATATTGTGCATTTAATGTATTAACGCATCACCAGAGTATTAGCAAACCGAGTTTGACACTGAGTCACATAAAGAGGTGTTAAGACAGTTTACTAAAGAGATAGGTTTTAAGAAACATTTTAAAGAAAGACAGGGAGGTAGCCATATTGAGAGATTTTAGGATGGAATTGCGAAACTTGGGGCCTACCTATTATGCGTCATTGAAATGCTAACAACAGGGAAGAGCCAGGACAAGGCACATTTACTTAACTTTATCATGTGCTTCACTGTGCTACTCAAGTTTCATTTTTCCTTGACAGACATTTCAAGCGCCAGAGAGCAATCTGGAGACATGCAACTTTCATCCTGGAATACCCATCTTCCATGAAGGGTAAGTTTTTAAAAGAACAATATACCATTCATCCACTTAAACCACTGAAGTTTATTAGGTTACATTGCTATGGGCATTATCAGTCCTCCAATATCTTGCCTCAATGGCTATTCTTGATGTGTAAAACAGTGGGTGGGATTCTCTACCACGTGATGCCAGCAATGCAGATTGTGATTGGGCATCCAGCTGAAATCCAGGTTCGCAATGTGTGCCAAACTGACCGCTATGTTCTGGCTCCCTCCCTGCTGGCGGCACCAGTGGGAGGATGCTAATCAATGCAAATGAGTCCTATTGACTCATTTGTATTTATTAAGTGGGCCTGGCACCAGAATGTCCAGGCTTTTGTGATTCTGTGGTCCTCTGGTCCTGGAATCATGTGGGCAGGGATTACTACAGCTATCACCAAACGTGATCCTCGCGGTGGGCCAAGGGGGAAGCTCCTTAAGGTATTTGTTTCCAAAGTTCATCCAAAGGCCACCCTCCCCCCAACAATACACAACGTGCCCCTACCGCCGCCACCAGACTGTTCCCCCACCCCCTCACACTCCACCATGTCGCTCCATGTTGTGCAGGACGCAGCAGGTCAGCACGATGTTCAAGACAGTCCTGCGGCAATATTGAAGAGCCCCACCCATGCGGTCCAGGCATCAGAAGCGCAGGTTGAAAATGCCGATGCACCGCTCAATGGCGCTCCTGGTTGTGGCATGGACATCGTTATAACAGGTGGCCCCATCAGTCTGAGGTCATTAGCCAAGACCTCAATGAGTAACCATTGCCGCCCAAGAGCCAACCCCTCAACCGAAGGATCTGGTGGTTGCACACAAACTGCACAATCAGGGAGTGGAAGCCCTTCCTATTGATGAAGGACGCCCCCTGATGAGTCTGTGTTTGTAGGCAGACATGCGTGGACCGGGGCCTGCCACTAATGGCGGCTCATCCTGCTGCCCAACATCCTGGTGTGCCTGGTCCAGACTGAATGTGATATAGTTCACTGCCCAGGCACATAGGGTATCTGTCACATCACGGATCCATCTGTATGCAGATATTTGAGAGATCCCAGGCAGGTCCTTGTTCGGCCTCTGGAAAGATCCAGAGGCATAAACGTTCAGGGTGACCATCTCCTTGATGGCCACTGGGAGCGCTTGTCCTCCTCCAAATTCCGAACTTCTAGATGGTGGCGCACAGTCTTCCTGGTTAACCAAAATCTTCGGCGGCACATGAGGACAGGTGCCGACGATATACATGTGCCCTGATGCACCACCTCCTTCGCACCTCCTCCTCGGCCTATTGGACGGCCAATACTCGAGCCTGACCAGTTTGCCCCATCTCTTCTGGGCAGTTCTCTTCTGCAGGTCCTCCCTGAGCATGCCTCCATTCTCTGTGCATCCACAACAGCAGCTGCGGCCGGGTAGATAGTGAGCATTGCTGGCTGTACTCCAAAATTCATTCTCCGCGGGGAGAGAAAAAAAGAAGACCTGTTAGCATGATAAGTATTCCCTTGCCCATCTAAATCCAACAGGCTACATGGTGGCCCTGAATTGCACTTCAGCATTACCCTCAACATGTCCCCCCCCAACCTCAGCCCCACCCCTCAGACGGTCACCCCGATATGTTGCCATCCACACTGCACCCCAGTCCCCATCAATGGGTGGCATCAGGCCTGTGATGTGGGTGCCTCTACCCTCACCACCCATCGCTGTCAACAGGGTTACCAATGGCTGTCACAACCCATGTCAGCAGTAGGCTCTGCGACCCTACCCTGATTCCCCAGTGGGACCTACTGTGGGTTTCCTCACTGGGTGGGCTATGTGTCATTCCCCCAGCAGGGTTGTGTGGTGGTGAAGTTCACCATTTGCCACCAATCACCTTCATGCTTTGAGGCTTGTGTGTGGGCAGGTCCTACAGATGGGGATGAACGAAGGAAATGTGCGTCTGCTGGGAGCTTAGCTGCAGTGTGACGTGGGTGCTGGGTGTGACACACGAGTTGTGATAACCTGACCTGGGACAGGATTAATGGGAATGGGAGCATGATGTACAGACAGGGCTTGGGGACATCCGGTGGTCCTGAGGGGTGGGCTACCTGATAGTGTCACTGGTGAAGCCTCTGCCCTGAGAGGGTCAGTGAGCCAGGGATGGTGCCAAATGCCACGATGCGTGTGTCCTATGTTTGGGGTGAGTTCTGGTATTCCCTGCATTCCCGACAGTGGGGCTGCAATTCTGATGAGTACACTGAGGAGTGGCAGCATCTGGTGGGCCACTGATTGAGATTAGCCACGCCCATCCCATTGATGGGTCAGCTGGGGTATGAGAGTTTCCAGAGGGGTGGCCAGGCTGGACTCCCAAGTGACCAGAGGTTCTTTGAACATTTACAGGACACAGTGAGCAGTTAGCAGAGTGAGCAGCCAGGGACCTTTCACTGGCATTAAAGGGATGCATTTAAAACACATATTGCAGAAATGGTGGTCTGAGCCAGGCCACTCTGACCCCGCCACAAACCCGACAATTTTGGTGAATTTTTACAAATTTGCTTACCTTCTTGCCCTCCCTCAGCAACCATGGTGCCCAGGCCCCATTTGATCTAATTTGCGCTCACATGATTTACGCCTAATAGGGGTGGAGCATCACGATAGGGTGGAGCATGCTGTGCCCAACCCGCTAAATAGATTTAAATGACAGTTTTGAATGGGCCCGCCATTGCTGGGCACAAACCTCAATTTCACCACCAGGGAGGAACCCCCAGCACGGCGCGGGTGCAAACCTCGATTTTTGCAACATTCGTGATTCTCTGCCTGATCGTGAATCACGCTTCCGATGTCGCGAAATGGACAATCCAGCCCCCATGTTGGCCTTTCCGGCAATGCTCTCATCCCATGAGAGGATTTAAAAAGTGAATAGTGCAGAGAATTAATGAGGGGAGAGGCATCAGAAAGTGAAATTTTTTTGTAAGGGTGGACCACCCGGGGCACTATCATTGTTGGGAGGAAGAATGAAACAAGGAAAACACTATAAGCAGAGAGGGAGGTAACATCAGAGGGACAATCAGTGTGATGATGGAGGGAGAGAACATGGAGCGAGTAATTGCAGGGAGGGTAGGGTGCTGCCAGCTGCTCCCATAGGCCTGCTATCAGTTGGTCACAAGACAGCATTGCTCTGTGGAATAGAGTATGTAAGTCACGGAAGAGAAATTGAAAGAGTATTTATGGATGGCGTTTTCTGGCCTGCCCACCGACGAGATCTTCCAATGGATGTTTGAATGCATTGCTGCCTCCACTGAGGGTGGAAACTGCTGCCGTGCGGCTGGAAAACCCCGGCCTATATTTCTGAATTCTTCAGTTAAAACAAGCTGCCTGTTATTTTACAGAAAAGAAACTTAGAAGAGGCTTCAGACCTTTGGAACAATAGTGTGGAGACTTTTGGGACGTTACAATGCTCCTCAAAATCTTTCAATTACTGGATGAATAACTGCGCAGGAATGAGATTGAGAGACAAAGGATAGAAATGTTTTGAAAGGATTGCAACTGTTCAATATAATGCAGGCTGTAATGTTCGACATTTTGGAGTTCTGCTTAATTTAAACCTTCAGGGCAGAGAGTAAGTCCGGAGTATCCTTTTTCTCAGGAGATTAAGTGGTCAGGTTGATTCCATGGAACTGAGAGAGGAGAGGGTTTAATGAGTAGACAAATATCATTCCTCTTTCTCTGTTTTTATTTTCTAATAGAATGAAATATTGGAGCTGCTGTAAGATAAAGACCACAGAGTTTGAAGACTTCATTGAACAGCCTGGCTGTGCCAAAGGCCAGCATCTTTGGACCAAGAAAGAAGCAGTAAGGGCCATGCGGGTTCCTGTCTGGTCTGCTGTGGATAAAATGAGACAGCTGGGTTATGGGGATAGGGTAGAAGTGTGAGCTTAAGTGGGGTGCTCTTTCCGAAGGCCGGTGCAGGTTGTATGTGGTCTGTTTCCAGATCCGCAACATTGTGGTTGACACTGAAATGCCTTCTGAAATAGCCTGGCAAGCCATGCTGTTCAAGGGCAATTTGGGTTGGGCAATAAATGCTGGCCCAGCCAGGGGCACCCACATCCCATGAATGAATAAAACAAAAATCTTGATCTAATGTCCACATGAGATAAAGGAGCTTCAAAGATGGTAATTGAGAGATAGCTTAAGCCATAGGGATATTCACCAGTTTATTACTACAGGAATTACTTCCCGGTCCCTATGATGGAGCTTAGTTGTGCATAAAAGCCTGAAAATGTCCAAAGTGATCAGCCAGAAAGTGATTAATAAGCAGACCTTTCCAGAGCCACATCCAGTGTTCAGTTCCCCGGGCAATTAAGGAGAGAGGGTGGGTTGACATATCCATCATGTCAAAGGAAGGATGTCTGATTAAGAGGACCCCAGCATGGGTTAAAAAATGTTCACCGGCATTTTCATTTCTGGGAGGTCAGCAACTACAGGATTGGAGCGGAGACATGGGGGGCAGGATTCTCTGTTAGCCAATGCCAAAATCGGGAAACGCGATTGGACAGAGAATCGCTTCCGAGGCCAAAATCGCGGCAGGCGGGCCCGGCCCGGTATTCTCCGGACCTCCGCGATTCTCCGCTCCGATGGGCCGAGTTCCCGACGGCGTGGTTCACTTGTGCTTTTAAAAATTGTGAAACCGACGTCATGGCTGCTGAGGGCGAGGCAGGGGGTACGGAAAGTGTCCAACATCGCCAAAGTGTGCTGACAGTTGTGCCGCTGGTCGGGGGCTTTTGCTAAGGTTGGGGGGGGGGGGGGGGGGAGCAGATGTGGGTTCGGGATGGATGGGCATGGAACACCATTGTGCAGCCATCAAGGCAGCCATGCAGCTGTACACACTGTTAACAGCCCACTGTGAACTTGGAGCCTCGGGTCGTATAGATGTCCCCAGACCATGTTCCTAAGTGCCCTCTGGTCCCAGCTGACCCATCAGCTGTATGGGCGCGCTCCAGCACAATCAGTGTCACCTTGTTGGGTGGAATGAGTGTGTGTGGGGAGTGTAAGGTGTTTATGCGGCTGCAACTTGTCAGCCTCCCGAGTGCCGATCACGGACCCGGCAAATCCCGCACCATTTTTCAATGGAATTGATTATGTTCCACAAGGCACCAGTGCTAGCCCCTTAATAGTAGCGAAATCGATCCAGGGCCGGCGCCAGTTTTTCTGATGTGAAAGTCCACGAATTCGGTGTTGGCATCAACACTTAGTCTCAGAAGCGGAGAATCATGCCCGGGAACTCTGCTCCCTCAGGGATTCTCGCTTGTACCTGGAGGTCCTGCTGAGGGAGCTGAGATGCTGCAGTGAGGTGTTAGTTTCCTGACAGATTCTAGGGGATTCCCCACTCGTCTTCAATCCCACTCTGATGAACCCTGGAAGAGGGCGGGGTGATGTCATGATCCTGAACAAGTGTCACTTTTAACTTCCAGAATACACTCAAACCTGCCTCCCCATGATTGGGAAAATTCATCCCCGAAGTGTCACAGACAGAATTAATATTCAAGATGCTGACTCACTGTTCAATCATGAATCACACGGCATAAAGATAATATAATTGTATTGCCTTGGCTATCTGATCGTTACTTTACTGTACCTTCAAGAATTTGAGACAAGCATTTGTGTGAATCAGAAGTGAACTTAACAGTTGGCATAAATGTGCTTTTTTACATACTAGTACTTACCATGCCAGTATCTTACTGTTTTAGGATAAGAAACTGGTTGGCTGTCGGCATGACTGGCACCAGACTGACAGTGTTGTGGTCATCACAATCTATGCAAAAACATCTAACCCAGAGCTCAGCTACATAGATGCTAACCGTACAATGGTAAGTACAACATCATTTCAACCCCAGAATTTAAAAAGCCTTAACAAATATAGACACAATAGTCAAAGTATTTTGAACAAATCAGAATTTTTATTTAATTTTTAGTGAAAACATTTAACTGTACAAGTTACATCATCGAGGAGGTTTTGGTGAATAGTGAGTGCTGCTTTAAGAAGCTTTACTCCAGTTGTTTTGGAAAATTTGTAATGCTAACATTGAGCTAATGCATGATACGTTCAAAGCCATAGAAGATAGATCTTTAGGACCTGATTTAACCCAGGACACACCAGGGAAGTAAACATATTAAAGGCTATAGTACCTGAACTGCCTAGGTACATTGAAAATGTAGTTTTGTACGAGGCTGAAATCACAGGCATTAAACGTTACAGGCGCCGGAATGTGGCGACTAGGGGCTTTTCACAGTAACTTCATGGAAGCCTACTTGTGACAATAAGCGATTTTCATTTCATTTCATTTCATTAACTCAGTTCCCCAATCCACAGAAGCTGCCTATTTCCAGCATTTCCCGTCTTTATTTTAGATTTTCGGCGTCCATAGTACACTGCTCTTGTAGTTAGATTGGTTGTGATGTAAAGTTTCAACTGATGTTGGGAAAATGTTTCACATCTCTCACTCTAGTCTACTCAGAAAGCATTTGCTGTGTGCGTATTGTGTACGTTCCCTTGGCCGCAGAAAAATACTATTCACTATACTTCGGTACATGTGCCAATAAATCAATCAACTGCAAGTTATGCATCCATATGTATTCAAAATGTCTTTGTAATGGAGTTAAAATCTTTACTATAATTGCAGTCAGAAGGAGAAATTTGATGATCACAATGTTTACGAGATTTGTTCTTTGTCTTTTCCAGTTGACTATTCACATCATATTTGAACAGGATAAAGTTTTTCACAAAGTATTAAACCTGTGGGGTGTAAGTATTTTTTCTGCGTTTTCCCCCCCAGTTTTCTCTCTTATCCCATAAAAGCGCTGACGTCCACTGGGATATGTCCTTCCAATACTTCCCCATTACCCTTCAGTGGCTATATCTATATCTGAGTTGAGAGGGCAAGTGTCAGTCAATTATAACATCTCTACTGCTACTTTACTGAGATTAGCTGTATATACAAGCCAGAGGAGGGAGTGAATGTCTATACTGGTGGATGGGGTACAAATCAAATGGTATCTTTTGTCCTGGATGGTGCCAAGCTTGAGTTTTGCTGGAACTGCTGTCAACTGCATTGCCTATGCCAATCTAGTGCCCTAACTGTGTTTTCCAGTTCTTAGATTATCTGCATCCTACTTGTGGTATTACAGTTCACACACCTTGGGTGGGATTCTCCGATCCCCCGCCGGGTCGGAGAATCGCTGGGGGCCGGCGTGAATCTCGCCCCCGCCGTCTCCCGAAGTCGCCGGCACCAGAGATTTGGCGGGGGCGGGAATCGTGCCGCGCCTTTCGCCCCCCCCCCCCCCCCCCCCCCCCGGCGATTCTCCGGTCCGCGATGGGCCGAAGTCCCGCTGCTGTCATGCCGGTCCCGCCAGCGTGAATCAAACCACCTACCTTACCGGCGGGACGAGACGGAGTGGGCGAGCTCCGGGGTCCTGAGGGCGGGGGGCGTGGGGCGATCTGGCCCCGGGGGGGTGCCCCCACGGTGGCCTGGCCTGCGAGCGGGGCCCACCGATCGGCGGGCAGGCCTGTGCCGTGGGGGCTCTCTTTTCCTTCCGCCTTCGCCATAGTCTTCACGATGGCGGAGGCGGAAGTGACCCCCTCCCCTGCGCATGCGCAGTGATGACGTCAGCCGCCGCTGACGCTCCGGTGCATGCGCGGACTACTGCCAGCCGGCGAAGTCCCTTCGGCCCCGGCTGGCATGGCGCCAAAGGCCGTTCCTGCTGGCCGGTGGGGCGCCAACTGCTCCGGCGCGGGCCTAGCCCCTCAAGGTTAATGCTTGGCCCCCAAAGGTGCGGAGCCGCACCTTTGGGGCAGCCTGACGCCGGAGTAGTTCACTACCCTGCCGGGTAGGGGAGAATCCCGCCCCTTATATTCTTTACTGGCTGCAGATTTTATCTTGGGCGTCTGCCTTTTCATTGTCCTCCTCCTACTCTGCCAATTTGCTTAACAAAAAGGGCAGCACAGTAGCATTGTTGCTTCATAGCACCAGGGTCCCTGGTTCGATTCCCGGCTTGGGTCACTGGCTGTGCAGAGTCTGCACATTCTCCCCGTGTCTGTGTGGGTTTCCTTCGGCTGCACCAGTTCCCCCCCACAAGTCCCAAAAGACGTGCTGTTAGATGAATTGGACATTCTTAAATCTCCCACAGTGTACCCAAACAGGCGACTAGGGGATTTTCATAGTAACTTCATGGCAGTGTTAATGTAAGTCTACTTGTGACACTAATAAAGATTATTATCAGCAACATAGTGGGAACCGTATTAGTTAATAAAACAATGAAAACTAAGTGAGTGCAGTCTCATCATTTAAGACTCTAGACTTTTGACCAAAAACCTGGCTGACTCCTTCGAATAGCTCTTTTGGTTCAGTGTCAAATTTTGTCCTTCCAATTACATTTCTATGAAAACCTTGTTTTTTAAAAAATGTTTAAATGAAAATTCTTGTGCTTCTGTTAATTTATTGAAGAGATTAACTCAAAATAAGCCACCATCTTTACTTCTCTTTTGAATGCCTCAATTGAACCTGCCTCCACATCAGGCGGTGCATTCCATTTTATTTGCCGTTGTTGAGTAGATTTCAGTGTCGTACAGAAACAAAGTTAATTTTGATGTCTGCAACTAAATTAGGATGTGTTTCAGTCTGTACATGTGAAATTCTAATAAAATGCCTGGACCTGTGACACACAAAGGGTTAAATGTGGAAAATAGCAAAAATGATAGCCACCTAACACCATAATTGATGCATGAAAGCTCTTCTAAATTGATTAATACTAAGTTAGGTCAGTGTTGAACTGGAACTAGCCATTAGAGGGTGCCCTTACCACATGCTATGCAATGCAAGTAAAGTTTCCTAAAATGGCAGTATTTTCACGAGAAAACAATTGGTGCATACTAGGGAAAACCTTCACTATGTCACTTGGCATCACTCTGTGGTGCAACAGGCCTGAGAGTATATTGAGCAAGACCTTCATTGGGATTGTAGCACCTGGCAAAATGAGTAATCCTGAATTAAATTAATTCCTTCCTCAGGTCGCTGACATAGAGAAAAGCTTTGTCATTATGTGCCCAACAAAAGTGGAAATCAGCCTTAAAAAACTTGACCCAGTAACCTGGGCCAAGCTTGAACTGCCACGTCACAAAACTGAAGAGAAGGAAGAGAAAGAAAAGAATGAACAAGAAGAGAAAGAGAAAGAAAGTAAAGCTTTAACCCAGGAGAAAAAGGAAACCTACGTGGGAGATGAACCGCCACCTTTAGAAGATGATGAATCTGATGACAGTTTAGGGCTTTCTGATACCGATGAGGAATTTGATTGATAATGCTTTTGATGTTGGGCAGCAGTGTTCAAGACTCCACAGTATGAGATAGACTGCTATTATGCAATTTCACTTATTTGATGAGGTCTGTTCAATTATGTTATGGACTTATATTTAAGAATTTTTGGAACCTAGTTTGCAGTGTGGGCCATGGTGTGATATAGTGAATACCTGCAGTTAAAATGCGCAACACTAAAGATTGGAAATAAATGATCAAACATTGACAATATTACCAAATTTCAGTCTGACATTGAATGGTTCTCATTTTACATTTTTTAAATAATGTAGGTGGCATTACAGTACATTACATTACAGTATGTAGTGGTAATGGACAACACAAGAACCATATTTCTTACTGTCCCAATGGTTCTGATGTAAACATAGAAAAGAGTTGTAAGCTGTAATGAGTAAGGATGTTCTATGTTTATGCACAATGGTTAATGGAACGAAATACATGAAAATACTGGAGAAACCTTAAGCATGCAGCCCAGGGAGAAGGTTGGGGGGTGGGGCCGTGGGGGGGGAGGTGGTTACAATGTATTAAAGGATCATAGATCCAGTAAACCTAGATTATAATCTCATGTTATGTTAGGCCAGTAGAACAGGAACACCTACGTAGAAGTTAATGAAAAGGCATGAATAACAGATTTATTAGAAATTATTAATGGCACAAATTGAGATTAATGGGTATGATCTTACAGCCAATACAAAGACATGGTTACAAGGAGATCAAAGCTGGGAACTAAATATTCAGGGACATGTGACTTTTGATAAGGACAACCTGGAAGGAAAGAGTGGTGGGGTAGCTTTGTTAATACAAAAAGGAATAGGTACAGTAGCAAGAAATGATCTTGGATCGGATGGTGTCAAATCTATATGGCTGGAGGTAAGAAATAACAAGCGAAAGAAAACACTGGTTGGCATTGACGATAGGATCCCTAACAGAAGCTATACTGCAGGATGGAGAATAAATAAATAAATAAGGAGATAATGAAGCCGTGTAAAAAAGGGAGGAGATTAATCATGGGTGACTTTAATGTTCAAGTGGATTGAGAAAATTATATGAGGAAGAATTCATAAGAGTGTATTTGGGACAGTTTCCTAGAACAATATGTTATTGCTCCAACCAGTGATCAGGCTATTTTAGATCTGGTAATGTGTTGTGAGGCGGAATCATAGAATTTACAGTGCAGAAGGAGGCTATTCGGCCCATCGAGTCTGCACCAGCTCTTGGATGAGCACCCTACTTAATCCCACACCTCCACCCTATCCCCGTAGCCCAGCAACCCTACCTAACCTAAGGACAATTTGCCATGGCCAATCCACCTAACCCACACATCTTTGGACTGTAGGAGGAAACCGGAGTACCTGGAGGAAACCCACAAGTCCTGAAAGACGGTGTTAGATAATTTGGACTTTCTGAATTCTCCCTCCTTGTACAAGAACAGGCGGCGGAATGTGGCAACTAGGGGCTTTTCATAGTAACTTTATTGCCGTGTTAATGCAAGCCTACTTGTGATGATAAAGATTATTATTATTATAGAGAATTGACTGATAAAAGACAGGGATGGCAACGTGTAACACGTGGAGAGCACCAGGGATTAGTGCTGGGGCTATAATTATTTACAATATATATTAATGACGTGAACAAGGAAAGAGAATGTACTATTGCCAAGATTGCAGATGACAGAAAAATAGGTGGGAAGAGAAGTGGTGAGGATGACACAAGAGTCTACAGAGGTGTATAGATGGGTTAAACGAGTGGGCAAAAACTTGCCACATGGAATACAATGCAGGAAAGTGTGAAGTTTTGCACTGGTCAGAAGAATAAAGGGCTGAATATTATTTGAATGGATAAAGACTGCAGCACAGAGGGATTTGGAGGCCCTCATACATCAATCACAAAAAGCTAGCATTCAAGTTCAGCAGGTAATAGGAAAGGGAATGGAGTATAAAAATAGGGAAGTATTGCTAAGACTATACAAGGCACTAGTTAGACCACACCTGGAATATTGTAAACAACTTTGGTCACCTTATCTAAGGAAACATATACTGGCATTGGAGGCAGTCAGAGAAGATTCACTAAATTGATCCCAGGTATGGAGGGATTTTCTTATGAAGAGAGGTTGAGTAGATTGGGCCTGTACTTATTGAAGTTTAGAAGAATGAGAAGTGACCTTATTGAGAGAGATAGGATTCTCAGGGGCTTGACAGGGTAGAAGCTGAGATTGTTTCCCCTGTAGGAGTCTCGGACCAAAGGGCATAATCTCAGTATAGAGGTCACCCAGTTAAAACCGAGATGAGGAGGAATTTCTTCCCTCAGAGGGTTGTGAATCTGTGGAGTTCTTTACCACAGAGAGCTATAGAGGCTGGGGCCGTGATTCTCCGCAACCACGATGGGTGGGAGAATAGCGGGAGGTCCGCTCCCGCACCTCCCGCTATTTTCCCACCCCACCCCAAAATGGCGTGTCCGGTTTTCCGACATGCCGCTCGGAGAAACGCGGGCCCCCGGATGGGCCGAGAGGCCTGCCGTTTCCGACCTGTTCATGACGGCGGCAACCACACCTGGTCGCTGTCGCCGTGAACATGGCGCGCCAGGTAGGTGTGGGGCCTGGGGGGGGGGGGTGGATCGGGGATCGAGCACCACGACCATGCCCGGGAGGGGACTGGCCCATGATCGGTGCCCACCGATCATCGGGCCGGCGTCTCGAGAGGACGCACTCTTTCCCCTCCGCCGCCCCGTAAGATCAAGCCGCCACGTCTTGCGGGGCGGCTGAGGGGAAAGACGGCAACCGCGCGTGCGCGGGTTTGAGCTGTCCAACCCGCGCATGCGCGGCTGACATCATTAGGCGCTGCCGCGGTGTCATTCTTGGCGCGCCGGGCCTTGAAGCCAGGGACAAGGCCCGGCCGCCGAGCTTCCCGGTACGGCCCGCCTATCCCCCCCGGGTAGAGGAGAATAGGGGGCCGGGAGAGGCTTCCGATGCCGTCGTGAACCTCTCCAGGTTTCACGACGGCGTCAGGCCTTGCGGAAAATTCCGCCCTGGGTCTTTATGTTCAAAGCTGAGATAGGCGGATGTTCAACCAGTAAGGGAATCAAGATTTTTGGGGGTAAGGCAGGAAAGTGGAGTTGAGGATCACCATATCAGATCAGTAATGATCTCATTGGTCCGAACGACCTGTTTCTGCTCCTACATCTTGCGGTCTTGTGGTTCGATCTATGCTTAAAGGACCATTAACAGGTAAGGAAGTAGAGGCTAAGATATGAATGCAATTTAAAATTTGGTTATAGGCAGGATGAACTGGAGTGTCAGGGGACAAGCTTTCACTGGCTCATTCTCGGTCTCAACTTTTCTTATGTAGCTGTATTCACAAGCAGGAATTAACTAGCAATTATATGGGTTGATGATCTGGATAATTAAAGAGTTTTACATGACTAGTGACATCACACTCAAAGGATACAAATAGCCGTTTTTCTGTCCAAAGATTCGTAAAGTGATACAGCAATGGAGGAGGCCACTTAACTTTTACAGCCTTGTGAGAAGGGGTAAAAAAGACTCCACTTCCATACCTCTCCAAGTCTGACCAGGGTGTTTTGTGAATTTGTCAGGATGAAGGTATTGGCTCAGTGTCTGTGCTTAACCATTTACGTGCTGAATGCAAAGTCTGCAGACTTTCTTGAGTTTAAGACAAAAAGGAGTTTATTTTTACTGAGTCAAAAAGACACCGGGTAAAGATATAAAAATATTTTCATGGTAAACCCGTGTCTCATCTTCACAACCCACTTGTGCACACATATATGCAGAATTACAAGATATACTGCAGGAATTGCTTCCTTGGGCAAATTAAAGTTAAGTGCAAAAAGATAAAAAAGCAGAGGGTTCACTGTTTATGAGTCCCTTGTTCATATCTGTGGCTGAGCAGAGGTTTTCCCGGCGGTTTTGAGAGTTCAATGGTGTTGAAGCCCAAGTGGACTGCAATTTCAGGAGATGTCTCTTTTTTAAAGCATAATCTGCTTTTTCCTAAAATTTGAAGATGTTTTCCACCTGAGTTTCCTTTCAATGAAAAGTTCTCTATCTTTGTGCTGTATTTTAGACTGGAATAAAGATTTATCCTTGAACGTATTAGTATTGCTGCCCATTTGGCAGGTTCTTCTAGACTGCTGTTTGCGGCTGTATTAAAAATATTTCAAAAATGGTTACTCCAGTCACATGCCTCTCTCCTCAGAATTATTTCAGAAAGTATTTGCTTAGCTGATGTCTGAACCCACTGACTTGTCCTATGGTCTATAATGTGTTAACTTCTGAATGATCTATTATCTCATCGTGATAATAAATAAATAATACATTTCCGTATTGGTAAGAAGTGAGGAAAATTAAGATTAAAAAATGAATTTGGGATAAAATAAAGAAAGGTGATAAATGTGGACTAATAAGTGCAGCTGCTTTGGTATGTGCATTAGCATAAACGTGAGAAAAACAAGTGTTTACCAATGTGACTGGGGGAAAACAATAGTGTATAGAAGAGATGATTTCAAAGTGGACAGATAAACGAATTGGCACATACATGCTAAAAACCGAGTCCACAGGGTGGGTAACATCATTTGGAATAAATTATATATCCATAGCCAGATAACTGGAGAAAGGGACACAGGAGGGGCAGTTACCATTATAGCCACACCCAGCTGTAGAAGGTAGGCTCTCTGAAAACAGGTTATTGCTAAAAGGCTGCTGTTTAAAAATTCAAACTCAAACAGAGAAGATATTCCTTCACTGAAACTGAAGACGGCTTTCCCAAATGTGGACAAATACTATGTGGCTGGTAACTATTTGCTGAATTTAGCTCATTGAATAATATGATGCTGGATGTTGTTTGAGAAAAGGGACGCTTCTCAGAGTCCAGGAAATGTACGTAGTTCGGAACAAGGGGTAACTTGGGGTTTAGGCATCAGTGTAGTTAAGGGTATTGTAGTGTATTATAGAACTTCTTGTGTGTTTTCTTTTAAGCTTATAAATATTCTTTATTAATTGGTCACAAAATGACTGGACTGTTCCTCCCTGGTTTGCATATCGTTTCTCACATATGGCAAATCCTGCCATATCAGGTGAGCCCTGAAACGGGATTTGTACCAGGCATCAAACAGTTTGCGATGTTCCTGGGTCCTCCGAACCTTGCTGGGTGTGAACCATATTAGCATATTTAAATCCATTTCAATATGCAGAATCTGTTTTAAGCCGGATACTCCCAGCTCTTGTAATTCTCTCTTGTAATTCTCCCACCCGCAGGCGTGAAGCCAGTGCAAATCACTCCTGGTCTCCACAAATGGAGACCAGATGTGATGACCACCTTGGGGAGGGGGGCAGCCTGGAGGCCATTGTAGGGTTGGGGATATGGCAGACTGCACCCTGGCACTGTCATCTTGGATAACACTGCCAGGTTGGCACTACCAAGGTGCCAAGGGCATAAAGGGAGTGGGGCCTGGGGGTCAGGGCATGAAGGGCAACCGAATGGGAGGGCTCCCATGTCCCGTGCCTGTGATCAATGTTCAGCCGGGGATGGGGGCGCGAGATCAGGCCAGCGGTCAAATTTCATCGGGAGGTGGGAGAAGCATGCCATCAATGAGGAGGGGGGGTTGGAGTCCTCTTCTCATTGGGAGGGGAGTAGGGGGGGGGCCTTTGATTTCAACTTTTGAGTTCCCAGGCGCTCCGACCCCTGTGAAGCCAGGCTTGCCAGCATGGTTAGGTCCCATCCCTCCCAATAATGGTGCAAAACACGCCCCCTTCAAAAAAATGGCAGTTTTGGAAATCTCTTTGGGAAACCTATGTGTTTCGCTGTGGAAAAACCCACTAATTTTCTGACTGAACCAAACACTTGGCCATTTTGGGGGGAAATTCCACCCATTGTGTCAAATTGAAAATATACACAATTAAGAACTGGTGTTCTGGGCTTTGGGATACCCTGGCATTGGACAAATTGATATTAGTAGGATAGTTGATATTAGTGGGAAGAGGAGAGGCAATATACTTTTAATTAAATTCTAAATTTTAATTCATTCTAAGGAAAGTGCAAGAGCAGAGGGACTTGGGAGTGTATGTGCATATGTAGAATCAGAAAATTTACAGTGCCGAAGTGGGCCATTCGGCCCATCAAGTCTGCACCGGCCCTTGGAAAGAGCAACCCATTTTTTTTATGGCATATTCTATGGCATTTATTATACAACAATAATTGCGTAGCAAAGTAATATTTTGCTCCCTGGTGAGTACTTCAAAAAATAACCATTAATAATCCAAATATTTTCCTGCCATCTCCAATTATTCTTTTTTTTTATAAATGTTTTTTATTCAGTTTTCATGTTTTATATTGAACAAATTACAAATTGTTAGAGAGAGAAAAAAAAACACGCAAAAATTAACATATATATTTACAGGTGAGCATCTTCGTAGTAATAACTGTGGCCTCCCCCTCTTTGCCGGCATACATATTTTACATTCCCCAACATGTTTATTGGCATTTATTTAGTTTGGTTTTGGGCCTTAGCTAGCCATCAAACCCCCGTAACGAGCCCGTAGCCCCCCCCCCCTCCCCGCCGGCTACCTTCCCCCGACTATTCTTCCTCTTGTACGTTGGCCACAAACAGGTCCCGGAACAATTGCATGAATGGCTCCCACGTTCTGTGGAAGCCGTCGTCCGACCCTCGGATGGCGAATTTGATTTTCTCCATTTGGAGAGAATCCGAGAGGTCGGACAGCCAGTCTGCAGCTCTGGGCGGTGCTGTTGACCGCCAGCCAAACAGGATTCTACGGCGGGCGATCAGGGAGGCAAAGGCAAGGGCGTCCGCCCTCCTTCCTAGGAATAGATCTGGCTGGTCTGAAACCCCGAAGACCGCCACTATCGGGCATGGCTCCACCCTCACCCCCACCACTTTGGACATAGCCTCGAAGAAGGCTGTCCAGTACTCCACAAGTCTGGGGCAAGACCAGAACATGTGGGCGTGGTTGGCCGGGCCTCTTTGGCACCGCTCACATCTGTCCTCCACCTCCGGGAAGAACCTACTCATACGGTTTTTCGTTAAGTGGGCTCTATGTACCACTTTTAGTTGCGTCAGGCTGAGCCTTGCGCACGTGGAGGTGGAGTTGACCCTATGCAGTGCTTCGCTCCAGAGTCCCCACCCTATCTCCATCCCCAGGTCGTCCTCCCATTTCCTTCTTGTTGCGTCCAGTACGGTGTCGTCCCTATCTACCAGTCGGCCATACATGTCACTACAGTTCCCTTTCTCTAGGATACTTGCGTCCAGTAGGTCTTCCAGTAGTGTCTGTCGTGGTGGTTGTGGGTACGTCCTTGTCTCCTTTCGTAGGAAGTTTTTGAGCTGCAGGTACCGTAGCTCGTTCCCCCCAGCTAGCTGAAATTTCTCTGTCAGTTCGTCCAGTGTTGCGATCCTGTCGTCCGTGTATAGGTCCTTGACGGTCAGTGTCCCCCCGTCCTGTCTCCACCTTTTGAAGGTGGCGTCAGTCAGTGCTGGTTTGAACCTATGGTTGTTGCAGATGGGAGCCTTGTCCGACATTTTGTTCAGGCCAAATTGCTGCCGCAGTTGGTTCCAGGATTGGAGGGTGGCTGTCACCACTGGGCTGCTGGAGTGTTTTTTGGGTGGGGATGGGAGTGCTGCCGTGGCGAGGGCCCGGAGGGAGGACCCCATGCAGGAGGCCTCCTCCGCACGCACCCACTCGGCTTCTGGCTCCTGGATCCATCCCCTTACTCGCTCGGCTGTTGCCGCCCAGTGGTAGAATTGTAGATTCGGGAGGGCTAGCCCCCCCCTGGATTTTGTTTTCTGTAGGACCTTCTTTGGGATCCTAGCATTTTTACCCCCCATACGAACGCCATGATAAGTTTGTCCAGCGCTATGAAGAAGGCCTTGGGGATGTAGATCGGAATGGATCTAAACAGGAAGAGGAACCTGGGCAATACGTTCATTTTGATCGTCTGGACTCTTCCTGCGAGGGAGAGTGGGAGTGTGTTCCATCTTTGCAGGTCCTTTTTTACTTCCTCCGCCAGGCTGGTGAGGTTCCATTTGTGGATCCCTTTCCAGTCATGGGCTATTTGGATCCCCAGGTAGCGGAATTTATGTCGGGCTTGTTTGAACGGCAGCCCCTTTAGTGCTGCCCCCCCCCCCCACCCCCCCCCCCCCCCCCCCCCCTTGCTGGTGTACTGGGAAGATCTCGCTTTTGCTCATGTTGAGTTTGTAGCCCGAGAAGGCTCCAAACTCTTTCAGGAGCGCGATGATTCCGTCCATGCTGCTTTGTGGGTCCGAGATGTAGAGGAGCAGATCGTCTGCATAGAGTGAGACTCTGTGCTCTCTGCCTCCCCTTCGGATCCCCCTCCAATTTTTTGCTGCCCTGAGCGCAATTGCTAGCGGTTCGATTGCTAGTGCGAACAGCAGTGGGGACAGTGGGCATCCTTGTCTGGTGCCCCTGTGCAGCTGGAAGTATTGGGAGTTGGTATTGTTGGTCCGTACACTCGCCATGGGGGCGTTGTATAGGAGTTTTACCCACGCGGTGAACCCTGTTCCAAGCCCGAACCGCTCCAGTACCTCTATGAGGTATTTCCATTCGACTCTGTCGAAGGCCTTTTCTGCATCCAGGGAGACGATCACCTCTTGTGTTCTCTCCCCGGAGGGGGTCATTATCACGTTCAGCAGGCGCCTGATGTTCGAGGTGAGCTGTCTACCTTTGACGAAGCCCGTCTGGTCCTCTGTGACCACCTCAGGTACACAGTCTTCTAGCCTTTTGGCTAGGATTTTGGCCAGTATTTTGGCGTCTGCGTTCAGCAGAGATATGGGTCTGTATGACCCACATTCCGTTGGGTCTTTGTCTTTCTTAGGTATCAGCGAGATTGAGGCCTGTGCTAACGTGGGTGGCAGTGTGCCCCTAGCTAGCGAGTCTGTGAACATCTCCCGCAGGTGCGGGGCCAGCGCTGTCGCAAATTTTTTGTAGAAGTCCGCCGGGAATCCGTCCGGTCCTGGCGCCTTCCCCGTCTGCATGGAGCTGATACTGTCCATGATCTCTCCCAGTGCTAGTGGTGCTTCCAGGTCCCGTTTCCTTCCCTCTCCCACGACTGGTATGACCAGTCCATCAAGGAACCGGTTCGTCCCAGCCTTCCCCGTTGGGGGCTCTGAGGTGTACATACAGCTCTTGGTAGAAGGCCTTGAAGGTTTTGTTAATCCTCTCTGGTTCTGTTTCCAACATGCCTCTGGTACCCCTGATTTGCCCAATTTCTCTGGTGGCTGCCTGCTTTCTCAGCTGGTGTGCCAACAGGCGGCTGGCTTTGTCTCCGTGTTCGTACAGGGTCCCGCGCGCCTGGCGGAGTTGGTGCACTGCTTTCCTGGTTCCAAAGTTCCTTTGTAGTTCTTTTCTCTCCGCCAGGAGCTCTACGGTCGGGGCCTCGGAGTATTTACGGTCTACCTCCAGTATGGAGTCGACCAGCTTCTGCCCAGCCACCCTTTCCTCCCTATCTCTTTGCGCTTTGAAGGCAATGATTTCCCCTCTTATTACGGCCTTAAGCGCTTCCCAGAACGTGGAGGATGATACCTCCCCGTTTTGGTTGTTCTCCGTGTACTCCGCTATGGCCCGCGCTATCCTTTCGCTGAAGGCCTTGTCAGCTAGTAAGGCACCGTCCAACCTCCATGTGGGGCGCTGGGCCCTTCCCGTCTCCAGCCGCACGTCCATGTAGTGTGGGGCGTGGTCTGATATCACAATTGCGGAGTATTCCACCTTGTCTATCCCTGGAAGCACCGTTTTCCCCACCACAAAGAAGTCAATTCTGGAGAACACGTTGTGTACTGGGGAGAAGAAGGAGAATTCTTTCTCCCCCCGGGTGGGCGAACCTCCAGGGGTCCACAGCTCCCATCTGCTCCATTAAGTGACCGAGTTCCCTTGCCATGTTTGAGGTTTTCCCCGTTTTGGGGTTTGATCTGTCCGTCTTTGGGTCCTGTACACAGTTGAAGTCCCCCCCCCATGATTAGTCGATGCGTCGCTATGTCCGGGATTTCTACCATGGTCTTTTGGATGAAGCTCGTGTCGTCCCAGTTGGGCGCGTACACGTTGACTAGGACTACCGGCGCCCCATCCAGGGCCCCGCTGACCATGACATATCGTCCCCCTGGGTCTGTAACCGTCTTTGTCGCCCTAAACATTGTCCTCTTGCCGATCAGTATCGCCACCCCCCTGGCCCTTGTCCCATAGCAGGAATGGTAGGTTTGTCCCACCCAGCCCTTTCTTACCCGCAGTTGGTCCTGCTCCCTCAGATGCGTCTCTTGGAGGAAGACTATGTCGGCCCTCATATTTCTGAGGTGGGTGAGGACTCTGGATCTCTTCACTGGGCCGTTAAGTCCCCTTACGTTCCAGGTGATTATCCTGGTGGGGGGCCTCTGCCCCCTCGTTCCTGTGGGATTAACCATGTTTGTTTGGTGGACGAGCCCCTGCCCTCCGGGGTTTCCCTTTGTTAGGGGGCCGTCCAGGATGGCCGCTACCACTGCTCTCCCCATGCGTTCGGGTCTCTGCGCTCCGGGGTTTCTCCTTGTCTTGGGGGCACCCGCCATGGCTGTCCACTGTGTGTCCGCCACGCGGGTAGTCCCCTGCACTCTGTTCCGAGCCCTTGGTTGTGGTACTTTGTAGCCCTGTTCCTTTTCTGGCCTCGTTTGTCCCTTTGACCCTACCTTTCCCCTCCCTGTGTGCCCCCCCCCTGGTCTCTCCCTCTACCCTCCTCCCCTGTATACCCCTCCTTTGCTCCTCTATACCCTATTCCTGTCCCCGTTTGCTCTCCCGACTTTGGTGGGTGATCTCCCCCCTCCCCTGCCTGGCGCCTTCCCCCCTGTTGGGGGTGCTCAGCGGCCCTGCTTTGTTGCGTGCCCCCGGCGCTAGCTTTCCTGCTAGCACGGTGGCTCCCCTCTCGGAGGTTGTTGTCTCGCTTCTCCTCTACCTGGCCTCTACGGTTTTCTGCCTGCTCTTCCCCCATCCTACCCGTTGGCGTGTCGTTGCTCCTTGCCAGGGGCCTCTCTGCTGTTCTTCCAGCCCGTGCTCCTCGACGAATCTATTCGCCTCAGTAGGGGCTGTAAAGAAATATTCCTTGTTTTGGTATGTGACCCAGAGCTTCGCTGGGTACAGCATACCAAAACGCACTTTGTTCCTGTAGAGAGCCGCTTTCGCTCTGTTAAACTCAGCCCGTTTCTTAGATATATCCACTCCAAGGTCTTCATATATTCGGATGGTGTGCCCGTCCCATTTGCTGGCTCTATTTTCCTTGGCCCAGCGCAGGATTGCCTCCCTATCCCGGTACCGGTGCAGTTTGGCTATGACTGCTCTCGGTTGATCCCCTTCCTTGGGCTTCGGGCGCAGCGACCGATGTGCTCTGTCCAGATCCGGTGGGGTGGGGAAAGCTTTCCTGCCCACTAAGTTGCCCAGCATTGCAGCCACGTATTTTGTGGGGTTTCTACCCTCGGTCCCCTCTGGCCGGCCCACTATCCTAACATTTTGCCTTCTCGAGCTGTTTTCTTGGTTGTCTACCCTGCCCTTCAGGCTCCCCTGCGTTGCGCCCAGACTCGCCACTTCCCTTTCTAGGGCCGTGACCCGGTCGCTCATGTCTGTCGCTGCTTTCTCTAGCTCCTTAATGGTTGCCTCATGGGCTTCCAGGTTCCCCCCTTGAGCTTCCAGTTTCTTCCCTTGAGCTTCCACTTTCTCCTCCAATCTGGTCAGAGCCTGCTGCACCCCTGACATGGCCCTGGCCACTGCTGCCTGTGCTGCGGCCTCTGCGTCTGCTTTCAACTCTGCCTTGATTGCCTGCAGCTGCTCCCTCACCACCTCAGTAAAGGCTTCCTTCCAATTCACGCCCCCCTCTAACCCCAGGGGAGAGGGCACCTGTCTGTCCGGCTCTTTTTGATGCGGCGGTACATCCGTCCCGCTGCTTCGTGTGCTAATCCGCTCGCGTGAGCTGGCTTGCCTTTTGTCCCGCCTGCTTTTGGTGCCCCCTTTCCCTTGGCTCCCTTCTGGCGTTTTTTTCTCCCCCTTCCCTTTCATCTTTTCTTCTTCCCTTGTTTTTCTGTTCCCCCTTTTTCGATGCCCGATTTTTATTTTATTTATTTGTTTATTAATTATTTTCTCCCACCTCCTTTTATGCAACTCCCCTCAGGTGGGCTTGCTTTGATGGGAGTGGGTGTAGAGAAAGAGAAAATAATATATATATCCCTCCCCCTTTCTCTTTAACAGTGTTCTTTTTTTTAAAATAAAAGTCCTTTTTTTTTTTCTCCCCCCCTCACTTTTTCCCTACCTCTCTCACGCAGGAGAGAGAGAGAGTGAGAGGAGTCTGTCCAGTCCTTTGTTCTTGCCACGTGGTGGCTGCTGCCGGTTTTTTTTGGGGGGGGGGGATGTGGAGACTCCGCTCCGGGCCTGCTGGGTGGGGGGGAGACGCCGCTCCGGGCCTGTTCGGGGGGGGGGAGAGACTCCGCTCCGGCCCTGGGGGGGGGGGGGAGTAGACGCCGCTCCGGCCCTGGGGGGGGGGGGGGGGGGGGTAGACGCCGCTCACGGCCCTGGGGGGGGTAGACGCCGCTCCGGCCAATGGGGGGGGGTAGACGCCGCTCCGGCCCTTGGGGGGGGGGGGGGGGGTGGGTATGGACGCCGCTCCGCTCCGGCCCTTGGGGGGGGGGGGTATGGACGCCGCTCCTGGGGGGGGTAGACGCCGCTCCGGCCCTGTCGGGGGGGGGGGGAGAGACTCCGCTCCGGCCTGGGGGGGGGGGGGGGGGGTAGACGCCGCTCGGCCCTGGGGGGGGGGTAGACGCCGCTCCGGCCCTGGGGGGGGGTAGACGCCGCTCCGGCCCTGGGGGGGGGGGGGGGGGGGGTCTATGGACGCCGCTCCGCTCCGGCCCTTGGGGGGGAATGGACGCCGCTCCTCCTCCGTCTCCTTGGGGGGGTAGACGCCGCTCGGCCCTGGGGGGGGGGGTAGACGCCGCTCCGGCCCTGGTGGGGGGGGGTTATGGACGCCGCTCCGCTCCGGCCCTTGGGGGGGGGGGTATGGACGCCCTCGCTCCGCTCCTTGGGGGGGGGGTAGACTCCGCTCCGGCCCTTGGGGGGGGGGGTAGACGCCGCTCGGCCCTTGGGGGGGGGGGTAGACGCCGCTCCGGCCCTTGGGGGGGGGGTAGACGCCACTCCGGCCCTTGGGGGGGGGTAGACGCCGCTCCGGCCCTTGGGGGGGGGGTAGACGCCGCTCCGGCCCTTGGGGGGGGGGTATGGACGCCGCTCCGCTCCGGCCCTTGGGGGGGGGGGGGGTAGACTCCGCTCGGCTTGGGGGGGGGGGGGGTTATGGACTCCTCTCCGCTCCTTGGGGGGGGGGATATGGACGCCGCTCTGCTCCGCTCCTTGGGGGGGGGGGGTATGGACGCCGCTCCGCTCCGCTCCGCTCCTTGGGGGGGGGGTATGGACGCCGCTCCGCTCCTTGGGGGGGGGGTATGGACGCCGCTCCGCTCCGCTCCTTGGGGGGGGGGGTGTATGGACGCCGCTCCGCTCCGCTCCTTGGGGGGGGGGGGGGATGTAGACGCCGCTCCGCTCTGCCGCCGCCCAGGCCTCTCCTGCCGCTGCTCCTGCTGCTGCCGCTGCCGCCGCCGCCGCTGCCGAGGATCCCTCGGTGACCGGTTTGTTTTGGGGGGGGGGGGGCGGTGTGCGCGTCCTTTCCCTTCCTTTCCCTGTTCTCCACCGCTACGGGAGCCCTCACCTTGCGACCGCTCCGCTTGCTGACCGGAAGGAGTCTCTCAGAGCAACCCATTTAAGCCCATGCCTCCACCCTATCCCGTAATCAAGAAAACCCACCAACCTACCTAACCTTTTGGACACAGGGCAATTCAGCATGGCCAATCCAACTAACCTGCACATCTTTGGACTGTGGGCGGAAACCGGAGCACCCGGAGGAAACCCACGCAGACACGGGGATAATGTGCAGACTCCGCACAGACAGTGAACCAAGCCAGGAATCGAACCTGGGATCCTGGAGCTGTGAAGAAACTGCTAACCACTGTGCTTCCGTGCAACATCATTGAAGGTGGCAGGACAGATTGAGAATGGGTTAATAATCCGATCAGTTCTTAGGCCACCAGAATTGAAGTCTTAAAGCTGTTAAAGGATCTGTATGTATATTTGAATTAAATTGGCTAAACTAAAATCTAAGGACAAAGGCAGAAAATGCTGGACAATCTCAGCAGGTCTCACAGCACCTGTGGAGAGAGAATTGAGCTAACATTTTGAGTCTGGGTGACTCTTTGACAAAGCTAAAGAGAACTGGAAATAGGATTATATTTGTACTGTTGTGGAGAGTGGGGGTAAGGAGCAGTGGGGCTGGATAGAGGTACACCGATAGGTAGAGATTGACAAATATGTCATGGACAAAAAGACAAAGAGAATGTAAATGGTGGTGATCATGGCTGAGAAGGATGCTGATAGTGGTGCATATTGCTGAGATTGTCCAGCATTTGCTGTTTTTGTTTCAGAATCCAGCATCTGCAGTAATTTGCTTTTATATTAAAATTTAAGGAAATTGTGAGTAAAGAGACCAGGCACAAGGAAGCAAAAAAGAGAAGACCCCAAAAGTCCCAGGATCTAAGAGGAAAGGAAGACTGACATGCATTGAACTGGTGCACTGTGCCATGCCTTGACTAATGCATATTAGTATCAATCTTTTTTAAGGTTAAAGCAAATTACTGCGGATGCCGGAATCAGCTTTGAAAGAGTCATCCAGACTCGAAATGTTAGCTCCCTTCTCTTTCCATAGATGCTGTCAGACCTGCTGAGACTGTCCAGTATTTTCTGTTTTTGTATCAATCTTTATTGTCCAATAATCCTAGTTAGTTTGCTTTTAGTGATTGTCCTTTTTGCCAATATGGTTATTCCTCAACAATGATGTGGAGATGCCGGCGTTAGACTGGGGTGAGCACAGTAAGAAGTCTTACACACCAGGTTAAAGTCCAACAGATTTGTTTCAAACACTAGCTTTCAGAGCACTGCTCCTTCCTCTGAGGAATGAGGAAGGACCTGAGGAAGGAGCATTGCTCCGAAAGCTAGTGTTTGAAACAAACATGTTGGACTTTAACCTGGTATTGTAAGACTTCTTACATCCCTCAAAGACATGGATGCGGGTTTGAGCAGCAAATGAGTTGAGCCAAGAACCAGTTGGGTGATGTTACGGAGGTGAAAATAGGCACAGTGAATATGTGATGGAAAACTTATCCTGGGATTGAATGTAACACAAAGGTTGCAAAAAGACTGGTTCAACCTCAGATAGTTAGTTGCCAGGTAGAATAATGGGAATGGTGACCAGGGAAAGAAGTTTGTGACAATGGCTTTGGCCTTCTTGACATTATTTATTTATTATCAGGAAATAACCTGTTTTTCTGATGTGAGCAAAGCACTGAAGGTTGCAGCCGCTTTTGCACTTTTTGATGGTGCTTTTCTTCAAACTTTTTCCATCCTTGGTCACCTATTCTACAGAGCGAGAGCCTCCTGGTTACTTTGGTGCAGGGCCTGGCAAACATCATATATCGAAAGGTCCAGGAAATACAAGATTGGGATGCTCCAACATCTGGTTGCAGGTGACTCTGGAAGGGAATACATAATGTCCACGGGCTATCTTCAAGCTTTTTGACACTGGTGGACAATGCAATGATACGTATTATTTTTTTAATAATATATTATTGTCACAAGTAGGCTTACATTAACACTGCAATGAAGTTACTATGAAAAGGCCCTCGTCGCCACATTTTGGCTCCTGTTCAGGTACACAGAGGGAGAATTCAGAATGCCTAAATTACCTAATGGCCCGTCTTTCGGGACTTGTGGGAGGAAACTGGAGCACCCGGAGGAAACCCACGCAGACACAGGGAGAATTTGCAGACTCCGCACAGCCAGTGACCAAGCCAGGAACCAAACCTGGGACCCTGGTGCTCTGAATCTATAGTACTAACCATTGTGCTACCGTGCCCTTTTTAAAGATGGGAATAGTATCGCACCTTCACCGGCTCCATGTGTTTTGAGTTTGTCCGAGTTATTTATGTAGTCTTCCTCTGGACATGATGTGGAAATTGGCCATTTTTATGACATTTCTTCACCAATTCAGATGAAAACGAGTCTTACCTTGGACATATGCAAATGAAGGGTGTAGTTAGGTTCTTCATTAACGAAGCCATTATTAAAACCAGAGGGCTGCAATGTGTCTAGCAGAAAGATGATATGGCACCATTGAAGCTTACTTTTAAATCAATCGGAATAATGTAGCATTCCAATGATGGAGAGATCAAAAGGCCAGAGTGGGAAGTGATGAGCTACAGTGACAATTCCGTACAGAGTTGGAGGCCGGGTGGTACAATGCAGTTCATAAGCATTGGACCCCATTAGTCTTCATAAAAGAGCCAAATTGACAAACGCCGTCCCGTTATCGGAGACGAGTATCTCTGGAATGCTGTGCATATTAAATGTTTGGCGAAGACGCTCAATTGTGGCCTTCAAGGTCGTCACCTGCTTGTGGTGGACCTCCATCCTTTTGGAGTGGGCACCGATCATGATTACAAACATTGACCCTTGTAATGGCCTGGCAAAGTCAACATGAAGGTGAGACCAACGCCGACCCAGCCATTCCCACAGGTGGAGGTATGCTGCTGGCAGAAGCGTCCGGTGCTCCTGGCACAGGCTGCACTGTTGGGTGAGCTTCTGTGTTGGGGTCAATGCCGGGCCACCAGGCGCAGCTGTGTTCCAACTTCTTCATCCTCGAGACCCCAGGAGGCCCTGCAAAAATGGGGCCACGACCTTTTTCTGGGACCACGATGTGTGTTCCTCAAAAGATGATGATGCCATCTTCAATGCTGAGCTCCGTAACTTTTGTAGTGAAAACCTTCATATCATCTGGCAAAATGCGGTGCTGAGCTCCGCACAAGATGATATGCTGGACACAGGCTAACTGCGGTGCCGTCAGGATCCAGGCCTGGACTTGGTACGCTGCGACAGGCAACAAGTCCATAAAGTGGGAGGTGGCTATGACTTCGCCGGCAGAAGCAGGCATTGGCGGCCTGGTTGGGACGGCAAGGCGACTCAAAGCATCCAGATGGGGAATCCTCGCCCCAGGGCAGTGTTCCATCATATAGCAACACCCAACTGAATCCATGCGGAAGCGATGGGAGGAATCGCCCTGTCCTCCTTAACTAGCCCCAGCAAGAGCTTGTGGGCTTTCAGCACCATATACACGTGGCCATAAATGGACTGATTTCTCAAGTGTGAAAACCATGGCCATACCCTCCTTCACAATTTGGGTGTAATTCCAATCGGCCGCAGCGACCGTCCGAGAGGTGAACGCAATGGGGAGTTCTGTTCTGTCATCCATGTGGTGGGCCAAAACTACCCCGACGCCGTAAGGCAAGGCGTCACAACTGAGCAGCGGCAATTTGGTGGGGTTGAAATGGGCCAGTAGCCTTGAGGACGACAGCCGTTTCTTTACTCCCAAAAAAGCTGTCTGTTGTGGATGACGCCATTCCCAAGGCCGGCCTTTCTTCGACAATCGGTTGCGAAGTTTGGGATAAATTTCCTGTAATAATTTATGAGCCAAAAAAGAATGGAGCTTCCGGAATGGGGGCCTGACGATTGCTCGTACTTTGTCCTTGACCAGGTGAAGGCTATGGCAGCCCATGCGGTAACCCAAGTAGCATAGTGGTTAGCACTGTGGCTTCACAGCGCCAGGATCCCAGGTTCAATTCCCTACTGGGTCACTGCCTGTGCGGAGTCTGCAAGTTCACCCGTGTCTGCGTTGGTTTCCTCCGGGTACTCTGGCTTCCTCCCACAGTCCAAAGACGTGCAGGTTAGGTGGATTGGCCATGCTAAATTGCCCATAGTGTCCAAAAAGGTTAGGAGGGGTTATTGGGTTAGGGGGATAGGGTGGAGGTGAGGATTTAAGTCGGGTCGGTGCAGACTCGATGGGCCGACTGGCATCCTTCTGCACTGTATGTTCTATGTGACCTCTTCAGCGTGGAACACACTTCTCTCTGTGGAGCCGAACAATGGTAGCCGCAAGATGCCGGAGAACCCCAGCAAGGTTCTGCAAGTGCTCCTGGTCCATGGTCCTGGTGATCAAGACATTGTTGAGGTCGACTGAGACTCGTGTAGACTCCACAATATATTCTCCATGACACTCTGGAAACTCGGGCAGGCTGACAAAACACCAAAATGCAACTTAGTATACTCGTACAGCCCGCAATGCATGTTCACCATTACGAACTTCCTGGAGCCTGGGTCCGAGAAAAGTTGGAGTTAAGCGCTCGCATAGAGGTTCTCCATGCAGAGGATGGGGTATGGTCCAAATTGGACACTCTGTTTTTTTTTAACAAACAATTTTATTGAGGTAGTTTTTTGGCATTGTAAACAGTTACAGACATCAACAGAAAGAAAGCAAAAAAGGCAAAAATGTGCAAACATCCACGTACATTCAATACTTCAATCGTAACATACTGCACAAGCCCGCTCCTCTCCCACCAGCACTACCCGCCAATTTATCCCTCCTACGCTACTCTACTCTAACCGCCCCCCGCAAACGCTCACTCTCCCGCAAAGAAGTCAATGAATGGTTGCCACCTTCGGGCGAACCCCTGTGCAGATCCCCTCAAGGCGAACTTAATTTTTTCCATACCCAGGAAACTCGACATGTCCGTAAGCCACAACTCAGTCTTCGGGGGCTTTGAGTCCCTCCGTGCCAATAATATTGTCGCCGGGCTATCAGGGAACCAAAGGCCAAAACATCGGCCTCTTTCTCACCCTGGACTGCCGGGTCTTCCGAAACCCCAGAAATTGCCACCCCTGGACCCATCGCCACCCTTGTTTTTAGCACCTGGGATATGATCCCCGCAAATCCCTCCCAGTATCCCCTCAGCATCGGGCATGCCCAAAACGTGTGTAAGTGGTTCGCTGGTCCTCTGCGCACCTAGCGCATTTGTCCTGTACCTCCAAAGAATTTGCTCATCCGAGCCACCGTCATGTGGGCCCGGTGAACGACCTTAAATTGAATCAGGCCGAGCCTGGCACATGTTGCGGTCGAATTCACCCTACTCAGGGCTTCTGCCCACATCCCGTCCTCCATTTCCCCGCCTAGCTCCTCCTCCCATTTGAGTTTCAGTTCCTCCGTCTAGGACCCTTCCTCCTTCATGAGCACCTCATAAATATCAGAGACTCTACCCTCCCCTCCTTCCCCCCTAGAGACTATTCTGCCTTGGATCCCCATTGGCGGGAGGCGTGGGAACGATGGGACCTGTCTACGGACAAAGTCCCGCAACTGTAGGTACCTGAAATCATTTCCCCTTACCAGACCAAATTTCTCCTCCAAGCTCCTCAAACTCGCAAAGCTCCCTTCCAGGAACATATCGCCCACCCTCCCCACCTCCGCCATGCCCGAAACCCCCCATCCATACTGCCGGGGGCAAACCGATGGTTGTCACAGATTGGCGCCCAGACAGACGCCCCCATCTCCCCTACATGCCTCCTCCACAGACCCCATATCCACAGGGTCGCCACCACTACCGGGCTGGTGGAGTACCTGGCCGGCGGCAGTGGTAGAAGAGCCGTGACCAGGGCTGCAAAGCTGGAGCCCCTGCACGAAGCCGCCTCCACCCGCTCCCAGATAGACCCCGTACCCACCATCCACTTCCTTATCATAGCAATATTAGCCGCCCAGTAATAGTTAATCAGACTCGGCAAAGCCAGCCCTCCCTCGCTGCAGCTCCTCTCAAGCATCGCCTTCTTCACCCGCGGGGATTTTCCCGCCCAGACAAAGCTCATGATCATCTTGTTAACATTTTTGAAGAAGGACTGTGGGATAAAGATCGGGAGGCACTCAAAAATAAACAGGAATCTATGGAGGATTGTCATCTTTACAGTCTGCACCCTCCCTGCCAGCGACAGAGGGAGTGCATCCCATCTCCCAAAACTCTCCCTTCATTTGCTCCACCACCCTGGCCAAATTTAACTTGTGCAGCCTTCCCCAGTCTCGCGCCACCTGGATCCCCAAGTACCGGAAATTTTCCTCAACCAGCCTAAACGGTAGCCCTCTCAATCTGTTCTCCTGGCCCCTTGCCTGTACCACAAACATTTCACTCTTGGCCATATTTAATTTGTATCCTGAGAACTGGCCGAACTTCCTCAACATTTCCAGTATACTTCCCATCCCGGCCAATGGGTCCAACACGTACAGGAGCAGGTCGTCCGCATAAAGAGAGACCCTATGTTCCACCCCGCCACTAACCATTCCCTTCCATCTCTTTGCGGCTCTCAGCGCAATCACCAGCATCTCTATGGCCAGCGCAAACAGCAGCGAAGAGAGCAGGCAGCCCTGTCTTGACCCCCGGTATAGTCTAAAATACTCTGACACTTCCCGGTTTGTCCTGACGCTGACCTTGGGGGCCTGATATAATAACTTGATCCAATTCACCAGTCCCTCCCCGAACCCAAACCGTCCGAGCACCTCCCATAGATAGCCCCACTCCACCCAGTCAAAGGCCTTCTCGGCATCCATCGCCACCACTACCTCCACCTCCCTGCCCGTCAGGGGCATCATTATCACATTAAGTAATCTTCTCAAGTTGGCCGACAGCTGCCTGCCTTTCACGAACCCAGTTTGGTCATCCCCAATCACCTCCGGTACGCAGTCCTCAATTCTGATCGCTAGTACCTTTGCCAGGACCTTGGCATCTACATTGATCAGGGAGATTGGCCTGTAGGACCCACACACTTCCGGATCTTTATCCCGCTTCAATATCAGTGATATAGTGGCTTGAGACATTATCGGCGGCAGGGTCCCTCTGTCCCTTGTCTCGTTGAAAACCCTCGCCAAGACCGGGCTCACTAACTCAGGGAACTTCCTATAAAACTCTACTGGGCATCCATCCGGCCCCGGGGCTTTCCCCGACTGCATGGCCATTAGGCCCCCAATACCTCCTCCACTCTAATCGGGGCCCCCAGCTCATCCACTCGCCCCCCACCTACTGTTGGGAATGTTAACCCGTCCAGAAACCTTTTCATCTCCTCCAGTTCTTCCGGAGGCTCCGAAGTGTACAGCTTGCTATAGAAGTCCCGGAATACCTTATTCAATCCTGCCGGGTCCTCCACTCTGCACCCCTCCCCATCCATCACTCTACTTATTTCCCTGGCCGCCTCCCTCTTCCTGAGTTGCTGCGCTAACAATCTGCTAGCCTTTTCCCCATGCTCGTACACCATGCCCCTCGCCTTCCTAAGCTGTTCCACGGCCCTACTCGTGGATAGCGCCCTCAGTTCCGCCTGTGGTCTCTGCCTCTCCCTGAGTAAAACCTCCCCCGGGGACTCCGCATGTTCCTCATCTATACGACCCATTTCCCTGACCAATCTATCCATCTCTGCCCTGTCCGCCTTGGCCCTGTGGGCCCCAATTGAGATCAACTCTCCCGCACTACTGCCTTTAGCGCCTCCCACAGGGTCACCGCTGAGACCTCCCCCGTATCATTCACCTGCAAGTAATTTTGCATACACCTCCGAAGCCTCTCACAGATCCCCTCCTCCGACAGCAGTCCCACGTCTAGCCTCCATTGTGGGCATTGGTGATTCGCCCTTCCGACCTGCAGGTCTACCCAGTGCGGGGCATGGTCCGAGCTAGTGATTGCCGAATATTCCGTGTTCTTTACCTCCCCTATACAGTCCCTGCTTAGGACAAAGAAGTCTATCCTAGAATATACGAGTAAAACGAGTAGCCCCTTCCCGTCGGCTGTCTGGCTCTCCAGGGGTCCACTGCCCCCATTTGCTCCATAAACCCTTTCAGCTCCCTTGCCATTGCCGGGAGACTACCCGTTCTGGGACACGACCGATCCAGCGCCGGATCAAGGACCATGTTAAAGTCCCCCCGCATTATTAACCTACGAGAGTCCAGATCCGGGATCTTCCCCAGCACTCTTTTAAACACCCTGGGTCCCTGCACCCTGAGCGAATCACCCTGGGCCCCTGCGTCCAAAGCGCCTACAGCCTGGGAGGCCACCAAGGCCCCTGAACCCTGGACCGGCCACCTGCACCCGTGCCCCTGCACCCCGAGTAAACCACCCTCAACCCCGGCACCCTGGGCGGGCCACTCAGGCCCCTGCACCCTGTCACAGCAAACCCCGGGCTCCTGCTCCCTGGGCGGGCCACCCCGGTCTGCTGCTCCCTGGGCAGGCCACCCCGGGCCCCTGCTCCCTGGGCGGGCCACCCCGGGCTCCTGCTCCCTGGGCGGGCCACCCCGGGCCCCTGCTCCCTGGGCGGGCCACCCCGGGCTCCTGCTCCCTGGGCGGGCCACCCCGGGCTCCTGCTCCCTGGGCGGGCCACCCCGGGCTCCTGCTCCCTGGGCGGGCCACCCCGGGATGCTGCTCCCTGGGCGGGCCACCCCGGGATGCTGCTCCCTGGGCGGGCCACCCCGGGCTCCTGCTCCCTGGGCGGGCCACCCCGGGATGCTGCTCCCTGGGCGGGCCACCCCGGGCTCCTGCTCCCTGGGCTGGCCACCCCGGGCCCCTGCTCCCTGGGCTGGCCACCCTGGGATGCTGCACTGGGCGGGCCATCCCGGGATGCTGCTCCCTGGGCGGGCCACCCTGGGATGCTGCTCCCTGGGCGGGCCACCCTGGGATGCTGCTCCCTGGGTGGGCCACCCGGGATGCTGCTCCTGGGCGGGCCTCCCTGGGCTCCTGCTCCCTGGGCGGGCCACCCCGGGATGCTGCTCCCTGGGCGGGCCACCCCGGGCTCCTGCTCCCTGGGCGGGCCACCCCGGGCCCCTGCTCCCTGGGCTGGCCACCCTGGGATGCTGCTCCCTGGGCGGGCCATCCCGGGATGCTGCTCCCTGGGCGGGCCACCCTGGGATGCTGCTCCCTGGGTGGGCCACCCCGGGCTCCTGCTCCCTGGGCGGGCCACCCCGGGCTCCTGCTCCCTGGGCGGGCCACCCCGGGCTCCTGCTCCCTGGGCTGGCCACCCTGGGATGCTGCTCCCTGGGCGGGCCATCCCGGGATGCTGCTCCCTGGGCGGGCCACCCCGGGATGCTGCTCCCTGGGCGGGCCATCCCGGGATGCTGCTCCCTGGGCGGGCCATCCCGGGATGCTGCTCCCTGGGCGGGCTACCCCGGGCTCCTGCTCCCTGGGCGGGCCACCCGGGCTCCTGCTCCCTGGGCGGGCCACCCCGGGATGCTGCTCCCTGGGCGGGCCACCCCGGGCTCCTGCTCCCTTGGGGGCCACCCTGGGCTCCTGCTCCCTGGGCGGGCCACCCCGGGCCCCTGCTCCCTGGGCCGGCCACCCCGGGATGCTGCTCCCTGGGCGGGCCACCCCGGGCTCCTGCTCCCTTGGCGGGCCACCCTGGACTCCTGCTCCCTGGGCGGGCCACCCTGGGATGCTGCTCCCTGGGCGGGCCACCCCGGGATGCTGCTCCCTGGGCGGGCCACCCCGGGATGCTGCTCCCTGGGCGGGCCACCCCGGGATGCTGCCCTGGGCGGGCCACCCCGGGCTCCTGCTCCCTGGGCGGGCCACCCCGGGATGCTGCTCCCTGGGCGGGCCACCCCGGGATGCTGCTCCCTGGCCGGCCAGCCCGGGCTCCTGCTCCCTGGGGTGGCCACCCCGGGCTCCTGCTCCCTGGGCGGGCCACCCCGGGCCCCTGCTCCCTGGGCGGGCCACCCCGGGATGCTGCTCCCTGGGCGGGCCACCCGGGCCCCTGCTCCCTGGGCGGGCCACCCTGGGATGCTGCTCCCTGGGGTGGCCACCCCGGGATTCTGCTCCCTGGGCGGGCCACCCCGGGCTCCTGCTCCCTGGGCGGGCCACCCCGGGATGCTGCTCCCTGGCGGGCCACCCGGGATGCTGCTCCCTGGGCCGGCCACCCGGGCTCCTGCTCCCTGGGCGGGCCACCCCGGGCTCCTGCTCCCTGGGCGGGACCCCGGGCCACTGCTCCCTGGGGGGACACCCCGGGCCACTGCTCCCTGGGCGGGCCACCCCGGGATGCTGCTCCCTGGGCGGGCCACCCCGGGATGCTGCTCCCTGGGCGGGCACCCCGGGATGCTGCTCCCTGGGCGGGCCACCCCGGGATGCTGCTCCCTGGGCGGGCCACCCCGGGATGCTGCTCCCTGGGCGGGCCACCCCGGGATGCTGCTCCCTGGGCGGGCCACCCCGGGATGCTGCTCCCTGGGCGGGCCACCCCGGGATGCTGCTCCCTGGGCTGGCCACCCCGGGCTCCTGCTCCCTGGGCGGGCCACCCCGGGATGCTGCTCCCTGGGCCGGCCACCCCGGGCTCCTGCTCCCTGGGCGGGCCACCCCGGGCTCCTGCTCCCTGGGCGGGCCACCCCGGGCTCCTGCTCCCTGGGCGGGCCACCCCGGGCTGCTGCTCCCTGGGCGGCCACCCCGGGATGCTGCTCCCTGGGCGGGCCACCCCGGGCTCCTGCTCCCTGGGCGGGCCACCCCGGGATGCTGCTCCCTGGGCGGCCACCCCGGGCTCCTGCTCCCTGGGTGGGCCACCCGGGCCCCTGCTCCCTGGGCGGGCCACCCCGGGCTCCTGCTCCCTGGGCCGGCCACCCCGGGCCCCTGCTCCCTGGGCGGGCCACCCTGGATGCTGCTCCCTGGGCGGGCCACCCCGGGCTCTGCTCCTGGGTGGGCCACCCCGGGATGCTGCTCCCTGGGCGGGCCACCCCGGGCTCCTGCTCCCTGGGCGGGCCACCCCGGGATGCTGCTCCCTGGGCCGGCCACCCCGGGATGCTGCTCCCTGGGCGGGCCACCCCGGGATGCTGCTCCCTGGGCGGGCCACCCCGGGCCCCTGCTCCCTGGGCTGGCCACCCCGGGCCCCTGCTCCCTGGGCTGGCCACCCCGGGCTCCTGCTCCCTGGGCGGGCCACCCCGGGATGCTGCTCCCTGGGCGGGCCACCCCGGGATGCTGCTCCCTGGGCGGGCCACCCCGGGATGCTGCTCCCTGGGGGTGCCACCCCGGGATGCTGCTCCCTGGGCTGGCCACCCTGGGCTCTTGCACCCCGGGATGCTGCACCCATGCTTATGCTCCACATGAGGCCACCTTCTATTCTGTCCTTGCTCATGCACTTACCTAGCTACCCTTTCTAAACTCTTGGCCTCACCCTCCTTGCTGCATTTATGCTGCAACAGGACGTTAGAAACTGCTGCTTCCGAACTGTTGTGCATCTGCCACCCCATGATAAATATTTTAAACAACAAACCTCCTGTCTAAACACCATCCATAAACAATCACTGAGCCGAAAGGTTGATAATCGAGTGCACAACCACACGTGTAACTGGTGCAAACAATTAAACCTTTAAGAGGTTGTCCAGGGCGGCTGAATTGATAGGTAGTGGCTGAAGACATTGCCCTTTTAAATTTCCCTCAAAGGGGCTGGGGGGGCTTAAGCGGCGAGTGGAAATATTCAACAGAGAGCATGCGTGGAAATTAACAGCGAGCAAAAAAAAAGTTTGTTTCGCGCGAGTTTGACAGCGATTAAAGCGCAGAAGGTTGAAAGTGAGTGGAATAGCTGAAGGAGAAAGACTGCTGGCTCAATGGAGAAAGCACAGAAAGAATATCTGTTTAAGGTCTTGGTGATTGGAGACCTGGGCGTGGGTAAAACCAGCATCATTAAGCGGTACGTTCATCAGATTTTCTCGCAACATTACCGAGCAACCATCGGGGTAGACTTCGCTCTCAAAGTGTTACATTGGGAAGAAGATACCATCGTTCGGCTCCAACTGTGGGATATAGCAGGTAATAGGGATTAGTGTGGTCTAGACACAATTGGCTTTTTAAAAAATGTTAACTATTTTAATTGCTATTTCTCTTGATAGATAGAATAAAGTATTTGTCTTTCTCCCAGTTTTGATTATTGCTGCAGGCTAATCCATAATCTAATCATGCCAATTTGTGAACATTGGTTGAATGCTCAGAAAGTTAGCGGTGAGTGAGTAAATCCTCCACCTCCTCCCAAGACTGGGACTGGCGCCTCTGTCTCCCATCCCTGTCTGGTTTAATATCATCTCAACAAACAGTTACTGCAAACTTGCAGCTACCTGCAACATTTCACAAGTCTCTAGTATTCGGGCATCTGTTTGTTTATTTGGGGCGTGTGTATTTCGTGTGTCAGCACTTAAGTGGAATTCGATTAGGAATGGGCCAAGTGGGTTATATTGTGGACAGTCTCCGGGAGGGGTACGACCCTGGATGTTTCCGATTGCTGTCTTCGTTGAGAATCAGTTTCTAAACTGCTGAGTTTATCCAGCAAGTTGATAATTCCAGAACTGCAAGAATGTAGTGTGTGGGTTTGAGGAGATGCAAATCGTGAATGGGGAGATCAGGATGGGATGAGTTGGTCTGTCTGAGCGGCTTTGAATGATTTGTTCTGAGAACAGGGCGCCTATCATTCTGAAACTGTAGCAAGCGAGGACCCGTGACTAGACTCTGTGTGGGTAATGGAACTCGTGAGGTCGGAGCATTCCTACTTTAACAAGGCAACCTATTCAGTTTGCTTGTGCTGCCCTCGCTACTGTTTGAACTCGTACAACATACAGCTAATGTATTTTTTTTTTTGTGAGGGGGTGGGAGGGAAGATGAGATTCCCGCGAATTTCGTGCGCTTGGTGGTGACGTTGTTACTTTGAGAAGAGGATATATCTGCTCAATAAGTGAGAGATTCATGGCCAGAATGTGTTTTCCGTGGATGAATGTTGACTCCTGGACAGGAAGAAATGAATAGAGATCAGAAGCAATGCTACCTACTTACTTTCTCCCTCGGATACCCAGTCTGGCTCTTCATGGTCCAGTAGCCCAAAGGATTGTGCATTTGACCACATTAGCACTGTGACGTTCAGCAAATACAAGACGTTGTGGAGTCGGTTCTACTTTTGCAGCTAGTCACAAGCCGAGGTATTGCAGTCTCCCTCACCCCTGCCACATCCATGTTCTACTGATTTTAATTTGAAACCTGTTGACGTTATTTGAAATGATTTCCTAAGCAAGTGGTGTTTGGGGTTTCCCAACCGTGCTGAAAACATCCCCTTCACATCAAAGGATGCTCTTAAGGAGCAGACAGGACGGCTGCTGTCGTTGAGCTAGTCTGTACCCGCGAGGACAGGACTGGAATTATTACGGGTGCAGCCACAGCGAGTTCAAAATGGCTTGATAAATGTGATTACATTCCATCAAATAATTTTGCTACACAAAATTGGCCTGCGTTTTTATCTTGCATTCCATGTAACTTGGGGTGGTTGGTTTGGGGGGGGGGGGGGGGGGAAGAGAGGAGGAGTAAAGGAGGTTTTGCTGGGGTGCCTGTGGTTAGGGGGGAGGGGTCATTATATAATCTTTGTCACAAGTAGGCTTGCATCACACTACAATGAAGTTACTGTGACAAGCCCCCAGTCGTCACACTCCAGCACGTGTTTGGTACACAGAGGGAGAATTCAGAATGTCCAATTCACCTAACAGGCACACCTTTCGGGACTTGTGGGAGGAAACCCATGCTGACTCTGCATAGACAAGTGACCCAAGCCAGGAATCGAACCTGGTTCTAGAACTAGGTTCTAGTGCTGTGAAGCAACCGTGCTAACCACTGCTACCCTGCTGCCCATTGATGCACAAGATAACACTGGTAAAGGATCCTTTTTTGGTTTGGAGATTTGGAGCTGTATATCTACACTTCCCAGTATTGCTTGGAATGTTTTAAAATATCTATTCTAGTCTCCTAAAGTCTTGACACTCCTGTAAACACTCCCTCTCTTTCCCCCCCCCCCCCCCCCCTTTTTTTTTGTATGTTTGGTCCCAGGAATGGCTGGCAGTGTGTTTTCATAAGCCACGTTGTTTGTGTTTTGGGGAATGATGGTTATTTTGTTGTGTTCTGTTGAGAGATGTAATTGTTAAAATTATAAATGCCTAAATAAAATATTTTCAAAAACAAGTTGTACGTTTAGTCGAGCGCCACTGCTTTCCAAATCTTTGCAATTTCATGAGTGCCTCTTAAATGAATATTCTTCTTTGTGAATGAACCGCTGAATAATACAACCATGAGAAGGAAGCTGTGCAACCCATTGCAATTGTGCTGGTTCTTTAGTTCCACTTCTCTTTTTCCCTGCATTTTTCCTCCAAATATACACACCAGTGCAACTGGAATGACTATGATTCTTGGAAATTGTGTTGTGAACTGAAAATATCTTCAGGAGCTACAGCTGTACTTTGGTTCGCTTAAAATTATATGGCATTATTGCTTCTTAACAATTTATCGGATATTAGATGGTGGAACTATTATGTTGAACTTTGCAGAAGAGATGATTTTGGAACCCCCTCATGTAAAAACGCTAATAATTGGCATCTACTGCCTTGGGCACTGAGGACCCTGGTTCAATCCTGGCCCCGGGTCACTATCCGTGTGGAGTTTGCACATTCTTCCCGCGTCTGCGTGGGTTTCACTCCCGCAACCCAAAGATATGAGGGTTGGGTGGATTGGCCATACTAAATTGCCCCTTAATTGGAAAAAGAAATAATGGGGTACTCCTTTTTTAAATTGAGAAAAAAAAGTGTCATCTATATAAATTATAGCCACTCCACTCCAGTGACCAATGAGGGCACTAATTGGAAGGACCCAGGGTTCTGGAGTTGTGGACCATCCAGGAATCCCTGTGGAAATTTGCATTGTGCACTTGGTCATGCACACAAGGAACTGTATATTGAAGGGAAACTTTGTTTCCAGTAGCAAATTAAAGCTGTACCTTTATGGTAATATTCAACGATTTATTTTCACATGAGGCTGGTTTTTCACCATTGAATCAGGTAGCTTGAGTGGAGGAATTTCCCAACTTAACAAATGTGCCTCAGGATTCCATTGCATGCAAGTTTCACTAGGGGTGGGGACGAAAGGGGGGTGCAGTCTTGCCTGTTTCCTTCAGTGGTGGGTTGATGGAGGGCCTGGCCTCCTTTTCTCCAGTTTCAGCCCAGTTTTATAAAAGGTTGCTGGCCCCAGTAGCCCTTGCTCTTATGCCACCTCCATTACCACTTATTATCCCCTATGGGCAGACCTCAGGAGCCATGTGAACTAAAAGCAATCTAATACAGCTCTCTTCACTTGATAGTGGGGAGAACCTGATTTATGAAGATTTTCAAAATCAAACCCTCTGTTCAGTAACCTGTCAGACAGCTGATCCATAGTAGCCTCTTAAAATTATCAGTAAAAATTGTGAGCTCAGCTGCCCCTCCCCCACACCTGAAGCGTTTTTAGAACTTCCAAATAGCAGCCCTTGGGGAAATAACCAACAATTAAATCCATCAAAATGACAGGAACATCATACTCCTATCAAACCTGTTGATCAATGCACTTCAGCAGTGTCATTTTTTGGTGTAATAGCTGCAACCTGTTTTCGGATCATGACACTTCAGCAGGCCGGCCTTCTCTCTTTCCTCTTCATCCCAACCCCCCCCCCCCTTCCAAAATTTTCAAGTGTGTTTACATCTGTCTGTTTGTGGTTCCCACTTTCCAAGGGCCTCACCCATGAAAATGGAGCATGATTTCAAATGGTCCTACTGAGTTCTACTTTCTGTTTGTGATTCTTGCCCTGTGCCCCTTCCTGCACTGACTAAAAGGTATCTGCTGAAAACGGGGGATAAGACTTTCCCACCTGGGCCCTGCCCACTATATTGTTAAAGGCCTAAAGGCTGCTAGTTGACCTGACTGCCCAAAGGTTTGGTCTGGGAAGATGTAGTTTCTGACCTGCTGCACAATATCCCTAAATTGGGCTTTAAATAGGCAGGGCAATAGAAGATGCTTTGTGGTGTTTCAACTGCCCTGAGTCAAATCATTTAGCTGGATGTTTGGAGTTTTCCTATGAAAGCTAATGTTTCTTTCAACTTTAGGTTGACTTCCTAAATATGAATACTGTCATATGTATGCAACAAATTCCACATTGCTGCAGTGATGACATAAAAAATTCCAAAAGGTATTGTTTTTGTGCCAGAGGATGTGAATCTTGCAGCTCTCAATGTCTTGTTTGAGTCCCCTTCCCACCATTCATGATCTTTGCCAGTGTAAAGGGAGGTGATGCCCAGATCCCTTAAAACACTAATTTTAAAATTTCTACCTCCCCTTCTGTTCTTGACTCTCGTATTCTGTGCATTCCCTTCCCATCATAGGCAGCAATGTCTTCAGCTGCTGTCTTGGTCACCCACCTTTGCTCCACATCTAATTTCTGTGCCCCCTTTTTTCCCCCCTGAATTTGCATCACCCATGTGCCTGAAATGCACATTTCCAGCTCCATATCCAGGTGAACAATAATGGGATCACAAAAGAGCCGATGATGCTTGCAGTTGTACTGCAGAGATATTCCAGTTTGGGGTCACATTCCAACCTTGTCTTGTCTCTGCACTTGTTGGTGCAGTCACCTGCATGTTTGGTAAATCTTAATGTGCAAGGATTATCAACAGAAGATGCTGCAAATGTAGCAATTATTGGCCATGGCATACTGCCCAAGTGGGAGCTTGCACTTTGTTGCATTAATATCCATGGTGACAATTGTAAGCGTTGGACCATAGGAAATGTGCTCTCTCCTCCAGCCTGCTTTTCCAGGCCAATGTATACCTTGGCAGTGGCACCTTGGTTTTCCCAACCAGTGGTTGTCGGTTCTGGGGGGGGGAAGCCTAACAGCATTCTGGTGCACCTTCCCTGTGATTGAGGTCCCTGGCAGCAGAAGTCCTGCCTGCTTGCTAAGATGAAAGAGGCCAGATGCTCCTCCAAGTGGTATAGTGATAGCTGGTGGGACAGCACCCACCAAAAGGTCCAAGATGGTAAGGCCTCCAGACCAAAGGCGAGTGAGGGTCGGTGTCTTGGGAGGGAGTGGGGTAGCATTGAGATAAGAGGCAAGGACAGTGGAATAATGGTGTTAATTGGCTCATGAATGAGTCTAATTGACATCCCACACCCAGAAACTCTAACTCCCCTGTCCTGCGGAGGGGACTGGCCTCCCATGTTTCAGCTGCATTCAATCCAACTTGGATTACCTCCAGATAACTGGTCAGAAGAAAGAACGTGAGCACATTCATCACTTCAACATGGACTTGGGGCAATGGTCAAAAATTGGAAATGTGACCAACCTAATTTTTGAAAAGGCATTTATATCAACATTAAACACGAACAAACTGAAATCTCATACAAATAAATAACTAACACCCTGACCTCTGTTTCCCCCCCCCCCCGCCCAACAACCTCAATTTTCCTTGACTAAGTCAAACGGCTTCCATATCTGGGCAAACTTTATTTTCTCCAACTTTAGCAACTCTGGCAGGCCACTCACCCACACCACTGCTTTGGCCCTGAATCCCCCTCTCCAGGGAGGCAAAGGCCAAAATGTCGGCCTCTCTGGACTCCGGTCTTCTGACACACCAAATATTGGCACTTCTGGACTCCGGGCCACCTTCACCCTCAGCACCTCAGACATTACATCCGTGAGCCCCAGACAGAATCCCTAACCCCTTCAGCTTTGGATATGCCCAAAACAACATGTGGACATGGTTTACAGGCCATTCCGTGCACCACCCACACCTGTCTTCCACTCCCTCAAAAGAACCTACTCATCCTGGCTACTGTTGTGGGCGCCCTGTGAACTACCTTAAATTGTACATGACAAAGATGCATTTGCCCTCCTCTGCAATCTGGCCTCTGTTTTTCCGTCTCCCTTTTTGTTCCCTCTCCCTCCCCCCATTTACTTTGACCTCCTTTGGGGCTCCTTCCCAGTCTCCCAGTCCATTAACTCATTGTAAATCTCGGACGCTGCGCCCTCCCCCTCACTCCTTTGACCTTGTCCTGTAGTCCCGGGTGGAAGATCGGGAAAAGACGACATATTTCCTCACAGTCCTGTACATGAAAATAACGGAACACATTCCCACTGGGGTGGTTCCCAACCTCAACGCTGCTGCCTCCGTTCCACTCCATTAATTGCAGGACCAAAAAAACTGCCTTGAGTGGGAGCTGCCAAATGTGAGACCACTCCATAATTGCCACCGGAAGTGTGACCAACCTATTCTATTGACACATCTTGAAGGAATGTTGAAATGTTAATGGATGCATTTCAGTGTTGCTGTCCTTTAGTTCCCCCACCTTCAAAAGCCAATGTAATTGTCAGCTTGTTCAACAATTGCGTAACTAGGACAGTTAAAGAGAACTTGTGTTTATGTAACCATTCCAAAGGACTTTTCAGCCACTTGTAATGTGGGAAATGAAGCAGCCGATTTGTACAGCAAAACCCCCTCAAACTGCTGTTGGCCTGGGCTATTTTGAAATAGTGTCATGGGATTTCTTGTTGTGAATTGGAAAACGTGGCCTTTGTTTTGGTTTGATGTCCCTGATTCTTCAAACAGTCAGTCTCTTTTTGTGCCAGCACCACCTGCACTCAAGGTCTAATCACCATTCAAGTGTAAGCCAGGGTAATGTACAAATTGGACATAGAACCATCCATGGCCAAGCTTGATTGTCATCCTACTGAACAATATTTGTGTACCTCTATTCATTTCTCAGTAGCTCTGTAGTTGCTGCCACCTCATGTTGTGACTGAACCTTTGACTAATGAGCAACCCCAGATGCAAGTTATTCACCAATGCACTGTATTTACTGCTGAGCATGAGCATGGTTTCTATTGCTCAATTCTATTTATGCTTTTGTCAACATGGGTGACCACTATTTCAGAATTTGTATGACACTTGTATCTAAGCACCAGGATGCCCTGTTTCCTGTTTGACTTCTCCAGTGCAGGATCATTATTGAGAAGCCCTGCAAACTGTGTAACAGATGTACAGACTTGTGGTCCAACTGTTGCAGCTTCTTGTGACTAACCGGTTCCTTTAGGCAAGGAAGAGGATCTTGATCAATTACTAACTTTTTTTTTTGTTTGACACGACTACATTGTCAAGTCTATATCATGTCCTAATGCTGGTCCTTGTATTGGCCTTACACTTTAACCCATGACCTCTTTGATATGATCATTAATGTTAGCAATAACCCATGACCTTTCCAGTGCACATGTATCCCTTGTGACTTTGCAATGCTCTTGTGGGAACTTCAGAAAGAATGCATGCCAAACAAAATCTTTCAATCGTTTGAACTTTAGTTGTAACAGCGGAAGTTGAATTCAAAATCTTATGAAATGAACTTGCAGGAGACATGTACAGCTTGTAACTAAAGCTACAGATACACACTGGTTACTGTTAGCTGGACTTTGTCTCGTCTGTTTTTAATGTGGACAAGCAGGAGTAAACCCTTTGGGCCTGCTTCACTAATCAATTCAATCATGACTGATCTACCTTAAACTCCACTTTCTACTTGCGCCCCATAAATTTCAAATCCATTTCCATTTAATGTTCTCCATCCTGAATGTACTAACAATAGAACATCCACCTCTTGGAAATCAGCTTCTCTGTTTAATCATGCATCTGACCTTTCCTGAAGCTATTGCAATATTTGAATAAAAATAATCAATAGCACTATTGCCATCTGTCTTGGCTTTACTTTAAGAATGCTGAAGGATACTGTTATGATCCTAGCTCGTACAAAGCAGATCGGAGTGAAATCTGGCTTTGGAGCAGGGGGCCGTTCTCTGCTGATGGAACATTTTAGATTAAAATGTTAAATATTGCAGCACGGTGGTGCAGTGATTAGCATTGCTATCTCACTGCACTGAGGTCCCAGGCTCGATCCCAGCTCTGGGTCACTGTCCGTGTGGAGTTTGCACATTCTCCCAGTGTCTGCGTGGGTTTCGCCCCCACAACCCAAAGGTGTGCAGGGTAGGTGGATTGGCCATGCTAAATTGCCCTTAATTGGAAAAAAATGTATTGGATACACTAAATTTATTTTTAAAAATTTCAACACGAGTTGGAAGATCTCAAATTCAAATGCAAGGCAATACTAGCTTGATACAAATGCTTCTCACTTGGGTCTGGCAGAGTTGCAAACCATTTTCCTGTGAACTCCTGAGCATTTATTTGATTCTCCCTTGTCTTGCAACTCCAGAGCTAACAGAAACAGACAGCTGAAACGGATCTTCCAGATCACTTACTGAGCTCCATAATTGATTTATTCAGTTGCTGCCCCAGCATCATCATTTCCTTATCGGGGAGCTTAAATTCCTGACCTCAAATTCCTGACCTCCCTCTGGAAAACACTGAACTCTGCTCTCCGCCCCCCCCCCCCCCCCCCCAACTGTCTTTATTGTGTGTCCATGTCCCTCGACCACTGTTGCTAGCCAACTGTATCTTTTTTTTTAAACTTTGTTTCTCCACACAAACCAGAAATTTATCCAGGCACCCAAGGCTCACAAACAAAATGAAACTGAAGGAATTTTCCTTTTTTGTAATACACAGATTCTTGGTGAAATTGTTTTGGGAGGGTTGAGGAAAGACTTAGATGGGCATAATGTAAGATAAAAGCTGAAATATGAAGAGCAAAACCCTCTGTTTGGTGAAAAGTCATACACATGCTGCCAGACCTGAGCATTAGATTCAATATGCAGGAGGTTCCATCGTTCTTGCTGCTCTCCCTCATGTGGCTCGTGGATGTGTGCTGAGTAACATGCATCTATGACTCGTGCAGCAGTAGAATGTGATACCCCAGAAAAGCTAGTTCAATGTATTTCCAAATAACATCCCTTTGTTTTTTAAATGCTCTGCCAACATAACTTTATAAACGATCAACAATCAAATATTGTTCACTTATCATTGGGTGGTCGGATGTTTATGCCCATCTTTAGATTTGGCATCACTGCAGAGTTGTTGAATAGAGGGAAAATAAGATAACTGTCAAGGTGGACTCGCTTTCCTGCAACTTGCTGCACGGGTAGGAGTGCAACACTTCAACATGGTTAAATCCCTGCCTACAGTATCGAAAAGACAAACTGTACAGGTACAGGATCCAGTAGTGAAAACCGGGAACCCAGCCAACTTCGTTGAAGCTGAGAACCAGTAAGCAAACAAGGAAAGGGAATAACATCCTTATCTAACTTGCACACAAATTATCACCAGTAAATATTCCTCGAGCTTCCAAGTTCTCGATGAGCTTGATGCCGGAATTGCACCCCGGCAGTGCAGGTGTGATATATCTGCAGAGTCGGAATTGGGTAGTGAAAAGATCTTTGGGAGACTGGCAATTCTGAGCTGTATTTGGCTTCTCTCACCAGGATGGAACTTGACTAGGGCTACCTGGTTTTTCCATCTCGTGCAGTTTGCTTTTCATCCTCGCCTATCCAATCTGCTTTACCAAAGACGTGACTATTTTTAGTGCAGCAAATAGTGGTGCATTATTGATGCGCTAACAATTGCACACAGAAACACGAAACGGTACAAAAGAGGCTTTATTACCGTGAGATGTTATTCCCTCGAGAGGAGCTGTAAAATGGCAGCTCAGGAAACCTCATGGATATTTATACTGCTCCCTGTGGGCGGAACTAGCCGGCAGGGGCTTACCGCTAATTCTTTATTGCAATGAATACACCCAGTCAACCCAATCTACCCTTCACAATGACGATCCTTCCATCTTGGGAAACAGTCTGATGACCCTTTAATTTTAACCTTTTAACATTTGCACTTTATGGCGAGTCTTTTTGTTTTGGGCAAGGAGACAAACTGCTGGGTGGTTTCACCAAGACCCTAGTAAGGCATCCATCCTTGCTGCTGTACTCAAATCCTCCTGCATTGAAGGCCAACGTGCCATTTGCCTTCCAAACTGCTTGCTGTATCGCCTGTGCTTGCTTGCAGTGACTGATGTCCTCAGACACCCAGGTCCCTTTGTCTATCAGCATTTCCCAATTTAAAGTAATGCTCTGCCATTCTGTTTTTTTTTCCTAAATGAGTTGATAATTTCACACTTGCTATGTATTTGTCCACTCACTTGACTTGTCTAAATCATCTTGAAGTCTCTTTTCTCAACTCGTGTCGCATTCCCATCTATGTCTTCAGTAAACTTGGAAATATTATATTTGGTCCCCTTGTCAAAATTAATAATGTGTTGCAAATAGCTGGGGCCCAAGCATTGATCCCTCTGCTACCCCACAGTCGCTGCCTGTCATTCTAAAAACACCTATTTAATAATCCCTATATCCTGTCTGCGTACCAATTTCCAATCCATGCTGATATATTGCCCCCAAACCCATGCACAGCATGGTACTACAGTGAGCAGGTCCCAGGTTCGATTCCCGGCTTGGGTCACAGTCTGTGCGGAGTCTGCCTGTTTACTCTGTCTGCATAGGTTTCCTTGTGCTCAGGTTTCCTCCCATGAGTCCCGAAAGACCTGCTGTTAGGTGAATTGGACATTCTGAATTCTCCCTCTTTGTACCTGCCGGAATGTTAAACCTTCTTGTGACAAAGATTTATTATTGTTGTGTTTCTATTTTGTCAAACATTATTTCCCTTCAATCCTCTGGTTAGGAGAATATCCAAGGACAGTAGAAATATTCACCAAGGTCACTACTCTTGTGCTTGATCCCAGTCTGTTCTGTTTGCGAGCCTGGTTCACTTCCACCAGCATCTCCTGGCTATCAATGTTCTATTTTCTAAGGAAATTATTCTGATCAAAGGCCTCACTGGTGGCCTTTAACCAGAATTGTGAATTTGCAATTGGAAAGCAGGAGCAGATCCATGGAGGCTTGTATTTTAGCAACTTCAAGAAAGTGATTAAAACTGTATTCTCACATAATAGGTATTAAAAATATAATTAACCCAGGAGATGCTCATAGAGTTTGACATTTTATAGATACACACCCTTCATGTCAGACTCTGAATCTAATACTGAGTAGCAATTACCCAGAGATTGAACAGTGTACAGTAATATTGTTTTGCATTTTGATGTGCCTGTGATGTTTCTGAAAGTGATCATTCCAAACTTAGTACTCCAGTAGGTCATTGTTTCAGCTGGAAGCTGCTGAATGAACTACGAAAATTCCCCTCCTGACTGAAAATAGAAATTATCACATGATTAATATGGAAACTAGTAAAGTCATCGCCTAACACTAGTTCCTACTAAATGTCTACAATGCTTAAAACGTTGCTTGGTAGCTGGTAAAACTGTCCATGGGAGTTATTTTGAAGATTGATCCAAGTCTGGGTTCCATCTGGCTAGTGTTTTTTTAATTGAACAAAAATGACAATCTGACAAGGTTATGGTGATTATGCCTGTAAACAATATCATGGCTGGATGGTGTGTGAGACCTCCACCCAGCAGATGGTGCATACACCAGACTCTGGCATTAAGGGTAAAGTAGTAGCATGGATAGAGGATTGGTTAATTAATAGAAAACGGAGTGGGGATTAATGGGTGTTTCTCTGGTTGGCAATCAGTAGCTAGTGGTGTCCCTCCGGGATCAGTGTTGGGCCCACAATTGTTCACAATTTACATAGATGATTTGGAGTTGGGGACCAAGGGCAATGTGTCCAAGTTTGCAGATGACACTAAGATGAGTGGTAAAGCAAAAAGTGCAGAGGATACCGGAAGTCTGCAGAGGGATTTGGATAGGTTAAGTGAATGGGCTAGGGTCTGGCAGATGGAATACAATGTTGACAAATGTGAGGTTGTCCATTTTGGTAGGAATAACATCAAACGAGATTATTATTTAAACGATAAAATATTAAAGCATGCTGCTGTGCAGAGAGACTTGGGTGTGCTAGTGCATGAGTCACAAAGTTGGTTTACAGGTGATTAAGAAGGCAAATGGAATTTTGTCCTTCATTGCTAGAGGGATGGAGTTTAAGACTAGGGAAGTTATGCTGCAATTGTATACGGTGTTAGTGAGGCCACACCTGGAGTATTGTGTTCAGTTTTGGTCTCCTTACTTGAGAAAGGACGTACTTGCACTGGAGGGTGTGCAGAGGAGATTCACTAGGTTAATCCCAGAGCTGAAGGGGTTGGATTATGAGGAGAGGTTGAGTAGACTGGGACTGTACTCGTTGGAATTTAGAAGGATAGGGGGGATCTTATAGAAACATTTAAAATTATGAAGGGAATAGATAGGATAGATGTGGGCAGGTTGTTTCCACTGGCGGGTGAAAGCAAAACTAGGGGGCATAGCCTCAAAATAAGGGGAAGTAGATTTAGGACTGAGTTTAGGAGGAACTTCCTCACCCAAAGGGTTGTGCATCTATGGAATTCCTTGCCCAGTGAAGCAGTTGAGGTGTCTTCATTAAATGGTTTTAAGGTAAAGATAGATCGTTTTTTGAAGAATAAAGGGTTATGGTGTTTGGGCCGGAAAGTGGAGCTGAGTCCACAAAAGATCAACCATGATCTCATTGAATGGTTGAGCAGGCTCGAGGGGCCAGATGGCCTACTCCTGCTCCTAGTTCTTGTGTTCTTATGTCTCCCATATAAGCAGAGATGCATCTGGCCATCGTCAGATGGATATGAGATAGTAGTGAGACACAGGTGAACAGTCATGATAGGTGCATGATAACTCATGATAACTTGTGCCGTAGCAGATTGCTATCTTGCCATATGTGATTCAATAAAGATGCTGGTTTGGACAAGTCTAGGTATTTGGTGAACTCCTTTGCACAGTATAGAAGACCAAACACAAATGAGGTTGAGACTCTTCTAGGACAGGGGTTTTCAAACTGCGGGTGGTGACCCATGGGAGGGTCACAGCATTTCTGAGCACTGGAGAAGCTCCCAACGGCTTTTAAGATGGTCAGACTTTGTTTCCTCTTTTAACAAGCTTGGGGGTGGGAGGGGGAAAGGGGAAAAGAGGAGAGAGGTGAATTCTCTGTCCTGCCAGCCATGTTTTCTGGAGCAGTGTGCCCCTGCTGCCAGTGGGACTCTTTGTTCCCACAGCTAGCCAATGGGATTTCCTACTGTGGCCACCTCCACACCGTCGGGGAAACTTGCGGGTGTGCTGCCAGCGAAGCAGAGGATCCCGCAAGGGGAGTGAGTCAGGCCTTCAGGATTATCCAAGCCATCGAGAGCGCGAAACCCAGGATCAGCTACAGCTCCATCGAGTTCTCCAGAGGAAAACGGAAGAGAATGGTTACTCAAGTCTTGCTTTATTGGAAATACCTCCGACCAATGGGTTTATGTTTTTAAGGTCCATGTAACCCATCCAGATCTCAAGGCTACCTTCTGTTTACTTGAACTTGTGTTGAGGAATCCAACTCAAAATATTGGGGGTTATTACTAAAGGTATTGTCATTGAAGTTAACACAAATAAGCTCGGCCTAGACACTTAACATTGGCATCCAGTGCAATTTAAGCTGATGGGTGTTATTAGAATGATGTCTGGTCCTCTCATTATGGTTTTGCACTTTCTTGAAGGAAAGATAAAGAAGTAGTTTAGTCCCTATACCTGGAATGAAGGCTATCTTGTTGTCAAAAGGTGAGGAATAAGTGACATTGGGTGAACATTTGTGTCTTTGGGTACGTTCAGACTTTCCTTCTGAACGGCAATATGGAACAAGAATTTGGGTTGTGTACGAGCCAGGGTGGTTGCATCAGTCAGTTACACTATATTTCTGCTGTACTTGCCATATAATGTAATTTTTTAAAATTCCAGGATAAATTCCTGCTCATGAGGTAAGATTTATTCTGATTTCTGTTTCCTCCATCTGGAGGGAGTTGCCTCCCATGTTCTCTATTTCTTTCTTTTATTCACCATATTAAAATGGCAAGTCAAACAATGTTGAATACATCTAACTATTTCTCTCCCTCAGCACTCTGGAGACAAATAATGAAAAAAAAACCTAACTCAATAAAGTGCCTCGCTCCACCACACTTTTTTCATTTGACATTGGGTAATACAATTGAATTTAACTGGTCATCTTCGATGACAGCCATAGTTTTAACTCTGGTTGGCACTGCTGCTTTCAGTTTACCAGGCTTGCCTGCCTGAAGTAAAATGCATGTAGCTTGCTCAGTGAATGAGGAATCTGTACAGTTAATCTGGGGGTTGTATGTTCTTTCCTGGAGTTGTCTAGGGCAGCCATTAGAGTCTGACTGCAGTATTTGTATTTGCATTCTATAAGTAGACGTGTCTAGATCTCTATCCCATGACCTGAGATACTGTCCCCATGACCTGAGATACTGTCCCCATGACCTGAGATACTGTCCCCATGACCTGAGATACTGTCCCCATGACCTGAGATACTGTCCCCATGACCTGAGATACTGTCCCCATGACCTGAGATACTGTCCCCATGACCTGAGATACTGTCCCCATGACCTGAGATACTGTCCCCATGACCTGAGATACTGTCCCCATGACCTGAGATACTGTCCCCATGACCTGAGATACTGTCCCCATGACCTGAGATACTGTCCCCATGACCTGAGATACTGTCCCCATGACCTGAGATACTGTCCCCATGACCTGAGATACTGTCCCCATGACCTGAGATACTGTCCCCATGACCTGAGATACTGCCCCCATGACCTGAGATACTGCCCCCATGACCTGAGATACTGCCCCCATGACCTGAGATACTGCCCCCATGACCTGAGATACTGCCCCCATGACCTGAAATACTGCCCCCATGACCTGAGATACTGCCCCCATGACCTGAGATACTGCCCCCATGACCTGAGATACTGCCCCCATGACCTGAGATACTGCCCCCATGACCTGAGATACTGCCCCCATGACCTGAGATACTGCCCCCATGACCTGAGATACTGCCCCCATGACCTGAGATACTGCCCCCATGACCTGAGATACTATGTTGGGGACACTGCTGACCCACTGTTCACTGGTGGGGTAACCAGGTTGCTTCACGTTAGTGATTACTTAAAAGGCAACAAACAGCTTGCAATGAGTGGCACTGTCTGTCCTGTAACTTTGAAGGCCATCCAGTTCATTTGAGGAGGCTACCCAGTTCATTTGAGGTTTAGGATGTTATAAAAAATATCCTGTTTGTAACTGTTCTGACCTAACCAAATTTGGTGCTACTAGGAGCTGAAGTGGATACCAAGGCTTGGGGTGACTTGTCCTGGCCGTTCCTTTGTAATGCTGCTGAAACTAGTTGCTCTTGAAGCTAAAGGGTTAATTTGCTATCCCATGTACAGATCTAGTTATCACCTTTTTTCACTGAGATGGAGTTGGGAATGGCTGTTGGGAGGAAAGAAAATGGAATTCCTTAAAACACTTAACTCTCATTTCCAGGGCAGGAGCGGTTTGGTAACATGACTAGAGTGTACTACCGGGAGGCTGTTGGAGCATTTATAGTCTTCGATGTATCCAGGGCGTCTACGTTCGAAGCCGTTTCAAAATGGAAGAATGATCTCGACAGTAAAGTGAGGTTGCAGAATGGCAACCCAGTGCCTGCAATCCTATTGGCGAATAAATGTGACCAGACAAAGGAGGGACTTGGCAATACTTTGCCCAAACTGGATCAATTTTGCAAAGAAAATGGATTTATTGCCTGGTTTGAGACATCAGCAAAGGTAATTTTTTTTTGTTTGTTTTTGGTGTTGGGGAACAAGCAAGTTAATGGTGGGTTAAGGCTGGTCCTTAATCCCTAGGATCAGATTGACATTAACAAGTCTAATTTTAAATACTTTGAAATAATTCCAAGCAGTCTCTAGATATGCTAGTTTTGTACCAAAAATAGATCTCTAAAATTGGTTACCATGTGACTGGCTAGTGGAATCAAGTGCAATGCTGTTATGTGGGATTATGTTTATTGGTAGGTGGCTTTGTGAGGCACAGTACATGGGTATTGAATGGAGTTTTGCCCTTCATGGGAGTGTATGAAGAAGTGACTCTAAACCCTTTACTCGGGAGCCTTTTTAAAGCAATCCATTGTCTGTCAGCTGTTCTATGGCTGAGTTTTAGTATTTTTGAGCACGTGGAGAGAGCAGCAGGCATGAGCGATTTCAGCTTCCGATGAGCTGGGGCAGGGGGTCTAATGGGGCCGAAAAATAATTTTATGCAGAACTATGGTCAGAAACTCATCCGAATAAATAAACGCTTTTTTTTTTGGTGTTCAGCCTAAATATTTAAACACTAGTATTCCCTATTTCCCACCCCCCGAATGTATTGGCATGGATTTTGCTGTGGTACTGACAGAAAATTGCCATCCGTACTCTACAAACTAACGACAATTTTGATTTGCAGAGCAACTCCAAAACCCAGATGTTACTGTATTTTTGCCTTTCCAGAAGGAACACTGTCTGGGTTCCCCCGTAGACCAAGATGCACAAGGAATTCGCCAAGGTTCTTGGGCAGCACCTTCCAAATCTGTGACTGAGAAGGGCAGCAGATACTGGGAGCACAACCACCTGGGTTCCCCTCCCAAGTCACTTACCGTCCTGACTTGTAAATGTATTCTTCACTCGCTGAAGTCAATACTGGAACTCCCTGGGTGTACCTACACCACATGGAATGCTGCAGTTCAAGATGGCTCACCAACACCCTTCTGAAGAGCAACTAGGGATGGGAAATACATACAGGTCTAGACAGTGATGCCCACTATGAAGGTTTTTTTACCTCATTCTTTGAAACTTGAATACATATCGAAACATAGAAAATGGTAGCAGGAGGAGACCATTGGCCTTTGAGCCAAGGTTCTTTTATTGATCTGGCTGACCATATGATCCCCTCTGACCCAAATGCCATATCTAACTACTTCTTAAATGTTTTGGCCTCAACTGCATTCTGTGGTAGTGAATCCACAGCCGGGCCACTCTAGTTGAAGAAATTCCTCATCTCCTAATGGTCTACCCTGTATCCTCTGACTATGACTCGTGGTTCTGGACCTCTTTCTTCCCAACCCCAGCATCAGGAGTATCCTTCCTGCATCTACCCTGTCTAGTTCTGAATTTTATAGGTTTCTGAGGTGCTGATTTCCACCCCCTCCATTCTTAACTCCAGCGAGTACAATCCGAACCAACTCAATCTCCTCTTATTAGACGTGACACCCCAGAAATTGGTCTGGTAAACCTTCCCTGCACCCTCCGATAAGGAGACAAAAACTGCACACTATATTCCCTGGGCAAGTGTGCAGTCAATTCCAGCCCCACTCGTAAGAGTCTTTCCTTCAAATTGGGGTTATTTAGCACACTTTCCTCACGGCACATGAAAATGAAATGAAAATCGCTTATTGTCACGAGTAGGCTTCAATGAAGTTACTGTGAAAAGCCCCTAGTCGCCACATTCCGGCACCTGTCCGGAGAGGCTGATACAGGAATCAAACCGTGCTGCTGGCCTGCTTGGTCTGCTTTAAAAGCCAGCGATTTAGCGCAGTGAGCTAAACCAGCCCCTAATCAAATGATCAAAATAATTACATGATCAAAGTCTTTGGTTTACAGTTGGTAATGGCTTTCCTTGCGGGTCATTTGGGGTTCGTACAGGTTAGAAAACTCAGGCAGGTGTCAAGGAGGTCTATTTCTCTAGCCAAACTGGGCCTTCAGCTCGGTCCACATTCAGGCCTATATCTTCTTATCTTCTGTAGAGATTCTTAATTCTACATCAGACCTTGCTTTCAGCTTGTGGTTTGACGTCTCTCTGAAGAGAACGATACCCAGATTGGCAGTCTGCCTTGAGTGGCCTTCTGTGGAGATTTGGTTGGATATTCATTGGAGATACTTAGTTCCCCCTCCATCTATGGTGAGAAATAAAAGTGAAAGAAAAATGAAACCTCGTGATTCTCTGAAAACATTGGGATCATATCCAATCACCACCTGTTGCTTGGCAGAGCACAGCATTTGTCACTGGTGCAGGTCATCTGTGGTGTCGAACCAGCACTGCTTCTGCTTAAATTAAGGCATTGTCCATGGATCAAAAATGATTGGAGAGGGGTGGGGTTGGAAATAACCAAGAACCAACAGGAAGGGCCCTTCACAATGATTGCAGCAAGACACCCTGCTACTGTACTCTTGCTTCAAGGGCCAACATACTATTTGCCACTTTTACTGCCTGCATGCTCAGTTAGCAAGGACACCAGGTCTCATTGCACATTCCCCTCTCCTAATTTATGGCCATTCAGCTAGCTAACTATCTGCCTTCCTGTTTTTGCTGCCATAATGAATACCCGCTCATTTTTCCAGATTGTACTACATCAGCCATTCATTTGCCCACTCACTCCTTGTCCCAATCATACTGCAGGATCCCTACCCAGCTTTGTCATCTGCAAATTTGGGGAGTTGTTACATATTTAATATGTAGCAAATAGCTGAGGCCCCAACAACGATCATGGCATTTTTAAAACACAGGCTCGTAGACCACAAAAGGGGTGGGATTCCCTGTTCCACCACACCCATTTTTCTGGTGTGGTGCACCCCCACTAACAGCAGGATTCTCCACCCCAGCAGCCAGCCAATGGAGTTTTCCATTGTGGGCGCACCCATGCCATTGGGTCCTCCACAGGTGTGTGCGCTGTTGGCAATCTAGCCCAAGGCGTTTTCTCCAGCTGTTAGCAGTTTGGGCAGGAGTCTGTTCTGAATGTGGTCAAGTTACCTTGTTCCAACAAACCTGAATATGCAACGCTCTCTTTGCACCAGAAGTTCCTGCACGGAAACACCATATACATGTTAACAAAGTTACAAAATGAACAATTCATCAACATTAAAAACCCTAAACTGAGGTTCTGCCTTCCACAGTTGTTTCGGGTATTGTCAGGTTCTCCAAAATATCTAGGTCTCACTTGCCACAGTTTGTCTCCGCTCTCGCTTGACCGTCTCTGGAAAACTAGTTCTAGTTGCTAAAAGTTGATCACCATGTCTTCTCCATGCAACGTTATCCTAGATTTGAGCTGTGTTTGCGACCAGCCCTGTCTGTGCAACATAATGGCAGATGTCCAATTCTCACTGGTATGGTTCCAATACTTGGCCTTTTATATGGAAAACCTGTGTTTTAGCCTTGTTCGTGAGTTAACAAACATCTTATTTCCCTAACTGATCCCTACATCATTTTGCTCTTCCTCTCTGATGCCATCCCCTCCAATGCCACTTCTTTCTCCATTCCTCCACAGCTCAGCTACCTGTGGTGCCACAGCCTTGACTGCTGCAGTCTTCTGAGAAATCATTGCCCTCCCCTATATCCAAACTGCAAAACCGGTTGGTGAACCAGATCGACTCACTCGTGATTGCCTCTTTTGACTGCCTGCCACTCGCCTATTTCCCCCCCCCCCCCCCCCCCCCCCCCCCTTCCATGCATGCTTCTAACATAGGTGACCAGCTCTCTAAACAAACTATCCACGTAGTGGATAAACCACGGGTAATAAAGTGCAGATATTTAAATACTGCTTTGGTATTTGCTGGAGAGATGATGAGTGGACAAGACTTTGAAAGGAAGAGAAACAAGTCTCTGGTCTAGATGGACTTTTTGGGTTGGGGAGGGGAAGAGTGGGTTGCTAGCAGTCTTCCAAGAAGAATTTTATTAAAAGGTAGTTATTCAGTGTAGCATTAGGTTGGGGAAATGTTCTAAGAGCTGATGCTGGGATCACTGATTTGATTCCAAACTGCTAATGTACATTGAGCAATTTTCAGATAGTGGCATGTTTAGTTAACATTGAGGACTGCCCAAAAGGGCATTAATGAACTTGCATGGGCAAATAATTGACTAAACTAAACGTGAAGTACGGGGAGGCAAGATGTAGTTTAATTGGGGTAAATGATCTGGTACAATGCACCAATTGCCAAAGGCCCGTATAGACTGGTGGGTTGAACTGTTCTGTGCCAGAGGCATGGCTACCTACAACTTCCTGACTTTGAAATCTATGGCGGAGTCAAAAGTTTAGAACTCCCTCCCTGCACCCCACTGATTTAATGGACCAAACATTTCTTAATCAAATTCTAGTAGCAATTTGCGCAGTGACCAGTATCGTGCAGCAACATGACTTGCTGATACAGCACCACCTTGTGCCACAGCATATTATAGCTGATGTGCATCCCAGACATTCATAATTTGATGCTACAATCAATGTATCCTGAGGGGAGGAGGCAGAAAAGCAGTCAAACTTCTCTACTCCAATTCCTAGCAACACGTACCTATTGTGTTTTTTCCCATTTTGTACAGTATTCCATTATGGCCTGTGCACAACTGTGCCTCTTCATACAAACCCAAGGATTCTGTTGGATTCATCCACATTATAATCTTGTAAAGTGCACAATTTATCTGCTTCCATTCAAAAGTACCCAACTAATTTGCAACTGTGCACTTGGAATCTCTGGCTGCTTTGAGTAAAAATTGAGTTTGGTAAAGGATCCAAGATTTGTGGCTGGTCTTCTGTGGCTCCAATTTAAGATTGTAGTTAATCCCTAACCATTTTGTGATTCTTTTTTTTGTATTCACTTCCTTTTTTCCCCCGCCCCCAGGACAATATCCATATTGAGGAATCCGCTCGGCTCCTGGTGGAGAACATCCTGATTGCTGAAGATGATGAAGTTCCTGCAGACCCTGACGTTATCTCATCTCAACAGCTCTCTCAACAAATTGATAATACCAGCTGTTCTGCCTGTACAAAGTAAAAGACAACAATTGGATCACTTGACTTTTTTTGCGAGGGGGGGGGGGGGGCATTTTGTTGGAGAATAGCACTTGTAGGTTGAAGGATAAACCGCTTTGCAAGGCAAAGAGTTGCAGGGGTGACCATGTTCTCTGTGACCTATATCTACTGTGAGAAGTACTGTAGTAGCGATTGCCATTCTGCCTCTGAAGTTTGATACAAATCACTTGCTTTTTCTCATTTCTATTATCGCCTTCCATCCCCGTGGAGTACTGAGCTGGGACATGTATTTTCTTCACTGCCCTTCCTCCATTACTATATCCAGACATCTCTCATTCTCATGTGCTTTTACCAGTGACGTTTCTCTAAATGGGCAGACTGTAGCAGTGAGAACCACAATGGGTTCACCCATGCAGTCACATCTAGGAACTGGTATACTATTAGTGGAAGCTACACCAATTTTTGATCCACTATTCCTATAATTAGAGATATAATGATAGCCCTGTTGCAATTAAATTCTTTAGCACTGCTCCATTTAAAGTCTCAAATTGGCAAAATCACTCAGTTGCACGTAAACGAGAATTTAGATATAACTTTCCCAGGTTATAAAAATGTTCCATTAGCAGGCTATTTTTTTTGGTGGAAGAAGACGGTCTGGTTTAGCTCAAATGGAGAAATGAGCATGGGCTGCTATTTAAATCCCAACTGCACAGCTTGTGCTGAGCTGAACTGCAGCTTGATTTTTGTTCCAATTTTTGCTAGCTTGATTAATGGGTTTCCTATTTTTAAAATCTGCCATTTGGCCAACCCTACCCCCATTCAATGCAGTAATTGAATTGCAATTTTGTGGCCAAGATGTGCCTTTTTTTATTGCACTAGGGAGGTGCTAAAGATCCCATAGCAATAAAATAGTGTTGTGTCGAGTGGTTGTAGAATAAGCCAATTAAAGATCTATAATTTCCTTTGGCCCAATAACCTGCACCACATTTGAAATCTACAATCTTTTCATTGTACTTTTCCTTCTAATACTTATTTAAATATTTCCTTTCCATTGGGATGGTTGACCAGAGGAGAATGCCCTTTTGCCTCCAGGTAAGAGATAACACACTTGAAATAGTCATGTGACAGTGCACATGTTAAATGATCCTTCCACCACACCTGTCTGATTTTAAATTATTCAGGACTGCCTTTGAGGTGACATGCAATGGTGAAGATTTTGGAATTTCCCAAGATTCTCTGGTAGTCCAGGAAGCTGACTTGTATTGTTGCTATTTATTTATTAAACATAAACTGCCCAGCGTATTTGGGTTTTCTTTATTTGGTTTATACTCCTTCTCCACCTCACAGCACCAGGGACCCAGGTTCAAATCCAGCCTTGGGTCACTAGAGTTTGCATATTCTCCATGTCTGCATGAATTTCCGCCGGGTGCTCTTTTTCCTCCCACAGTCCAAAGATGCGCAGGTTAGGATGATTGGCCGTGCTAAATTGCCCTTGGTGTACAAAAAAGATGTGTGGGTTAGGTTGAGGTTAGTGGGATGGGGGATATGAGTTTGGGTGCAATGCTCTTTCAGAGGATTGGTACATACTTGATGGGCTGAATAGCCACCGAAACTGTAGGGATTCTGTCTTATTTGAAATGGAAATGACATAACTGGTTGCCCCTGCTCCCTCACTACTTTGCCTTCCATGACTATTTTCCTGTTTAATAAATCTATACTCTTGGCCACCCTTCGATTTGCACATTGAGACATCGGTTTGTTTGTTTTTAAACCCAAGCTGATTTCTATGTATTGCAATACTGACTGTATAAACACATAGGTAATTGGCTGGTATTCCTTAACCATTGCCATCAAACCATTGGGCTAAAAATTTAGTAAATGGGGATCAACACTGCATGCTACAGCCAACTAAACAATCCTATAGGTAACACATCAAAAAGCTTTGCTGTCCTATCACGCTGGGGTGCATAATGAAACAACTGCAAGGCAGCTCCATGACCATCATCCTCAATGGTGGCTGAGTTCACCCAAACCGAACAGGGCTGTTTTCAATTTCCAAATGTTCTCATCAAGCTGGAGCTTTGGCTTGCAGCAAGGGTGATGCCAATTGATTGCAATAGGGCATAAGACCGCAGAATGGGCAGATGGAAGTTTAATGCAAAGTGAGGTGTAGGGTGAATGGCTGATTGACACAGTATGTTAACTCCATAACTTGTGATAGCAAGCTCAGGTCCTTTTGCTTGGTCTTCATCTCCAGTCCAGCTGAGGATGCCTGACAAGGGCACTGCCACCCTGAGCACTCCATGCACTTCTGGCAATTTATAGCTTATCTACTATCACTTACCCAGTGTAGTCACCTGCTCTAACCCTGATCGATTGATGCAGGGCAAGTACCCTGGGGTGGTTTTCCCCTTATTCATCACCCTGGCTTGAGGTCACAGGGCTATGCTGGACACCAGGTTTTTTTCTGGCGAGTAGTTCAGAAGTTAGAGACCACCATGCAGGGAGTGCAATCTTTTGACTTTAATAAAATAAAAAAAAATAAAAAATCTTTACTGAAATAAAAGCAAAATATTGCAGATGCTGGAATTCTGAAATAAGAAAATGCTGGATAACTCTGGTCTTTATGTTGTCTTGGTCCCTGACTCTCGATAATTACACTGTGCCAGCTACTTCCACAAGTGTACAATTTGAAATTTTGTGACCGTCCTTAAGGCAATGTGACGGTGGATTGCATCTTCAAGGAGTTGAATGGCTGCCTTCTAAGTACTGAATGCATTATTTATCTTTGTCTCCTCTTGGAGTTCCCCACCAATCTAACATGCTAAGCTTTAGACCAGCTTATTTCAACCATGTGGCTGAATGACTGGATAACCTCCTGGCTACAGTACTTCCTGATTAGTTGCCCCTACTCAGATTTTCCACTTCTTGTAAAATTGCACAGCATATCCTGTCCAGAAGAATGCCAATCATCAACCTTTGCTTGGGTAATAAGTGCTCTGATTGGCCACTGATCAGTGATCCCTCGTCTTCATTCAAGACTTCTTTACAACCTTGGCTCAAACATGGGCAGAGGTGAGGCTGGGAACTCTGAACGTCAAGGCTGTTTGTGAGATGGTGCTGTGTAACGGAGTCTGAGCAAATCTAAGTGGATAATGGGAAGGTTGTGGAGTTGGTCATGGATGGGTGAAAGCTTGTCACTGGTTGGAGTTCTAACTAGAACAAAGTAAAATGATTGTGGTGTTTGAGGTGAATTATCTCAGTCCCATGGCAGTGCTGCAGCAGTTTGTCAGGGTAGTGTGAAGGTTGCCACTCACCATCCTGACTTGCAGCTCCGTCACCATTCCTTTACTGTCACTGGAAATCTCCTAATTACAGCAGATGTTCCAGAAGATAATTCATGCTAGCCTACCAGTGACACATCCCAAGGTGAAGGCAATAAGGGAGGATCAAAATGGGTACAAAAGCAATAATTGTAGTAAAGGCACTCTGAATCACTCCAGTAAATAGTGACATTTGCAAACTCTAGGCTGGCTATATTTGAGGATGCGCTTCAGTTCTACATGCTGTTGAGAACCTCGCTGCTTTTCCCTGTGTCGGTGTCTCAAAACCCCAAAGGGTGGATAACTTAACACTAATTCTTAGTGGTGTAAATTTGTTTGGGATAATGTGAAGAACCATGTACAATCCAGTGAGGAATCGGACCAGTCATCGTGTAAACAATTAATAAAGAATATTTATTGAAGGCAGAATAGATTTTAATGGTTAACATGACATTTGACTCTAAGCATTTTGTTATGTTGATATACCCACATTCACTGAGCTCACTTGCAGCTTTTCCCTATAACCATCCAATTTTAAGAGGTCAAATGCAGTTAATAGTTACCGAATGTACTTGGGTGACCAAACCTAGGAAACCCGTTCACCGAAGGCGTGAAACTGCATATTTTAGAGGAGAATAACTGCAATCTGCCATGGTGCCAAATGATAGATGGAACAGGGCTGTCTGACTGGTGGACAGAGAACTTGCCTGCTTCCACACTGAGGGTGCCATCATTCCGTCTCTGATATTCTGCTGTCCGGCTCTCTCAAATTCTTTGCCTTTTAGATGTCATCATTTGTACAGCCCCACTCCTCGGAAGTTTTGGCTCCTTCGCTGGGTATGCAAGTTGAACTTGGATAAGAGTGAATGCTTCCCTGATAACCCCCTGGGGAGGAGAGCCCATCTGGGGGTGTTAGCTCGGCAGAACTAGCTTTCCTTATCTGGGAATCGAGGTGGCCCATGATTGGACCTCGCTTCATAAATTAAATTATACTAGTTGGTTAATGGTGTCAAATCTGATTTACAGAAGTGGGGCAACCTCCCCACCAACCCCCTGTCCTTGGCAGGCAGGGTTCATAATATTAAAATGAATGTGCTCCTGAGATTTAAAAAATTTTTCAATGAATGCCTCCCTACTTCCCCCCCCCCCCCCAAGTCAAAGTTTAGTGTCCTTGTTTATGTGGGAGGGCAAGACTGAAAGGATCCGCCGGGGGATGGGGTTGCTCCAGAGACAGAGAGAGGCAGTCTGGAGGCTTGGCTTGGCTCTACCTAATTTGGGTAGCCAATATTCCTGGCTCCATATGGGGACAAATGAAGGCGAGTTCCTTTGAATATTTTCAAATGAAATGAATAAAAATTGCTTATTGTCACAGTAGGCTTCAAATGAAGTTACTGTGAAAAGCCACTAGTTGCCACATTCCCGCGCCTGTTCGGGGAGGCTGGTATGGGAGTTGAAGCCGTGCTGCTGGCCTGTCTTGGTCTGCTTTCCCTGTGCTAAACCAGCCCCTTAATAATCGTTTATTGTCACAAGTAGGCTACAATGAAGTTACTGAAAAGCCCCTACTTGCCACATTCCGCAGCCTGTTCGGGGAGGATGGAACGGGAATTCAACCCGCGCTGCTGGTCTTTAAAAGCCAACTATTTAGCCCTGTGCTAAACTAGCACCTATAATTTAGCCTTGTAATAGTAACTGCATGATTGCCTTTACGATTTTACCCTGAATCCGGTAGTGGTGTACACTCTGAAATTCTGGAAGCAATTCAGGCAGCATTTTAAATCAATTGGTGGACGTGTGGAAAAAATGAGAAATCTCTATCGTTCGGGTTCAAAACGTGAAAGGGCTCCACCCCCCCCCCCCCCCCCCCCCAATCTGAGTCATGAAAGAAGACAAAGTCTTAGTCATACCACATAGAACACGATAGAACACAAATTTTAGGTTTGGAACAGTCCAACCTCGGGTCCAAAACACAGTTCAGAACAACGCCTAAAATAAGCTGATGTGAGTCAAGGTTGAGGATGGTGGCTGACAGGAGTAAAATTTGTATCACCCCCAGTTGGCGGCATAAATGTTGACCAGGAGTACCGTGCGGTTCGGCAGGGAGCCGTAAACAATAACATATCGACCATTTAGGCCAGCTATAATCTGAGAGGAGGAAAACTGAACTTTTTTATGAATTAAAATCGCTGTACCCTTGCCATGCCATCAAAACTATTGAAAAACCTGCCCAACCCACTCCTTGTTCAGCCTGGTCTGATCCCTGACTCACAAGTGGATCTCCTCCAAGAAAACAGCATTGGAGTTTAAGCTCTTAAGATGGCAAAATGCCCTCGACCGTTTTACTGGGCCATTCAAACGTCTAATGTTCCATATGACCAAACAGATTGGCGGTCTTCTACTACCCCTTACTCTGGAGTCAACCATTCCCACCAAGAGAGATCGACAAAGTGACACTGAAAAGCCAAAGCAAAAAGATTCACCCAAGATGGCCACCAAGCCAAGTCCGAAGACTAGACAAAGGAAAACCAACAGACGCTGTCAGCCAGACTATCCCAGACCCCACCCCATCCCCAAAACACCATTACCATTGAATGTAACCACACCCAAAAGAAAATAAAACCATGGCAAACAGAGACTTATCTTAAAACTGAACTTATTTTCAGCTGCAGCAAACCCTCCAAAACCACTCCTGTTAACTAACTCCCTAGTTAGCAGGGAGACCCCCAACGGGAGAAGAATAAATAAAAAAAACAAAATTCCATTTAACTTGCAATGCCCCACGAGTGAATAAATGTCACACCAAACAACGACGTTGAAAAGAGAGAGGGAACAATGTATTAATGTTTAAAAAAACAAGTATTAGAGAACCTCAAATCTAACCAAAGGCATTAAGAACACAACACAGTCAAGAACAAGAATGGTCAAGAAATACAAACAAGACAAAATGCCTGTCAACAGAGCCATAAAGTACAACTTGTGCCTTTGAACAAAAGAGTCCACATTTGGCATATCAAAAAAAGTATTTTTCTTCAAACATGACTCTTAAGGCAAGCTGGATAGACCATCCCAAACCTGACCAGCAACCCCCCACCCCCGCCCCTCCTCCCTCTTGTGCAGGGTAGCCTTCACTCCATTAAATGCGGCTCTTGTTTATCGCTAACTGCATACAACTTAATGGAGTGGCCTTCCCACTTGAGATCGTGGTGCTCCTTTGCCCATCAAAGAACTCTTTTTTTTTCTTTAAAACCCCTTGCACTTATGATCACTGCCCGCGGTGGATCTCCAAAGCGAGACTTCGATCGAAGTGACCGATGGACTCGATCTAATTCAGGCAGGGATGCAAATTCTTTTTTCTTTAACTCTAGCTTTTCTTTTAATCCCTGGGATCAAGAAATGTAGGGGCTAGTTTAGCATAGGGCTAAAGAGCAGGCTTTTAAAGCAGACCCAGGAAGGCCAGAAGTCAGGTTCAATTCCCGTACCAGCCTCCCCGAACAGGCATCGGAATGTGGCGACTCGGGGCTTTTCACAGTAGCTTGATTTGAAGCCTACTTGTGACAATAAGCAATTTTCATTTTTTCATTCAGTGGGCTGAATGGCATCCTTCTGCACTGTTAATTCTGTGAGTATATGAATTAAATAGTGTTTAGTCAGAATGCTTCAAAAATATGGCAGATTAACTGCTACAGAATTGTTGACACCCTTGGAAAATACTTAAACAGATTCTGGCTTTGAATTTAAGATGCTACTATTACTGTGGCACAGTGATATTCCACTATTTGTAAGCACAGCAATCGGACATGAGTTAATATATGGCTCCTCATACAGCAAATTTCTCAGTTTTGCCTATAATATCCGCGTTATCAAACTATTCAAAGGCTTTTTGATTATGACTGTCAGAGAGCCATGGTGTCAGTAATTCTGTTCAGACTGTGTCTTCCATGCTGTAGTTTGTAGGGTCAGTACGAGGGCATTTTATTTGAACAGGGTCAGCACCATTTGTGGATTTGTAGCACTCTCTTGCTCCATGTGAGTGGAAACCCCAATGTCTGCCTGCTTTGCGGGAGCATTTCCCCAAGTTAGCCAGCTGGCATGCTGGCGTATTGATGTCGATTTTTTATTTTTTATTTTTTAATGCACCAATCTTCAAGGAGGATTTTTAGGCGGTCTAGCCTATAGTACATCAAACTCCATGGACCCCACAATGCAAAACAAACTTAATTTCTTGTCTGTTATTCTGTCAATCAACCTAGGCCTTGTCTCAGCTGGTTGGTTTTCAGTAGGATGTTATAAGTCTCTCTGCACTGTTGATGGGAATAAATATATTCTTTCCCTGAACTTAATCAAGTGGAACACAGTCTGTTTAAAAGTCATAAGATTTGTTGAAACCTTCCATTCAGCAAATCCGATTTGCAGGAAGTCTGAAGAGAAAGATCAGATTTTCTCTGCATGGCGAATGATCTAATTTGCCAATGAAAATCGAAGTCGGCAGCATGACATTTTAGATTAAATAGGTTTTGTAAAATTGAACAAAACAAAAAAATTGAATTAGAGTTAGAAAGAGGAAGTTTAATAAACATGAAGCATTGTGGTGGCTTTGGAATTGGTGTATCAGTGTTAACGTACACAATTTATATTTAAAATAATCTCACAAAAGAATATTGAATTATTGTGCATCTCCTGACATTAATCTAGTTTCCTGTTAGTTAGATTTTGTATCTCAATTAGACCAAAGCCTTTCATGATCCTGCCTCGAAGTTCTCTTTTTGGGTGGATGATCCAGATTGAGCAATCATCAGATTTCATAGAATTTACAGTGCAGAAGGAGGCCATTCGGCCCATTGAGTCTGCACCGGCTCTTGTAGAGCACCCTACCCAAGGTCAACACCTCCACCCTATCCCCATAACCCAGTAACCCCACCCAACACTAAGGGCAACTTTGGACACTAAGGGCAATTTATCATGGCCAATCCACCTAACCTACACATCTTTGTGACTGTGGGAGGAAACCGGAGCACCTGGAGGAAACCCACGCACACACGGGGAGGATTTGCAGACTCCGCACAGACAGTGACCCAAGCCGGAATCGAACCTGGGACCCTGGAGCTGTGAAGCGATTGTGCTATCCACAATGCTACCGTGCTGCCCATGGTCAGTGATCATGCCACTCCCAATCCCCTGGCATGATTGCTCAAATATGGGCAGGTGTTTTTTAATTGGGCACAAATAATGGGAATGCATCTATTGCCACAGATGCTGGGTGTGAGGAGCATGATGTGTTTCTGGAATCCAGGGTTGCACTGGCCCTCTGCTATTGTGGTATGTTGTATAAGTAACCTCTTTTAAATCCTTGTGTGTCCCTGGACTCCTTTTAATGCCTGCCCTTTTGACCGTTTTTAAAAGTACAGACTTTTGGTTTTGAACTGAAATTCACCCCCCCCCCCCCCCCCCCCCCCCCCCCCCCCCCCAACTGCAAGCTGCTATTGTCTGGGCCAGGTACACCCCTTGATGCTGTGTTCTCTGTGGCATAGCTCATGATATAATTTTGATGGACTTGGCTAGCAGCCAAATCCCTCTTCTGCAATACTGGGGCATTTTCTGTTTTCAATTGGGATTGGTAGAGCCTTTCAGAAGATTTTGGAGCTGAAGGCTGGTTCCATTTTTTCTTTCAGTTTCATTCTGGGAAGGAGCTGGGCAGGACCTGTCATAATATACACCAGTGTATCATGGTGCAGACACACACTGATGGACACACACAGGGACCAATCAACATGTACAAACACCGCAGCCAATCACCAGTTAGAATACACACACTATAAAGGCAGAGGGCACCACGGTTCCCGCTCATTCTGGATGCTGCCTCTGAGTGTAACAAGAACTCATTCAGCCCAGCACAGACTCACACCACGTGCTGAGAGAATCAACTGGTTCGGACAAGGCTTAGGTCTCTAGTTTAAGTAAGCATCATTTAGACCCACAGTCATCGTGTGTTAATTAGTTAGAAGTAGTTAATAAAATTGAGTTGAACCTCCATCAGTGTTGGAAGTGTCTGTTCATCTCTCAAGTCTACACTAGCCAACACTTCAGGACCCTGTTAAATATCTCTTCCAGAAAGGCTGGAATTTCTCTCTCTCATATCTCTGTTGGAGTGAGCAGGTCTGGACACTCCTGGTTTAAATGCTGCAAGCTTTCTCCATCCAGCCAGGCCTGTGCAAGTTTAAATCTCTGTGTGAAAGGCGGGCAAACACCCAAGCTGAGTCTCTCCTGAGAATCCAAGACGGGTCCTGAAGTCCAGGCCCTTTTCTCTCTCTCTCTTTACCACAGCTGGAAACCCTGCACAAAGCCCAGGCAAGCAGCTGAAAGGCAGAGTGGATGGTGAACTTGCTGTAAACTCTCAGGTAGAAAATGTTAGTACTATCTCAGTGAGACTGACAGTCAATCTGGTGGAGGCCTGTACAAGTGAAGGTGACTCTCCAGTGAAATTCCTGGAGTCCGTGAGGTCTAATTGAAGGCAGATTCTAAAAGATCCAAACAAACCGATGATTTCAAGATTTCCGATTACAGAGGCGCTGCAAAATTCACCTCGGCTCTTTTAGGGGCTGGTTTAGCACAGGGCTAAATAGCTGACTTTTAAAGCAGACCAAGGCAGGCCAGCAGCACGGTTCAATTCCCGTACCAGCCTCCCCGAACAGGCGCTGGAATGTGGCGACTAGGGGCTTTTCACAGTAACTTCATTGAAGTCTACTTGTGGCAATAAGCGATTTTCATTTCATTTTCATTCATTCATTTCATCAATCCCTGATATTCTTGAACCTTTCCTTCCTGCCCACCATGTGTCTGTCTTGTGCGTGTCCAGCTGGAGGGGGGAATGGGGTTTGAGGAATAGTTTGATTCTTACATTATTGTTCTACTTTTTTCATTACACGCTCATCTCTTATTATAAATGAAGTTTTGACTTCTGGTTGCGGTGATGCGGAGCTAAGCCGCACATTCGGTTGCTCCCGCTATTTTCGGTCTTTTGGGCTCTTTTAAGGGCCTGTAGCGGTACTGATTGGACTTTTCCCCGTGTGGGAACGCTTCCTCTAAGATTCTCCGCTGGTGGATGGCCTGGTCCAGGAGCCGTCAAAAAATCGGCGTTGGAGCAGATGGCGGCGGGCGGGGAAGCAGCAGCGTGGCAGCAGTGGGCGCGGGAGCAGCAGAAGCTGCTTCAGCACTCCTACAGGGAGCTGAAGGCAGAGATCCTGGAACCGCTTAAGGCCTCCCTGGACAAGCTCATGGCGACCCAGACGGCTCAGGGTGCGGAAATCCGAGAGCTTCGGCAAAAGGCCTTGGAGAGCGAGGACGAACTCTTGGGCCTGGCAGTGAAGGTGGAGTCGCACGAGGCGCACCATAAGAAGTGGTCAGCGAGGGTGGAGGAGATGGAGAACAGCGCCCGTCGGAAGAACCTGCGGATTCTGGGCCTCCCAGAGGGGCTGGAAGGTTCGGATTTGGGGGCCTATGTGGCTATGATGCTGAACTCGCTAATGGGCGCGGGGTCGTTCCAGGGACCCTTGGAGTTGGAGGGTGCCCATTGGGTGCTGCTGAGGAAACCCAGGCCAAACGAGCCACCTCGGGCGGTGCTGGTCCGTTTTCATTCATTCATTTCATTAATCCCTGATATTCTTGAATTCGTCGACCGTGAGTGTGTGCTGAGATGGGGGAAGAAGGAGAGGAGTAGTAAGTGGGAGAATGCGGAGATCAGGATCTACCAGGACTGGAGTGCGGAGGTGGCAAAGAGAAGGGCTGGTTTTAATCGGACGAAGGCAGTGCTCCACAAGAAGGGGGTCAAGTTTGGCCTGTTGCAGCCGGCACACCTGTGGGTCACTTATAAAGACCGCCAGCTCTACTTTGGGGGGGGGGGGGGGGGGGGGGGGATACCGGGTTGCTGCTGGAATGGCCGAGAAGGAGCTTGAGCATGTAGAGGGGGTCGGGATGGGGGTCAGTCGCCGTGGGGAACGGGCTCAGCGGGGGGGCGTGGGCACATGGCGGACTTAGGAAGGGTAATGGCTAGTCGACAGGTAGCCTCCTAATCCGGCTGATAACCTGGAATGTGAGGGGATTGAATGGGCAGGTCAAACGGGCCCGCGTGTTTGCGCACCTGAAGGGGCTGAAGGCGGATTTGGCCATGCTTCAGGAGACGCACCTGAAGGTGGCGGATCAGGTTAGATTGAGGAAGGGATGGGTAGGCCAGATGTTTCATTCAGGGCTGGATGCAAAAAATCGGGGGGGGGGCGGCGATCCTGGTGGGGAAGAGGGTGTCGTTTGAGGCGTCGAATGTGGTGGCAGACAGCGGCGGGAGATATGTGATGGTAAGTGGCAAGCTGCAGGGGGAGCGGGTGGTGCTGGTCAATGTATACGCCCCGAATTGGGACGATGTGGGTTTCATACGGCGCATGTTCGGCCGGATTCCAGATTTGGAGGCGGGGGACCTGGTAATGGGGGGGGGGGGGGGGGGGGGGGGGATTTCAACACGGTGCTGGATCCGCCACTGGATCGATCCAAATCCAGGACGGGTATGAGGCCAGCGTTGAGGGGGTTTATGGACCAGATGGGAGGGGTGGATCTCCCATGTGCATAAGGCCTATTCCCGGATAGATTTTTTCATTATGAGTAGGGCGCTGATTGCGAGGGTGGAGGATGCTGAATATTCGGCGATAGCCATTTCTGACCATGCCCCACACTGAGCGGACCTCGAGCTGGGGGAGGAGAGAGACCAGCGCCCGCTTTGGCGCTTGGAGGTGGGGCTGCTGGGGGACGAGGAGGTGGGCGGGCAGGTTCGAGGATGTATCGAGAGGAACCTGGAGGCCAATGACAATGGGGAGGTCTGAGTGGGGACGGTCTGGGAGGCGCTGAAGGCGGTGGTTAGGGGCGAGTTGATCTCCATTTGAGCCCACAGGGAGAGGAGAGAGCAGAGAGAGAGGGAGAGACTGGTGAGGGAGATGGTGAGGGTGGACAGGAGATTCGCGGAGGCTCCGGAGGAGGGATTGCTGAGAGAGCGGCGTAGTCTCCAGGCTGAGTTCAACTTGCTGACAGAAGCTCAGTGGAGGAAGGCACAGGGAGCGGTGTATGAATATGGGGAGAAGGCAAGCAGGACGCTGGCGCACCAGCTCCGTAAGCGGGATGCGGCCAGGGAGATTGGTGGAGTTAAGGATAGGGGAGGAAATGTGGTGCGAAGCGGGGTAGACATTAATGGGGTCCTCAGGGACTTTTATGAGGAAATGTATCGGTCTGAACCCCCAGCGGAGGAGGGGGGATGGGGTGCTTTTTGGACCAGCTGAGATTCCCGAGGGTGGAGGAGGGACAGGTGGAGGGACTGGGGCGCCGGTTGGGCTGGAGGAGCTGGTCAAAGGGATAGGGAGCATGCAGTTGGGGAAAGCGCCGGGGCCGGATGAGTTCCCGGTCGAATTCTATAAGACGTATGCAGACCTGCTGGGCCCTCTGTTGGTTAGGACCTTCAACGAGGCAAGGGAAGGGGGAGCTCTGCCTCCGACGATGTCTCGGGCGCTGACTTCCTTGATCCTTAAGCGGGACAAGCATCCCCTGCAGTGTGGGTCATACAGGCCGATCTCACTCTTAAATGTAGACGCCAAGCTGTTGGCGAAGGTTTTAGCCACGAGGATAGAGGACTGTGTGCCGCACGTTATTCACGAGGATCAAACGGTGTTCGTGAAGGGGAGGCAGCTGAACACTAACATACGGAGGCTCTTGAATGTTATAATGATGCCGACGGTAGAAGGGGAGGCGGAGATAGTGGTGGCGTTGGACACGGAGAAGGCCTTAGATAGGGTTGAGTGGGGGTACTTGTGGGAGGTGCTGGAAAGGTTCGGGTTTGGGGAGGGGTTTGTCAGGTGGGTAGGGCTGTTATATGAGGCCCCGATGGCGAGCGTGGCCACGAATAGGAGGAGGTCGGAGTATTTTCGGTTATACCGAGGGACGAGGCAGGGATGTCCCTTGCCCCCCCCCCCCTGCTTTTTCGCTGGCAATTGAACCCCTGGCCATGGCGCTGAGGGAGTCGAGGAACTGGAGGGGGCTGGTGCGGGGTGGGGAGGAGCACCGAGTGTCGCTCTATGCGGATGACCTATTAGCGGACCCGGTGGGGAATTGCCGGAGGTGATGATGATTCTCCGGGAATTTGGGGATTTCTCGGGGTACAAGCTCAACTTGGGGAAGAGCGAGCTGTTCATTGTACACCCGGGGGACCAGGAGGGGGGGATTGGTAGGCTCCCACTAAAAAGGGCGGAGAGGAGCTTCAGGTACTAGGGGGTCCAGGTGACCAGGAGCTGGGGGGGGCCTTGCATAAGCTTAACCTCACAAGACTGGTGGAGCAAATGGAGGAGGAGTTTAAGAGATGGGACATGTTGCCGCTGTTTCTGGTGGGTAGGGTGCAATCAGTTAAGATGAGATTTCTCTGTTCCAGTGCCTTCCCATCCTTATCCCAAAGGCCTTTTTCAGGCGGGTTAACAGGAGCATTATGGGGTTTGTGTGGCCGCACGGGACCCCGAGGGTGAGAAGGGTGTTCTTGGGGCAGGGATGGGGGGGGGGGGCTGGCGCTGCCCAACCTTTGTGGGAATTATTGGGCTGCCAAAGCAGCAATGGTGCGTAAGTGGGTAATGGATGGGGAAGGGGCAGCATGGAAGAGGATGCAGGTGGCGTCCTGTGTGGGCACGAGCCTGGAGGCGCTGGTAACGGCGCCACTGCCGCTCTCTCCAACGAGGTATACCACGAGCCCGGTGGTGGCGGCTACCCTCAAAATTTGGGGGCAATGGAGACGGCACAGCGGGGAGGTGGGGGCCTCGATGGGGTCCCAGATACGGGGGAACCACCGGTTTGTCCCGGGGAGAATTGATGGCGGATTCCTGAGTTGGCACAGGGCAGGGGTTAGGAGGTTGAGGGACCTGTTTGTAGATGGGAAGTTTGCGAGCCTGGGTGAGCTGGAATGGAAGTTCGGGCTCCCCCCGGGGAACACCTTTAGGTACATGCAGGTAAGGGCGTTTATCAGGCGGCAGGTGGTGGTGTTCCCTCTGCTGTCGCCTCGTGGGGTCCAGGACAGGGTGCTCTCGGGGGTGTGGGTTGGAGAGGGGAGGATCTCGGCAACGTACCAAGTGATGCAGGAGGTAGACGAGGCCTCGGTGGAGGAGCTGAAGGGTAAATGGGAGGAGGAGCTGGGTGAGGAGATTGAGGAGGGGACGTGGGCGGACGCCCTAGGAAGGGTGAACTCCTCCTCTTCTTGTGCGAGGCTTAGCCTCATACAGTTTAAGGTGCTGCATAGGGCTCACATGACCGGGACAAGGATGTGCCGGTTTTTTGGGAGCGAGGACAGGTGTATTAGGTGCTCAGGGAGCCCAGCAAACCATGCTCATATGTTCTGGACATGCCCAGTGCTGGGGGAATTTTGGAAGGGGGTAGCAAGGACGGTGTCGAGGGTGGTAGGATGCAGGGTCAAACCGGGCTGGGGGCTTGCAATATTTGGGGTTGCAGAGGAGCCGGGAGTGCAGGAAGCGAAAGAGGCCGGCATTCTGGCCTTTGCGTCCCTAGTAGCCCGGCGGAGGATTCTTCTTCAGTGGAAGGATGCGAGGCCCCCAAGCGTGGAGGCCTGGGTCAACGATATGGCGGGGTTTATTAAATTGGAGAGGGTGAAATTTGCCCTAAGAAGGTCAGTGCAGGGGTTCTTCAGGAGGTGGCAGCCTTTCCTAGATTTTCTGGCAGAACGGTAGAAAAAGGCCAGCAGCAACACGGGGGGGGGGGGGGGGGGGTCTTTTTGTTTTGGGCTGCAGGGACGTGTATATTTGTTCTTTGCGAATGACGGGCGTTCATTTATTTCTTCTTTTTTGTATACATGGGGGGGTTTGTTCTTTCTGTTTTGTGATATTTTGTGAAAATTTGAATTTAAACTATTTTTTAAAAGATAAATAAATAAATAAAGTTTTTACGTTTTACTTACAAATCTGGTGCATTTAAGTCATTGGGGCAGTTGAGGGTCAAAGATCTCAGGAAAACATACAAATTATTGCTTATTTCACTCACGTTGGGACTCCGGGACCAGTGGGGCCACGCATTAGCCCAGCGCGTGGAACAATTCCATGAGGCAAGGTGAGAGATTTAAGGCTTTTAAAACTAATTGTGAAGTGCCTTGGGATGTTAGACAATGGTAAATGTACTATGTCAATGCTAATTGTTCATTCTGCGAATACTAGCAGAAATGCCCATTGAGTCTGGCGAAGTTATATCGGTGATCTTGAGACTAAGGACTGAATTTCTGCTCCTGAGTCAGGAATGAAATGTTGTGAAAATCCTGGCTCCGCAGCACCCAACTCGGGAGAAAGGGACTGGTACCAGCCTGCTGCCTCCCTGGTAAGCATTAAGGAGACGGCCACAGTGGCTGCTGGGTGCTCTGGGATGTTGTCCCCATTGTTCTTTTAAAATAAAACAATAAAAGGAAACCTCTCAGCAACACACTGTCCATCCCAATCCATGCCAACTCGTACTACTTCATGCCACCGCCCCTCCTTAGCATCTCATTCTCCATGCCAATATATGCCCCTTCACCCATCCCCATGGCCCCTCAAACTATCCAAGCTGACTTAGTTTGAACTGGTGCCAATCAATGGCCGCTCTCAACCCATACCCTTTTTATACCCCTGTTCCAACTCACCCAGTATCCCCCATGGGCAGAAGACAAGAAATATGCTGATACATGTAAAACAATCTAAGTATCAGTATCTAATAGAGGCTTGACTGAATTTTTTAAGAATATGTTTTTGATAAAAGCCTATTCAATACATTTAAACCCTTCAAGGAATTAATCTGCTATAAAAACAAACATTTGTATTCATAGCCCAGATCAGACAGCTAATCCCTTTGTAACCTCTCTGAGCTGTTAATCAAACTGTGAACTTACAACCCCTCCTCACTGTGATAATAGGTTGTAGAAACAGTCAAGTAGCACTAATCCAATAATAAAGAAGCACAAATCCAATATTAGCCCTCAGTCTTATGTCAACAAACATCTATTAAAATTGCAACCGTGATCTTTCAACTGCAGGGTGGCTGGGGTTTTTTGAAAATTTAAAGGACATGGTATTTGAATGACTTGACAGCTTGAAAATTTCAAGGACTGTATCCACGTTTTTCCGCTGATCTACTCTCCAAATAATTTAGGCAGGTTTAGACATTTCCTTCAAATGTCTAAAGCCTACGAGTTAAATTTGAGAAACTTGGGTTACCAAAATTGCTTCTGTTTGAAGGCAGCTGCACTTTAAATGTGCACCTGCCTCCATTTACCAGCCTCCATTAGCCACCGAGGTGTGAAACACCCTCGATTTTGAAATGTGTCACAGTGAATCGACACTTTACATTTGACATTGTGTTGCTATCTACAAATTTGTTTATTCAGGGAGTTCAATGAGATAATATACACTATTTAATCTGCAGTTTGATACTGAGGAAAAAAGACTCTTGGAATGAATTTAGTGCAAAAGAATGCAAGCTTTTGAAGTGCAAGGAAAATCAGAGGCGGCATGAAATTCATGGCCGGATTCTCCGAGTCCGCGCAGGGTCGGAGAATAGCGGGTGGGGGGGGGGCGCGAATCCCGCCACGCCGCTCCAGCGCCGGTCCGTCGATTCTCCGCCAACCGTGGCAATTCTGCGCGCTCGACAGGCCGAGTGCCCGCCGAGTCCTGCCGGTGTCATTTGCATATGGTCCTACCCGGCTGGACCTCGCCGAACTGGCTGCGGGAGCCGTACTTTTGGGGGGAGGGGTGGGAGCCGACTCCGGGGGGGGGGGGGGGATCACGGTGGCCAGGCCCACGATTGGGGGCCACTGATCAGCTGGCGCGCTAATTCCGGAGGGGGGGGGGGCCTATCTTCCTCCATGCCGGGCCCCTATAGGGCTCTGTTGCCCGCGGGCCGGCACTGAGATGGCCGTGGCGCGTATGCGCGGACCCGCGCCATCCGTGGCGGGCCGGCTTTCGGCGCCAGAGCAGTTCACAGTACTCCAGTGCTGTTCTAGTCCCTGAGGCCTGGAGGCCCTTTGACACTGGCATCGCTCGTGCAGGTTTTGACGCCGGCTTCAATACTTCTCCGAAATACCAGCCCATGTCTCATTGCTACGCAATGGGTATTGAGTCGTGGAATTAGCTATCAGGGAAAAGCTTTAAACGGGATAAGTTTAAGGGGCAAATATATGCATTTCTGGAGACAATGAAAATGGTGCATGGGAATTTGATTTCTATCAAAAGTAAAGGATGTTCTTGAGCCTGATCACTTTTTTCATATTCCTAAAAATGATTATGATCTCATCAATAACCTTCATGATTCTTCATCATCCTTCTTTTATACAGACAGAATTGAACCTCTACTTAAAATGGTCTGAACCTTTGTGGTTCGCGCCTTACTCTGTTCTTATTTGCAGTAGCCTCTGCCTACTTGTTGACTGGGGAGGGGGTGGGGGGTAGGGGTGATTGGGGAGGAGATTCAATATTGCATGACAAAATTTCCCCAGCTGAGGTTTGATTCAACTTTGAAAGATGTACCAAAATTACTCAAGACTGATTCAGACAAATTTTCTGTCATGGACTGCATCCTGCAGCAAACCTTCAACCAGAGAAACTAAAAATCATCAGAAGTTGTTTTTTCTCTTTTTTAAAATAAATTTAGAGTACCCAATTCATTTTTTCCAATTAATGGGCAATTTAGCGTGGCCAATCCACCTACCCTGCACATCTTTGGGTTGTGGGGGTTAAACCCACGCAAACACGGGGAGAATGTGCAAACTCCACACGGACAGTGACCCAGAGCCGGGATCGAACCTGGGACCTCGGCGCCGTGAGACAGCAGGGCTAACCCACTGCATCACCGTGCTGCCCCATCAGAAGTTTTATTGAACAAAACTCAAAAATGCTACTTGAAAACAATATGATGGTACTTTATCACCAACAATAGCAAAGCTCGCAGGAGTGAAAGTCGAAACTTCTGTGGGACGTTGAACAAGTAGAAAGGGTTTCTTTACAGGTTATTCCAAATATTTAAGAGTGAAAGACATTGGAAGCAATCCAACACTTGATGGATGCTTGGGATAAAGGTCCAGACCTTCAGAACACCCTACGTGCTCTCATCCCACGTAATCCCCGCATTGGAGATCTCTACTGCCTCCCGAAAATACACAAGGCCAACACACCAGGCCGTCCTATCGTTTCAGGCAATGGGACCCTGTGTGAGAACCTCTCTGGCCACATCGAGGGCATCTTGAAACCCATCGTACAAGGTACACCCAGCTTCTGTCGCGACACGACGGACTTCCTACAGAAACTCAGCACCCATGGACCAGTTGAACCAGGAACATTCCTCGTCACAATGGATGTCTCGGCACTCTACACCAGCATCCCCCATGACGACGGCATTGCTGCAACAGCCTCAGTCCTCAACACCGACAACTGCCAATCTCCAGACGCAATTCTGCAACTCATCCGTTTCATTCTAGACCACAACGTCTTCACCTTCGACAACAAATTCTTCATCCAGACGCACGGAACAGCCATGGGGACCAAATTTGCACCTCAATATGCCAACATCTTCATGCACAAGTTTGAACAGGACTTCCTCACCACACAGGACTTTCAACCGATGCTATACACCAGATACATCGATGACATTTTTTTTCCTTTGGACCCACGGCGAGACATCACTGAAACGACTACACGATGACATCAATAAGTTCCATCCCACCATCAAACTCACCATGGACTATTCTCCAAATTCAGTTCCATTCTTGGACACACTCGTCTCCATCAAGGACGGGCACCTCAGCACCTCGCTTTACCGCAAGCCCACAGATAATCTCACGATGCTCCACTTCTCCAGCTTTCACCCGAAACACATTAAAGAAGCCATCCCCTATGGACAAGCCCTCCGTATACACAGGATCTGCTCAGACAAGGAGGAGCGCAACAGACACCTACAGATGCTGAAAGATGCCCTCGTACGAACGGGATATGGCGCTCGACTCATTGATCGACAGTTCCACCGCGCCACAGCAAAAAACCGCACCGACCTCCTCAGAAGACAAACACGGGACACCACTGACAGAGTACCCTTCGTCGTCCAGTACTTTCCTGGGGCGGAGAAACTACGACATCTTCTTCGCAGCCTCCAACACATCATCAGCGAGGATGGACATCTTGCCAAGGTCATCCCCACACCCCCACTACTGGCCTTCAAACAACCGCGCAACCTCAAACAAACCATTGTTTGCAGCAAATTACCCAGCCTTCAGAACAGCAACCACAACACCACAAAACCCTGCCAGGGTAATCTCTGCAAGACATGCCAGATCATCGACATGGACACCACCATTACACGTGGAAACACCACCCACCAGGTACGCGGCGCATACTCGTGCGACTCGACCAATGTAGTCTACCTCATACGCTGCAGGAAAGGATGTCCCGAAGCGTGGTACATTGGCGAGACCATGCAGACACTGCGACAACGAATAAACGGGCATCGTGCGACTATCAACAGGCAGGACTGTTCCCTTCCAGTTGGGGAACACTTCAGCAGTCAAGGACATTCAGCCTCTGATCTCCGGGTCAGCATTCTACAAGGAGGCCTTCAGGAGACGCGACAACGCAAAATTGCTGAGCAAAAACTTATAGCTAAGTTCCGTACGCATGAATGCGGACTCAACCGGGATCTGGGATTCATGTCGCATTACATTCGGCCCCCACCAACAAGCCTGGACTTGCAGAGGCCTACCGACTGAACTGGCTTGGGACAATTCACACCTCTTTAACCTGGAGTTACCTCTCTCTCTGCATCTTTGATGATTTGATTGCCTGCAGGTGCTCGCATTCCGGGGCATCTCTGACTGTGTCTATATAAACATTTCTGGAACAAGCCTTTCCATTCACCTGAAGAAGGAGCCGTGCTCCGAAAGCTCGTGTTTGAAACAAACCTGTTGGACTTTAACCTGGTGTTGTAAGACTTCTTACTGGGATAAAGGAGTACAATCTTCAGTGGAATTTCTTGTTGGTTTTCTTGTTCTTGTGTTACCTACATGCCTAAAATGTGGATTAATTTGCTACTCTCTTACTTGGCTGAAGCTGCTTCCGTTATCATCTTTGTGAAATGCACATCTTTAGTGAAAGCTGTAAAATTACTGCGGGATACTCTGCCCCGCCAGATCCATTTTCTGGCGTGTGCGCCCCCGCCAGCAGCGGGATCCTCCCGGCGGCCGGCTAATGGGGATTCCCATTGTGGCCTACCCACGTCATCGGGAAATCCGCAGGCATGAGTGCGCTGCCGGCGAAGCGGAGGATCCAGTCGACGGAGAATGCCACTCATTGTATTTGCATTCGAAATCACATTTCTCCAGCGAAGGAAGTTTGAAAGTAAGCTTCAGAAAATATAGATTGCCATATAATTTTAATAAAACAACATTTATAGCAAAAAGTTGGAAGGAAAGCCAAATGTTGATCTGAGTCAGTCTGATTTGAACTGAACTTTTATAATGAATATTGCGATACCTTTGAGGCATTATTGTCTTTGTCTTTTAGTTTTGAGACAGCAGTAATGAACTAGGAGACAGTTATTCACAAATCTAAAACTGTACAAACAATAATTACACAGAAAACACAATTAACTCAGTTAGCCATTGCAATGCACTATAGTACGTTTTGGGCATCTATTAAAAAATAAATCTTGCACTTTTTGCTTGCTTATTATTTGATGCAGTTCTTCTAAACTGCTTCATTCTGTCTCAAAGCCAAAATTGTTTTTAACAAGTTCAAGGCAAATCAAGTAACAAGACAGGTGGAAAAAATGTCCCCTTTAAGAGGTGTGTATGTGCATGTGGTGGAGGGTCGGAGATGGAATTGTGGTTGACTTGGTCGAAGTGGTGGAAAGTATCCTGCGTAGAAAAAGTCTAGATTTCCCTCGGCAGTTGGGAAATTAAGTGGGTATGTTTATGGAGGCAATCTTAACTGGCATTTGGAATATAAGGTGTCCCCCCCCCCCCCCCCCCCCCCCCCATTTATCAGATTCATAATGGTCAGTGTCCTATCCACAGAAGTTGTTCAAAGTTCATTTGTGCCACTCCTAAAACAAAATAAATTGGTTACAACTTACCTTCTTAAGAAATGTGCTTTAAAAATATATACTTTACCTTATAAGTACCAAATCTTAAATGACCCTTTGAAAGTGTTGGTTTCCAAGCAAGCCACTCGTGAACATTGTGGGCCAGCCCTACCCTCCTATACTGAAAACAAATTAGCAGCAACAAATGTTCTGTCATGGGAGATGCAAAATATATTAGAACAAGAACGAATGTGTTTTGATTTGACAAAATCAAAATGTATCATTGGTTGGCACAAACTTGTGTTTTTTTTTATTTTGATCTCTAGCTTTTCTTTTAATCTCTGGGGTCAAGAAATGTACCCTTCCTCCCTTCCAACCATTTTCTTTTCCATTATTTGTGACTGTCCAAAATGAACAACTGGTAATACAGCGCCATTTCTGCTGTGGTCAGAATGGTGGACTGGCCAAAGTTCTGACAAATAATTCCAAAAGTTTTGAGCATTTTGGAGATCTTTAACCTTTCTTTAAACACTACATTAAACTTTGTTATCTGGCACTCAACCATCCGGAATTCTCTACTAACCGGAATTTGATTTTTCCCTAATACAAATCGTCAACAATTATGAAGTTATCGGGAACTCATACCTGTATAATCTTCAAATTAAAACATATAAGTAAAATAAAGTGTTTTTAACTTCCTGAGCACTTGCATATTATTTCGTGCTGCAAGTATTGTTGTATTCTATTAGTAAATGGAATTCCCCATTAAACCTTTAAAAATAAATTTAGAGTACCCAATTCATTTTTTTCAAATTAAGGGGCAATTTAGCGTGGCCAATCCACCTAGCCTGCACATCCTTTTGGGTTGTGGGGGCGAAACCCACACAAACACGGGGAGACTGTGCAAACTCCACACGGACAGTGACCCAGAGCCGGGATCGAACCTGGGACCTCGGCGCCATGAGGCAGCAATGCTAATCACTGCGCCACTGTGCTGCCCCGAATTCCCCATTAATTGGCATTCGATTAACTGGCACCACACATTCCCTGTCCTTGCCGGATAATAAAGATTTTACTGAATCAAGAAAAGCCCCTTGTAAATTAATTTGACATTTCCAGAAACTTCCATGATTGTTGAATGGCAGCAATGTCCAAATTGTGCAGTGTCTACGGTGAAAGGCAGTAAAATTAATTTACCTTTGCACAGGTGGATTTTTTGTTAACTCTCACAGGGCTATAGCTGGATGGTAAAAACTTTATTCAAACAAAATTGAGGGGCAAAGGCATGGCTTCATAACTTAAGGTTAGCAAATGGTATTGAAAATGACTTTGTGACATCACATGAATTGTGTCCATTTCAGTGTTTTAAATGGATTTTCTATGTTTTTCCAATCTCTTTTTCCTTTTACCGTCTTATTGAAGTTCACATTACAAAATCTGTGCAAACTAGAGAGAGAAGTATTCTTTGTAACCAGACTCCATCTGCTTCTGAACCACTGGAGTGCAAGTAATGGCAGCTTCATGAAGGTTTTCCTGGAGTAGAGCTGCCATCAGTTTGATGCTTTGACCAGACAATCCTTTTTGATTGGTGACTCCAGAATCATTACTTTTAAATAAAAATTGAACGATAACAAGGGTCTGATTAAAAAAAAATGAAATCCATTTAATTCACACTCATTTCTAATGTCAATTTTTAATGAATTTTCTTCAACAGCTGGGAAAATGTGAGAATTCCAGTTGTGAACTTCACCCTTGCTCCAACTCTGCACCCGGTTTAGTTTGACACTAAACAACCTGATACTGGACATAGCAAGTCTCGGTATAAAGTTCCCCAACTGTCTGTCCTCTTGTGCAGTGCCTCAATGTTTGTGCAGCGAATTAAGACATTTGGTATTGAATGTTTAAAATGGACAGGGCTATTCTGATTTCCTCTGTGATGCTGTCGGATTGCTTTAATCAGAACGGCAATCGCTGTAAGTGCCTTTGATCCAGTAACAGATCTGTGCATATTTCAGTGGTGTGATGCGAACAGCCACATTGTAATCTCGCTGCATCCCATTGAGGTCCACCCACTGGTGTCCTGAAAATATACCAACAATCTTCCTTTCCCAATCCTGTTTTTCTGGCAACCACAATTTGGCATACACGCCAGAACCACTGGAGCCTGGCTGGGCATCACAGTGCTGGTAGATTAGGTGGGGTGTCTCGTTGATTATTGGGCAAAATCGATACACCAGATGTCCAGGCCTGTCGCTGTCAAATCCTGAAAAATGGATTCTGTTGCCAGCTACTTGATCTGTAGTTGGCATGACCGTGATCTCCATGTGCGGCCTGTCATGAGGCCTCTTGAGTTCCAGCAGAGCATAGTCATAGTCCATGCTCAGTTCATTCTGAGATCGTATCCAACCCTTTGGCACTTGCGTGCGTTTGACACGCAACCACCTTGTCAATAATTTTGGTGGAATTTTGGAACGTTTTGTCAACTGGGCTTTGGGATTCTCTTTTAAAAACCCAACCTTTAACTTTTTTGCCCCCTTGACATAATCATTCCCATCATGAATGCAATGCGCTGCTGTCAACACATGTCTGTCTGACACCAGGACACCTGTGCATCCAGTGGATATTCTCACTGTTGTTGAAAAAGGGAAGTTGAGCAAGAACGTTTTCCCACTAATATCAAATCTGCCATCCACGCCAAAAATCTGCCGTTTACGCCGTGACCTTGCGGGAGTGTGCTGTTTCAAGACGTGGGTACTTGGGTCAAAGTCAGGGATGTCTACCACAGTGAGGGTTCGAGTGCCATTGGTGTAAACTGTTTCATAGGAGAGATTTTCCTTCAAATCTTCTAAGGTAGGGTGAGCTTCTTTCCATAGGCACTCTGCATTGCAGTGGGTCATCAGTTCAAGCGTGGCTTTTGCAGAGAATCGGGGTTTGTCCAACTTCAGTGTTTCTTGGGGAAGAAAAGTTGGTATCTTGTGTCTGTGCCAGGGTGTATTGGGGTCTGTGGCCCCTAATTTGGCGAAATACAGAACAATGGCTAGGATCTGTAACTGGTTCATTGTGTAGATTGAAGACCTGCCCAAACAAAATAAGAAAAATAGTATGTGATTTCTTGTTGATATGAACATGAAAATTTACCACCTTGGCTTGAGTCTCTTAATGCATCGAATTCCAATATTTTATAGAAAGTAAAACATCAACATTATAAATAGTGACGGTTAGAATGAGCTTTTATTGACAAATGGAAAAATTTGCAAATTTTTTGTTTGATTGAATCAGCAAAAATGATCTCTCATCAGAAATTGAGTCTGAAGGTTGCACATATGATGCAGGTTGGAGAGCTTCAATGACTACAGTTACGTTAAAAAAATTGATGAGTTACATAGGTGATGCACGATCAATTGTACAAAGACTCAGATTGGGTACAACTGTGGCTTTATTGCAGTAAAATGCGTGGCCTCCTACAGCAGCGGGCGAAATGGCAGTTGAATAGAGGACACGCATATTTATACTCCTCTTCCTGGGCGGAGCCAGCAGGCAGGGGCTACCGGCGAACCTGTAATACAGGTCCTACCTTACATCACCTAATACAGGTGTAACAGTGGTTTACCACAATAGGAAAAAACCATGTAGCCCCTTGAGCATATTTCACCATTAATTGAGATCATGGCTGGTCTCTAACCTAATTCCATACAGTAGCCTTTGCCCCATACTCCTTAATATCTTTGGATAACAGAAATCTGTCAATTTCAGTTTCAAATTAACAATTGATCAACTGCCATTTGAAGAAGGCAGTTTCAAACTTCTACCAGCCTTTCCATGAAGAAGTGTTTCCTAATTTCACTTGAGAGAGGTCTGACTCTAATATTTTGACTAGTTCTATTGGCTGTCCATCAATTTGCGGATGATGTCTACTCAGGGTCACATCACCATGTGACTGAACAGGTCGATTCTCAACCCTCCAATCTTTGGGAACAGAAGGCTGGATATCCCGTGAGGTAGAGGAATCCAGAAAACTAGATTTGCTTTCCTCTCTGCTGTCACTCTGCCTCATCATTAAGATGCTATGACTCAAAAGCGTGACGCAGCTTGATGGGCAAATTGTCACCTTTTTGAATGATTGCGAGTTCTTTCTACAAATGATTAATGTCAATGGAGGTCTTTAGAGAGTCTTGGAAGCATTTTTTGTCCTCCCTTAGAACATTAGCTATTTGAGAATTGAGAAACCAGGACCTGGCAGAGGAGATGCCTTTGGCACGTCCAGTTGATTTTGCCAGGGTTTTGCCGGAATGCTTGTGGAACTGGCTTCAAGAAGGACAGTAGGGTTTGTTTGACGGGTCTCCCATTGTATCTAGAAGATTCAGCAGGGGCATTGCTGATGGAATCTCCCTCGTGCTCTTATGTGTCACTGATATATAGTCCAGGGCTCACTTCAGTACAGAAGAGTAATGACGATGATTGCTCTGTACACAGAAGTCATTATTGTCATTGTAGAAGGCAGCTGATACCATGTTGGATCTCACCGTCAATAGTGGCCTTCTGAGAGTCTTAACTGCCAAGATATGGAAAGTGTGCAACAAATTCCAGCATGTATTCAAGGTGGAATACTTAGCTGACCAGCTGTGAGTTGATTTGAGTTTTATTTTGCAACATTCAAGGACAGGCCGAGTTTCTTGTATGCAGAATTGAAGAGATTGAGAGTGGCTTGCAAATTCGGTGCAGAGTGGGCAACGACATTCCTGTCCTCTGCAAACTAATCATGTTTGTCTGTGGTGGTGAGTTTAGTTTTGACGCGGAGGCAAGTGGGATTAGAAGATATTTAACACTGATACCAGCGAACAATTTATTTTGAGGTGAATAAGCACCGTCAGGTATATTGTAAATAGTATGGGGGCGATCACACAACCTTGTTTGACCTTGGTCTGGATTTTGATGGCAGATACTTCAACACAGCTTCAGTCATTTAATCTTGAAGCAATTGCAGGATTGTGATGATGTTTCTTGAGCATCCAAACCTTTGAAGCATTATCCACTGAGCCTAGTGATTTACTCTGCCAAATGGTTTGGCAATAAAGAGTTCCTGGTGGTGTTCTCAAAATTGTTTCTCCCAATCCACCCTATCTAGCCCCCTTTACATCCTGTAAACTTTGATCAAATCACCCTAAAGTCCAGAGAATATAACCTTAGTTTGTTTAACCCTCCTTGTAGCCTGACCCTTGGAATCTAGGTATCATTCTGGTAAATCTACACTGCGCTCCGTCCAAGGCAAATATATCCTTCCTAAGGTGTGGCGCCCAGAACATAGCCACGGTACTCCAATAATGGTCCAACCAGGCCTTTGTAAAATTGAAGCATAATTTCTATCTCTTGTATTCTATTCCTTTAGGTTAAAAAAAAGCCAGTATTCCATTAACCACAATTCTTGGCACATACCACACAGTTAAACTTTAGAATAAAGTATTCAATATTCAACTTTTAAACAGTGTCAACTACATCCAATGATCAAGATATGCTACTTCTAACAATTTTTCTACTATATTTTACTGCTAAAATAGTTTGACAGTATATTGTGATCATTGGAACATGTATTACATTCAAAACGTACAAATAGTGTATGAATTATTAATTATTCATGGCATTTCGTGTAACTACATGGTATTGGTTTTCTTCAGGTTTAGTGATGTTGAAAGTTAAAAAAAAACATTTGTTTGTTGATTTCTCAGGGTTTATTTTGTTCTTTTAACTTTAATGTTTTCACTGATTTTCTTTCATTGCGAACAAAATTGAAAACCTCTTAACCTAGTTTTTAAAGTTGGCAGTGAAACTAGTCTTGCGAGCCCTGACTGATGCAATGCAGTAATGATACCAGCAGATAAATTAAGAAAACTGATTCATATGGAAACGTGAAAAAAAATGCATTTGTCAAGTGGCATGAAATTATTGTTGCTGATATTACAGAATGAACATTCAACGTATTAATTTAATCCTTGGTATTTAATGATGGCACAAACCAATTTATTCTACAAGAGTTAGTAACCTTTAAATCAGAAACATAGGAATACCGTCAGCCTTCAGTGCTATTTCTGCAGTCCGAAGAGACTTGTCCTTGATATCTGGTTGCTGTAATGTGCTTTGTTTCCAGCAGATGGAAGTAAAGCTCTGGGAGAGATCACAACACTGTACAGTGCAAATCCAGCTCTTTCCCATGAAGCAATAATGGAACATTTTTCTCTCACTCAGACTGATCCTTTTGCCTCCAGGCATTTGGCTGCTGCTTAAGTGCCAAATTAAACTATTTTTTTTGGCACACAGTCATCTCAAATGGACATTGTGATGAGGTCCCATGGTGGCTACGCAGGAATTTATTTTGCCCATCGCCTCTAATGGTTTAAGTGGATACTCATAATGAATATAATAGCAAATGCAGAGCCTAGAATGGGGACTTACTTAACAGTTTTAAAACTAGTTTATGAAAGGAGAGTGAGGTCCTTGCTAACATTGGCAACTGCAATATTCCATATGTCCTAATAGAACCAACATTACGGTCATGCTTGCTTTCTGTTAAGTATTTTGCTGAGGTTGGTGTGACTCATCATTTTTGCAGTTCAAAAGAATGGTTTATGGATCCAATTTTTTTAAAACATTGTAGTCGAATATTTTCAAATCATCCTGAGAAAAAACAGAGGGCAACTCTGCTGTACATACCCTGACTTGGATTGTCCAATTAGGTGGCACCTCCAGAAGGGTGGGATGTCTCCCGAACATCACCAAATTTCCGGCCTTGGGGGTTATTGACATTTGCAAGGTGGGATCCTTGTCCTCCTTGGAAAGTTGTGTGATACATGGGATGGAATTTTTCCCCAAAGAGGTGGACTTTCCAATTGGACCTCCTGATCTGACATCAGTCAGGTGATACATTATTAGCAGTTTTGTCCTGAACCTGGATGAATAGCACACCTGTTCCAGTTACACCTTCTGTTTCTTTTCTTGCCCAATCACAACTCCTTTTGATCCTGAAGGAGTAAATCTTCTGTCTTTCAACCACTTTCACACTATTACAGACCTTTTGTCCTTCTCCCACTTGTCACTTGTTCAAAAACATTTTGGGGGAGGGGGCCTCATGGGCAGCCAGGGCAGCGATCGGGCGGCTTGGATCTGCGGGCGCACGCCATCTCGGGGGTGGGCCTACATTACCGATGTCGGTCCGTGTCCGCCTTTGAGCACGGCGCGGCCACTGCAGGCTGCCGCCGTGTGCATGTGCGGACTCGCGACAGGATATGCGGGGCCCGTATCCGCAGCTGAAGCTGCGAGAAGCACTCCGGGACCCTGCCAGCCCCTTCAAGGTAGGAGAATAGCTGTAGAATTTTCTGAGGAAAATCAAGAGTGAAACGCCAGTTTTTAAGCTGGCGTGGGGACATAGCCCCATTTTCTGAGAATCCAGCTCATGAATTTTGGTGTTGGCTTCAAGGTGCGATTATCAATCCTACTCTTTTTGTAAAATCGAAAGGACTCCACACCGAGTTGTGGAATGAAACAAAGTTTTATTCTGATAAGCAATTCTTTGCACTACCCGGGAGGCCCCTGCTGGGTCTCTTCCCATTGGTACCAAAACTGCCCAACTTTATACAAGAGCTAATGACACATGGTCCATCGACCCCAAAGACCGTTTCCACAACCCGTTCCACCAGCCCATTCGAAGCCGGGTGGTATGGGGCAGTACAGATGTGCTGTATCGTGCCATGCTGTTGTCCATAACAAGCACTTTGGGTGCCACTGAAGGACAAACGCAGCTTTGTGATTATTGCTCTGGAGCTTGTTGCCTCCATCTTATGGACCTCCAGCCATTTGGAATGCATTAATCAGCAGGAGGAACAAGAAGCCCTGAAATAGGCCGGTGAAGCCAGTATGCAACCCTGCCCATGGCCGTCCTGGCCATTCGCAAGGGTGGAGGGGAATGGCTGGTGGGAGCTTCTGGTGCTCCTGACAGACGTTGCATTGTTGCGTCATACGTTTAATGACCGCATCTAGACACGGTCATCAATATAGTTGCACGGCAACATTTTTATTTAGACACTCCCGGGTGTCCGTTATGGAGGTCTTTCAAGATTAAATCCTGGCCCTTTTCCAGGACGATGACACGTGTACCCCATATCAGGTCACCGTCCTCCACACTAAACTCGGACAGCTTTGATGAGGAAGACCGCAATTCACCCGAAAGCTGATGATGTTCTCCACCATACAATATATGCCGAACTTCTGAAGGAACTGAATCCGTTTGGGTCCACTCACAGATCCTACATGCAGTTACCGACAATGGATCCATAAAGTTCAGAACGGCGACAACTTTGTCTGCCTTGGGGGAAGGAGATGGAGGGCTAGTTGGCAAGGACAGTCAGCTCAACGCATTGACATGTCCAATTTGCATGCCCGAATGATGTCTAAATGAATACTCGTAGGCAGCCAACAAAAGGGGCCACCACTGGATCCAAGCATTAGCGATGGGTGGAATTGCCGTGTCCTCCTCTTAAAAGCCGAATAGCAGTTTGTTATCCTTGATGGTGGTGAAATGGATGGCGAACATGTATTGGTAGAATTTCTTCACCGTGAAAACCACTCCAGGCCTTGCTTTTCGATAAATGGGTACTTGCGTTCAGCCACGGCCAACATCTGGGAGGTGAAAGCCATTGGTCGGTCCTTGCTACCTGCCATCCGCTGGGACAGAATGGTCCCATTGCCGTAAGGCGATGTGATGATGAGAGACATGGCAGGATCATGGTGCGCCAATAATCCAGAGTACGACAGTTGTTGCTTCACCTGTCGGAAAGTCGCTTCCTGCGACCTGCTCCACGCTCTCGCCTGTTTTTTCTTTAAATGTAGATGCAGGGGGGCCAGCATCAAAGCGGGGCCTGGGATGAGTTTTCCGTAATAGCTCACAAGACCTAAAAATGAGCAAAGTTCCGATGAGTTTGTAGGGGAAGGAGCCAGCTGAATTGCGTGGACATTTTCTGTGACTGGGTGTAAGCTCCACGGTTCACACAGTAACCCAGGTTCACCACCTCCTTTGCTTGAACAACACGCTTAGCTCTCCGTAACCCAGGTTCACAACCTCCTTTGCGTGAACAACACGTTTAGCTCTCCGTAACACAGCTTCATCCCCTCCTTTGCGTGAACAACACGCTTAGCTCTCCGTAGGCGGACGCCTGATTCCGAGAAACGCCACAACGCTTCCACCAGGTGGACTAGGTCCTGTTCGCTAGCAAAGGTGGCTAATACATCATCTAAATATACTGCTACCCGCAGTAATCCACATGCAACGTTCTCCATAACCCACTGGAATATGGCACAGGCCGCTGACATGCCGAAGGGTAGTCGGATGAATTCATGTAGACTTCGATGTGTGTTTATCATTATGTGTTTTCGAGAGACTGAGTCCAGTTTGAGCTGTAAATACGCATGACTTATATCAAGATTAGCAAAGACGAGTCTGCCAGCCATTTTAGCGTAAAGATCTTGCATGCGGGGCATCGGGTAGCATTCCAATTGTGAAGCCTTATTCACCGTCAGCTTATCATCTCAGCATAACTGAACTGTTTGTCCAACTTCAGCACTGGTATCACTGGCGCTGCCCACTCCACAAAATGCATGGTCCAGATCATCCTTAATCCTTTTGGAAGCAAGTGGTCGTATTAGCGAGAGGCAGCACAGTTTTGTGAAGGGGAGGACGTGCCTCACTAACTTGACAGAGTTTTTCGAGGCGGTCACAAGATGATTGATGCAGGTAGGGGAGTGGATGTTGTCTATATGGACTTCAGTAAGGCCTTTGACAAGGTCCCTCATGACAGACTGGTACAAAAGGTCTATATAGAACCTTAGTTAGGCCACACTTGGAGTATAGTGTTCAATTCTGGTCGTCACACTACCTGAAGGATGTGGAAGCTTTAGAGAGGGTGCAGAAGAAATTTACCAGGATGTTGCCTGGTATAGAGGGCATTAGCTATGAGGAGAGGTTGAGTAAACTTGGTTTGTTCTCACTGGAACGACGGAGGTTGAGGGGCGACTTGATAGAGGTCTACAAAATTATGAGGGGCATAGACACAGTGGATAGTCAGAGACTTTTTCCCAGGGTAGAGGGGAAATTACTAGGGAGCATAGGTTTAAGGTGTGAGGGACAAGGTTAGAGGAGATGTACGAGGTAAGTTTTTTTTACAGAGGGTAGTGGGTGCCTGGAACACGCTGCCAGAGGAGGTGGTGGAAGCAGGGACGATAGTGACGTTTAAGGGGCATCTTGACAAATACATGAATAGGATGGGAATAGAGGGATACGGACCTAAGAAGTGTAGAAGATTTTAGTTTAGACAGGGCAGCGTGGGCGGCGCAGGCTTGGAGGGCCGAAGGGCCTGTTCCTATGCTGTACTTTTCTTTGTTCTTTGTTCCTTCAAGTTGGCTGAGCTTAGTCTCCACCTTCGCAGCAGCACACAAGGGACCGGACGGGCACTGAAATATCACGGCAGGGGACCCAAGTGAACATGGATTGTGGCTACGGCTCCCTTTATTTTTCACAATCTGGGCTGAAAATCCAGAGGGTACTTCCCCTATGACTCGCACAGGCCCCTGAATTCCATCTGGAAGACTTGCTGCCAATTAGATGTAGGCGACTCAACCAGTCACGGCCTAACAAGCTGGGGCCATGTCCCTTAACCACAATCAACAGGTGGCGCATTGCTTGGTGTCCATAAGCCATCGGGATCCTGGTGGTTCCTGCAACTTCCACGGCTCACCGGTATAAGTGCCTAATCGAGCATTAGTGTCCCTTAGAACCAATTTCTACATCCCTTCTTCATATGGTCAAAAGTGTGCTGTCTCACAATGGAAACTGAAGCTCCAATATCCAGCTCCATATCCAATAGATGCCCATTCACCTGCACCATGACTTTTATGGGGGCAACCCGCAATGCGGCCACATAACGTAGCTGCATGCAGTCGTCTCCCTCTGGTTCATCCAGCTGTGCGGGCCCAAGGTGAACATCTTCCTCTACTGGGGCAGCCGGATCTCTGGCTAACCTGTGGTCTGCTTTCCCGTTGGGTCCCATGGCACATGCTCTGCAACAGTCTGGTTTCCCCCTCTGCAGAGTCTGGGGAGGTACCCTGTTGGGACGACTCATTGTTCAGCCAGTGGGCCGGGCCTGTACAGTGCTCGGTGTAGGGCGTGGTACCAGTCCTGGGAGGGGTTTTCCACTGGGAGGCAGCATGCCCTAAGGCATTAACTTTCATTCCTGTACCCCGTGCTCAATGCTTTCGTGGAACAGCAAAATCTGCACTGCTTGCTGCAGGTTTGAAGATGGTTCGCCCAGCAATTTTTTCTGGGTAGCCACATTATTGATACCGCATACCAAATGGTTACGCAGCATTTCAGACAGGGAGGTGCCGTACTCACAGAACTTGGCAATCTTTCTTAATCTTGACAAAAACCTGGTGACACACTCACCCTGAGTCCTTTTCCCTGTATTAAAGCGATAACTCTGCACAATTACGGATGGCATCTGATTGAAATGTTGCCCCACCCGTGTTCCTAGCTGTTCGAATGCATGAGTATCAGGAGCCACCGGAAATTTGAAGCTGCTTATCGGACCATAGGTATGGACACCACAGACAGTTATCAAAATAGCTGTCTGCCATTCATTCCCCATGATACTATCTGCTTGGAAAACGTAGCTCATTCTCTCCACATACTGAGTCCAATCTTCCAAACTGGCATCAAACACCCCTAATTTTCTGAACAAGGGCATGGTTTAAACAAGTAAAGGTCCAATCTGTATCCAGTGGGATCACAGAGGTGGCTTAACTGACAGTGTAGAAGCGCTGACAACAGACCAATTTCACCCTCGGCGCCAGTTTTATAAGGCCGGAAAGATTCCACACAAAGTTATTAAAGGAAAATGTTTTACTCTGATAAACAATTCTTTTTTAAAATAAATTTAGAGTACCCAATTATTTTCTTTTCCAATTAAGGGACAATTTAGCGTGGCCAATCCGCCTAACCTGCACATCTTTGGGTTGTGGGGGTGAAACCCACACAGACACGGGGAGAATGTGCAAACTCCACATGGACAGTGATCCAGGGCCGGGATTCGAACGCAGGTCCACAGCGCCGCAGACTCGGTGCTAACCACTGCGTCACATGCCACCTTCCGATAAACAATTCTATACACTACGTGGGTTTCTTCCCATCGGTACCAAAACCGGCCGACTTCATACAAAGCTAATGACACATCATAGATATCATAGAATTTACAGTGCAGAAGGAGGCCATTCGGCCCATCGAGTCTGCACCGGCTCTTGGAAAGAGCACCCTACCCAACATCAACACCTCCACCCTATCCCCATAACCCAGTAACCCCACCCAACACTGAGGGCAATTTTGGACACTAAGAGCAATTTATCATGGCCAATCCACCTAACCTGCACATCTTTGGACTGTGGGAGGAAACCGGAGCACCCGGAGGAAACCCACGCACATACGGGGAGGATGTGCAGACTCCGCACAGACAGTGACCCAAGCCGTAATCGAACCTGGGACCCTGGAGCTGTGAAGCAATTGTGCTAACCACAATGCTACCGTGCTGCACATGGTACAGAGTCCCCTGCCCCTTAAAGGGAGAGCTCATATTTGGCGTGGTTAACCTTGGAGTCTAATTGTTGCCACAATTGAGCTGTTTGAATGTCATTCTTGAAGCCACACACCCAGCTGCCCTGGACATCTGTTTTCCAGGGTGGGCAGATGAAATCATCTAACAGACACAAACACGAGGAATATTGCTCTGTCCAGTGTATAATGTATTTTTCATATTAACCAAAAGCATGCCAGTATTTCTAATGGCTTCACAAAACCACATCAGGAAATTGGACTGGCAGCAAATAGATGGAAATTTAGTGTAACCCTATTTTCCAAGTAGTTAATTTCTCATAGCTGATCAAAAATATCAGTTACATTTTAATCCTGGCTTTAGAAGAGTTACCCGCAATTCATTTGGATGGCATATCTGTTTCCCATCTTGTGTAACCTCTTGGAGTGAAACAGATAAATTAATGCCAGTTGGTTTAGAATTACAGCCAAAGTTCTCCTCTGGTCTCTGCCCACAGGGAACTGGTTTCACATTGCTCAAACTCATTTTGCTTGGGACTCTGAGTGACCAGAAACAAGTATAGGGAACCCTTTCATTTTCTCAATCCAGGCTAAAATTGAACCAGTGTCCCAGAGATAATGATGACATTTATCTTACTGACTTGTGACATCCAGTCGCTACACATAAGGGAAATATTGAGTGGGCGTCTCACCAGCTGGCCAATGGGGTTTCCCATTATGGGCAGCCCCACGCTGTCGGGAAATACCCGGGCTGCCGGCGCAACGGAGAATCCCAACAGCAGAGAATCCAGCCCATTCTCTTTTTAGTTTCCATTCTTCAATTTTGGCCTTAACTCTCTCCACATGTTATGGAAGTGAAAGGAATGCTCCTTTTGAGCTCTAGAATGTAGAAGAATGGATTGGAGGTTACTCATCTATCCTCCATGGATGGCTTTGCAGAGGCTAAATGAAGACGTCTGATAAATTATGAGTGCAGCCATGTGAGGGACAAGTTGCTGCAGTTATGTTTTTCTCCCTCTTCTTACAGAAATCTGGCAAAAAAAAAATCTAATTTATCCATGTGGCTCAAGTCCAATAATAAGCAAATCAGCACCAAAGGACATTTCAAAAGGATGGCACGTTCAGGGAGTACCTACTGACCCACAGATACCATAAAGGAGAAATATGTGTGAAGATACACTCAATCCTGGGACCTAATGTTGCAATTCGATGTAGTAATACTGGATTTATGAAACGTGTTTTCTCTTCAAAGCACAAAAACCAAGGCTGATGCTCCAATGCCCTACTGAGGGAGCACTGCTAGAGGTGTCCTCTTTTAAATGAGACGCAAACCGAGACATTAATTTGAGGAAGAGCACCCTGGTCAATATTTATTCCCCCAATCAACATCATGAAAAATAGACCATATGATGCAATAACCTTGCTGTTTGTGGTAACACCCACACTCTATTCTCCACAACGTCAGAGGGAAAACATATCTGGAGCCATGTGGTGTGCAGATGCCGGGACTGACCTCAACAATGCCTGGGGCTGCCTCCAGAATTGGGAATGGAGGCTGCCGGCAATACCGAAACACAAAAGCAGTGGGTGGGGGTATCTACGGGTGGATCTTCCAGCCATGGAATGTTCCTGGAGATCCATCGTCTTTTTCCCGGTGCCTGAGTGTTCCCAGTAATCTATCTTCTTTTCCAGGTGATCCATCTTCTTTCTCCAATAATAATCTTTATTGTCACAAGTAGGCTTACATTAACACTCCAATGAAGTTACTGTGAAAAGCCCCTAGTTGCCACATTCAGGTGCCTGTTCGGGTACACAGAGGGAGAATTCAGAATGTCCAAATTACCTAACAGCACGTCTTTCGGGGACATGTGGGAGGAAACCGGAGCACCCGGAGGAAATGCACACAGACATAGGAGAATATGCAGACTCCAAACAGACAGTGACCTAAACCAGAAATCGAACCTGGGACCCTGGAGCTATGAAGCAACAATGCTACAACTGTGCTACCATGCTGTCCCAATAGTGGGTGTGAGGACTACGCGCCATCAGGCCTGCCCCACCATGGAATATGGTGAAAAACATAAGATTACATAATTAATAGGATCAGGGTCAGAGGACATTGCATGTTTTCCTGTTTGTCTTCACAGTAGGAAACACTCCACACCCCCATCTCCACCACGGGACGTCGCTCCAGACGGGAGAATTCCACCTCACATATTTGAAATGTTATACACCCACCTGTTTCTCCCCTCACTAGACCCCCCTATTGCAAAACATAATTGACACTAGCTTTGAAATTCATTCTGTAGCATCAGTTCAAACAATTTAAGGCTGGATTCTCCGTTTGGAAGACTATGGGCTGGTTTCTCTGTACCTGTGGCTGAATGCTGATGCCAATGGAGGATCCATGGAGTTCCGCGACAGAAAAATTGCCGCCATACCCGCAACGATTCCGCTGCTGTTGAGATGCTAACACCAGCGTGGCGTGAAACACCTGTGGAACACGCAAAAAATGATCGCCAGGAGAATCGTCAGGTCTGTGCTGGGCACGTGCAGGGCTGACAAGCTACAGCCTCGTGTACACTTACAACCCCCCTCCCCCCCCCCCCCCCACGCATGCGCCGATTGCGCCCGAAAAGATGGCGCCGGTTGTGCTGGACTGCATACCTATCCACCCTGACCCCACAGCCCACCTCCCGGCCACCTCTCACTACTCCCCCCAGCCCTGTCAGATGTCCCCTGGCCAGCGGCATGACTGTCAGCGAAGTATGGCAGAGCTGGACACTGTCAATACGCCCTCTCTCTCCGCAGCCATCATGCCTGATTCACGATTGTTGAGCTCACACATGGCCCGTACTGTCGGGAACTCTGCCCATCGAATTTCAAAACGGGTGGGCCCGCTAATGAGATGCGAACGCGGTTGCAACCACGCGTGGTGTGTGTCACAATGAAATTGATTTGGAGGTGGTGAAGCATCGCGATTCGACGCCAAACCAGCGCCTGCCACGATTTTGCTATTCTCTGGCCGATCGCCGTTCCCAATTTTGGCTCCGGGAATGGAGAATCCCACCCTATGTTCTCCTGCTGGAGACGAATCACCCAATTTGCATTGGCGCTGGGAGTGGCACCCACATCCCATGAAAATGTCTTTGACCCTATGAATGTCAATTGAGTCACAGAGCCATGATGAACATCCTGCTCTGCTAGTATTGTCACAGTTATGGTGTGAGATCACAGATTTGTGGGGTACTGCCAGCAGTCAAAAGAAAAGTGTCCGTCATGTTGAGCAGCTCCTCAAAAATGAGCACCTACACCTGCATGCTGGATGAAAACTGAGAATTAAACATAGAGTTGACAAAGGCCAGAACGTGAATTCTTAAATTTTGACAAACAACAATGCATTTCAAGAGTACTCGTTTTTTAGGTTGCTGTGAGATCTATTTTCAAAATCCTAACTGTATCAGTTCCTCTTGTAAGTATTCCCCTGTGGGCTCTTTGCTTGTAGTAACTTGATTCTTATCGAAAATAATGGGCCCTTATTAAGTTTAACATTTTTCTTGTAAAATGTTGTTTAATTAAACCATCACAAGACAGCATTACTAGATGCGGCAGATTTGTTCTGCCTAATGCATTCATTGGGCAGAATTTTCTGATATTATTTCAAAGTGTTGGTTTCAGCGAGAAAATGGATAGAATCCCAGCAGTGAAAAAGCCTGCTGTACATTCAGCCTCTTTAAGGAATTTTGTTTCATCAGTTTCAGGCCGAGTCCATGGTGGCCTGCCTCTGATTCACTCGCCTCGCTACGATCTTTGCAATCACTGCGACGCACTATTTAAACCCCTCCCCAGCAGCAAAATAAAATGAATGACCTTCGTGTAGCCGGGGTAATTCTGCCTCACCTTCCCCGTGCAGCCCTGAAAGGAGTGGCTAACCTAAAAGTCCAGAGTGGCAGAAACTTTCAAGGTCACAAGCAATGGGTGACCTCCCAGTCCTTGAGGTGCCAACACTTGCATTACCTGGCACAGGTGGTCCACCATCCCCCTGGGCAGACAACAGCTTCTCTGGCACTGGACCTCTGATATCTGGGAGGTAAGAGGTTCTCTGGCTGTACACCCATAGCTGGTAGTGCCTCCTCCGAGGCTCTGCCATTTATGGTCCTGCTCCTGGAAGATCAGCGGTCCCAGACAGCCCCTCCTCTGCACAGGCTGATGTTGCTGCTACTGCACAGCTTTCAATAGCACTGCCAGCTCAATTGGCTCCATGATTCCCTCAATTCAATAACTGAAAGGAAGGGAACATAAAAGTGATTGATGAAGAGTCCTAGCAATGCCCAGGCCCAGAGCCCTCTCAGGAGCTCGAAAATCCACCCATGTGCATTCCCCTATGCGAGCAGCAAGTAATAATAATAATCTTTTATTGTCACAAGTAGGCTTACATTAACACTGCAATGAAGTTACTGTGAAAATCCCCTAGTCGCCACACTCCGGCACCAGTTCGGGTACACAGAGGGAGAATTCAGAATGCCCAATTCACCGTCTTTCGGGACTTGTGGGAGGAAACCGGAGCACCCGAAGGAAAACCACGCAGACTCCGGAAAAACGTACAGACTCCGCACAGACAGTGACCAAAGCCGAGAATTGAACCCGAGTCCCTGGCGCAGTGCAGAGTCCTTCCAGCACAGGATAGCAGTGTCAGGGGAAAGGAAACAACGCCCTTGTTACAGCACTGGGCAAGTTTAAAGGTCCTGGCCACTTTGAGAAGCTGGAGAGAAGGTAATGTCTAAGGGTGAGGGGTTAGGGAGAGGAAGGTGTCGGGGTTCGGTAGTCAGGAAAAAGGTTTCATCGGCTAATTGGGGCAATGGTATGGAGGTTGGTTGGAGGGACTGAGGGGGGTGGAGTTGGGAAGGTGGATGGGCGATGGGGTAGTTGAAGACTGGAGGGTAGGGAATAGTCATGGTGTGGGGTGTTTAGCGTATTAGGGGTCAGGCAGTGTGGTCAAGGGGGTGGTTGGAGATGTCCAGTACCATAATTACACTAGCATTAGAAGTTGTTTTAATCCTTCTAACTTTTCTTGGACAACTATTCTGCCAAGAGAGTTGGAACCATCCTAAGTCTTCAAATTCAAATTGGGGTATCGGATGGTTCCCAGTGCCAGGTAATTGCCCATCGTACGTTTAGCATCCTGGGAAATTCCCATGCAGTCCTTCCAGAAGGTCAGTCAGCATACCTCTGGGATACCTCAAGGGTACAACCCCCCCAGGGAACAGAATTTCTGGCTCCATGTTTTCCTACAAAAAACACAAGGAATAGAAGCAGGATAGACAACCAGGCCCCTCAAGCCTGCCCCGCCATTTAATATGATCATGACTGATCTATGCCGGCCTCAAATTCTTTTGCGTGCCATTTCCCATAGCCCTCTATTTCTCGATCTATCAAGTATTTATCCATCTCCACTTTAAATACTTCTAATGATCCAGCCTCCCCCGGAGAATTCCAGAGATTCACCACCCTCTGTGAGAAGAAATTTCTACGCAACTCAGTTTTAAATAACCAACATTTTATCTTGCAGCTATGTCCCCATGTTCAAGAATCTCCCGCTAACGAAAACATCTCACCTCTACCCTGTCAAGCCCCCTCAGGATATGTTTGAATAAGGTCCCCCCCTCACTCTTTTAAACGCCAAGGAATACAGACCCAGACTATTTAGTCTCTCTTGATAGGACATCCCAGGCATTAGCTTGGTGAATCTCCTATGGACTGCCTCCAATGCTACTGGATCCTTTTTTAGGTAATGGGACCAAATTGTATGCAGTATTCCAGATGAGGCCTCTGTACAATTGCAATAAAATCTCCTTATTTTTAAACGCCAACTGCTTTGCAATAAAGGCCAAAATGCTGTTTCCCTTTTTATCTACTTGTTGGACTTGCGTGCTATCTTTTTGTGATTCATGCACTAGAACACCTAGATCCCTCTGTACATCACTCACCTGCATTCTCTCTTCACTTCACTCCAACCCCATTCAATAGCATGTATCATGTGGAATAACACTAGGTAGCCTCAGCACTGCAGCTGTTTCCATTCTCCCAGGCCAGCTCTCATCATCTCTGCTTGCATCTCCCACAGGTGCAGATGTCCGCCCTCTCTGTCTGTGGGCCCAAATCAGCATGGAGGAAAAGAAGAAGCACCATCTACCATCACATTTCCTCTCATCACGGTGTATCCTCGTGTATGTGTGTACGTAGGGGGGCACAAGGTGATGATCATGGTGTATGTGTGCAGGAGGAGATGCCAGAGGAAGACAAAGCTGTGGTCAGTTCTCCTCAAAGCAAGGAGGATGGACAAAGCCCAGCTCAGCTGGCCACAGGCCTTCAGAGTCACTGGAATGTAGTCACTACCTTGAAGAGCAACAGAGATGTGCTCCTATATGTCGGAGTTCCCTGAGACAGTTCAGGGTCTTGGGCAAAGGACTGAGTCCTCCATCCAGCTGATGCACCACAATAGCTCGGGACGATTGTTGAATGAGCTCCTACATTGGCATAGTGACCAAGTTCCTGGAGAGCCACATGGTGCATGCAGGAACTGACATCCACAGGTTGCATGGGATTCTGGGTAGCATTACTGGTGAGTGACACTGGTGATGGAGATCCTTGCTCCCAGCAGGGGTCCCCAACCTGGCATCCAGAGCACCTGCAAGGGCTAAGCATGTCATGGAAATGATGAGGATGCAACCTCTCATGGGGCACCCTGACAATCCTCGGCCTTCTTGGCCCCTCTGACCGAAGGACCACATGTGCAGCAGGGCCAAGTGATGGAGGCTAAGCCAGCAATAATGCATGTTCAGCAGTCTCTGGGGATAGTCCCACAGGTTGATCCATGATGAAGACAACCACCACATGCACCTCAGGCACAAACAAGACAAGGGAGCAGGCTGCCTTCAGCTCTTCCAAGGCCACAAGGGAAGAACTGTATGAGTGGCTGAGCGCAGAGTCCACCATGTCACTGAGTATTGAGTGGGTCATTGGAGTGTCTCTTTACCATCTCTGCCTACTGTTTGTCTCTCTTTGCATGTACAAATGATGATGCTTTAAGGTGCACATCGCTGCTGTGACAGTGAAGGAAACATGAGATGGTGAAAGAGAGAACAGCATCTTCTTGGTAAGGGTGAAGTATCTGCACAGATGTACTTTCTTGATTGGCAAGTGTAAGTGATTAGATGTTCTAGGCTGTAACTTCCATGCAAGTGTTAGCTCAGACTCCCTTCCACACCATGCACCTCGATCTGGGACAGGATTTTGTTGTAACATTCCTGAATCAGAACATTGGTGGCATCCTCACTAGCCTTTTATGCCCCAAGCCAAGGCTGGCCACCTCGTCATGCAGCAGGGTCACCTTTCTGTCAAGCAACATCTCCCTCCATCTTCTACTCCTTTTCCCCTGATGAGCTGTATCCTTCCATGGCTTCACCATTCTCAAGGTCCACATCTCTCTGGAGGACCATGGGAGATGGTGTCAACAGGCCATCACAATGAGCGAGACCCTTGCAGGAGGATACCGGAGGGTGTGGCACTTGACGGGCATTTTCAGAAGCCCGATGGCCTGCTCAATGGTTATCCTGCTGAGCAGGTGACATTAATTACTGATTTGCCACACTATGATGATTACATTACACAAATGTGATCAAATATGCTTTTCATGAACCTTTATGATCTAGAAAAATTCCACTGAATTAAGCGCTCCTAAAACCACCATTTCAGTCAGCTGGAAACATTGGCTGGGATTTTACAGCCCTGTGGTGGCAGGATCTGCTGCAGGAGATTTGGCAGCCCAACCAAAATTCAATTGACTTTAGGCAGGAGTGGACGATCCCAGCAATGGAAACTCAGGCCCATTGATCGCTGTTGATTATTTGTGGATTCCTTTATTTCTCCTTAAGTCTTAAATCTACCTGTGGTTCATTGGTAACAAAGCTGACATTCTCCAACAGGACTTTTATTACTTCTCCAATATATATATATGTTTCCCTCCTCATTTTGATGCTTGAGGGACAACCAGCCTGTAGTTCAGTGTTCTTCAAACTTTTTTTCCAGGGACCCATAATTACCAACCGGCCAACCTTCGGGACCCAACCTGGCCGACCTTCGCGACCCACGCCGGCCGACCTGCGTGACCCACGCTGGCTGACTTGCGCGACCCACCATTACCTCTTACCTTGTTTGCTGCTGACAAAAATGGAGGAAATGGTTTTGGGTCCCTATGGCCCTCGTACACGCTCCTCCAATGGAACCTGTTGGATGAAGGTGAAGCCTTCCCGTGTCGGAAAGTATGGAGTCTCCATCTGTCCAAAGTTCTGAATTTTTTCCTGTAAAATTTGATCAAATAAACCCCCCCCGAACTTGTAAAAAAAATGAAATGAATAAAATAAATGAAAAAAAAATTAAATTAATAAGATAAATGAATAAAAACCCCTACAGAACTTGTAAAACAAAAAGCTGCAACCGTTTTTAAAAATAGCGGCCGCACTGCACATGCATGCCCGTGTATCGGCGCCAATCATCAGGCTCGCATGCGCAATGCGGCCGAATTTAAAAAAAAAACATTCGCGGCCGCTTGCAGCCGGCGTTATGAAAAGCCAGCTGCTGCGCGGGGATTTGTGCAACCTGGAGCGCGCGGACAACGGCTCCGTGACTCTCCTGACACCCGCCCGCAACCCACCAGCGGGTTGCGCCTGCGACTTTGAAGAACACTGCTGTAGTTGGCTTTTCCCTACAGCAGGTTAGCTGAGTTGAGTAACAAAGTTGCATTGATTCTATCACTAACAGGGCACTGTGTATCATCAGTCTCCCTGTGATATTCCACCGGCAACTCGTGGAACTAATCTTAAAATGGCCGGCTTTTGATAAAACCATACAAAGTGAAGCCATTTGATCCATTGTCCTTGTGTCAGTGTGACCTCCTCCTCCAGTAATTTCTACTCGAATTCCAAATTCCCATTCTTTCCCCAGACCCTTTGATATAACTCCTTCCAAACTGATGGGAATTAATTGTAATAATACATTCCATACCCAAACAACCATTTGTGTGAGAAATATCTTCCAATCTCCACATTACATTTCTCAACAAATCTTCAGTTTATTGTGCCTCATTACCAATTTACTGATCAGTGGAAATGACCTTTTAATATTTATTCCCTCAAATGCTGCCAAGGTTTAGAGTATTTGCACTCAATCCCATTAACCTCTTCTAGTGTACTGCTGTAGCAGCATGCAACAGGGTTAATCATTAACCCTTTGTGCATTTGGTTGCTTAATAACATCATTATGATTTCTGACACCATCCACAGATACTTACTGTTGATGTATAATTTGTACATTAGAAATCCTCCAAAATAGGGCTCTATTCTTATCCTGATATGTCTGGACTTCATTAACATGCGGGCACATTCTGTGGCATATCTGTGGTGTGAACATTGAAAGGTTTTGAAGGCCACAGGTTTCCAAAATGATTAAGTATTTTCCAGAGAAAGTTCCACTTGCATTGTACTTAATGACTAATGGACACTGTGTGTGCATGTGGGTGAGTGTTTATGCATGTGTAGGAGAGTGTGTGTAACATGTCTGAATTACTTGGGCTTACACTTACAGTCCAATAGAATAGTGTCGTTAACAGATAAATTGGTCTCAAACTTTCACCCTTCCCTTTCTCCAAAATGGAAGAGCTGCACCCATTTATATTAATAGTCACTTTAGTCCCTCTTGAGTTGACAGTGGGGTAGAGTTCCAGGGGCACCTTGCCCATGTGACCATTGATCATGCATAATCCCAGACTGACTATTTAGCTGTCAAATTCCAATTCTCTTCCTAGTGATGCACTAAGGCAGACCTTTTTGTCTGTTACCATAGCTAATAATTCCCAAAACAGGTCACCAGCCTGTTGCCAGGGGCTTGTAACTTGAGGGGCACCACTCCATATCAAGCATGGCTGACCAGGAGTCTCTCCCGCTCTTACCGCCAGCTATTGGCGTGTTGGAAGGAATTTTTAGGTTGACACACAACCTGTCTGACCACATCATTAACGCACCTTTCTTGGCCATCAAGTCCTGAGGTATGTCTCTAACCATCTGGCTCAGAGGCAGGGATGCTACTCATTGTACTACAAGCCCTCCTCTATTCAGCTGTGGGAGGCATCAAAATGATGCAAGATTATTTCTTCTGCTTAACAGCACACAATTGCACGCATTTCAGCAGGGGTTACTAGAGAATGGTATATCTGATTGCTTTGCCACCCGGCCCCCCTCCCTGTGTCTTATATTTCAGGGCATTATCACAACTTTTTAACTATTATTCCGGTTGAGATTAACCAACTCTATCATTCAAGGAGTCAAACCTCAGACTGTCTGGAAAACATCAATGTTTTTTTCATTTCCATCTAAATGAAACACTAATATAAACCAGAATTTACCCGTATGTTCAACTAACAAATGTTTTGAATTATCTTGTTTATTCCCTGACTTTTATGTTCTGGTTCAATTCCCATAAACACAATACAATTCTGTAGCAGCTGAATATGTCATGCAGAGTGGTGAAAACTACACTGTCCATCACACAGAGGTGCTGATGATTTCAAATGGGTCAGGAATTTTAAGATCTAGTCAGACTTTTGATGAGAAGATCAATTAACGGACATAGGCAGTGTACAATATATTCTGTATTTGAACTCATTGTCCGGAGCGACCAAAATATCCCGTTTTCCAGTCCTCTACCTTCCTATGTTGAAATGTTATTAGTTTACTGGCAATAGTTTGAGTCTCAGTAAAGGTGACAAAGTGCTGGTGTTGATATTAATGTGATATTTTAAATAAGTAATCCAGTAAAATAACCAGTGTGTATTGTACCGACAAGTGCTGATTGTGTCCAGAAATATGTAATGTCTGTTACTGGATCCCGATCTTCATATTGAGAAGGATATTAAAAGTGAAGCCATTTGATCCAGTGGGCCTGTGTCAGTGTGACCTCCTCCCTCTAATGGGGTAATTTAACCACCCTATGGTTGTTTGTTGAAAGCAGCAGTGACTGGACTGCTGCTGTAAATAACGCATCAGGCATCAGCTCGTTCGGGCAAATTTCCAGGTCGGCCCAGCTCCTTGAGCAGTCCACGCTGCAAAGGAACTGGTGTTAGTCGAGTTTTCAAAGATGTTTTTGAAAATAAAAACCTCTTTTGACTGAGAGAAAATAAAATTAGTCGCAGCAATCCTGATTGATTGGTTCCACTCCCTCCTAATTATATTCATTTATTTTGACATTGAGACTTTTAAGTTCCTTGGCATTTTTAGGTAACACTAATGGTGCATCTGGTACAGTGTCTTACAGTCTGATTAACCAGGTTGGTGTCCAACTGCATGATTCATAATTCAATGATGTCAATGCCATCAGTGTTCATAGTTTTTTAGGTTATGTTTATTAAAAAATTCATAAAAAACAAAATCACACAAAAGAACCAGAGTTATGCAATAAACACAAAACAAGATTTCAACAAACTAAACCCTTTAACAACTAACGGTGACTAACTGTATAAAAAAGGAAATGAATGTCTGTCATCTTAGATAGAACCCTTCTACCGACCCCCTGATGGTGTACTTGACCTTCTCCAAACGTAAGAATGACATGAGGTCACCCAACCAGGCCGAGGCACTGGGCTGAGTAGGAAACCTCCACCCATGCAGAACACGTCTCCAGGCTATTAATGAGGCAAATGTGAGGGCATCCACCTTCACCCCCGTCTGGAGCACCAGCGAGTCTGGCTCCCCGAAAATGGCCACCAGTGGACATGGCTCCAAATCAACACTGAGTTTCTCCAACACGGTGTTGAAGAAAGAGACCCAAAAGCTTACTGACTTGGGACAAGCTCCGAACATAGCAGTGTGGTTAGCCGGCCAGCCCTGTGCACCACCTGGATTTGGATCAGACTAAATCAAGCACAGGGGGATGTGGAGTTGACCCTGTGAAGAACCTCGCTCCATACCTAATCATCCAGAATGGGACGCAAGTCATCCTCCCATTACTTTATCTAATTCAACAGAGCCAACTTTACTGATAGGATCTGGCTGTTCATGCACAAAATAGTCCCCCCACCAGACCCGGCCAAAGACAAAATCCTCTTCAACAGGGAGGAGGGTGTGCCAAGGGGAAAGAGGGGAAAACCTTTTATCCCCCTCCACTTGACAGAAGATCTCAGTGCTCTGACAAGAGATTCTATTGCCAGAGAACATAGGAGTGGAGACAATGGACAGCCCTGCCTTGTGCCCCAACTCAGCAGGAAATAGCCAGAATTCAAAGCATTTGTGCAAACACTAGCAGTGGAGACCCTATACAGGTTCGATTCCCGGCTTGGGTCACTGTCGGTGCGGAGTCTGCACGTCCTCCCTGTGTTTTCCTCCGGGTGCTCTGGTTCATTCCCACAAGTCCGAAAGACTTGATATTGGGTGAATTGGACATTCTGAATTCTCCCTCAGTGTACCTGAACAGGCGCCGGAATGTGGCGACTAGGGGCGTTTCATTGTAACTTCATTGCAGTGGTAATGTAAGCCTACGTGTGACAACAAAAATAAGATGATTAAAAGATTATTATTATACAGTAATATAAACGTTTGTCCAAATCCAAATCTTGCAAGAATTTCAAAGAGATATTTTCACTCCACTATATCAAATGACTTTTTGGCATCTAGGGAAGCAATCGGGGACTGAGAAGGGGGAAAGGACAACATTTAGGAGATGACATATATTGACCGACAATTGCCATCCCTTAACGAAGCCTGTCTGGTACTCCGAGATCAACTCTGGAAGACAGGGCTCCAACCACAGTGCCAGTAAAGCTCCTGGCAGTGCTCTCCGGGTACGCCGTGCTGTATATCACCTACCCAGCACTTTTACACGTAGCTTTAATTCCGCGGTTAAAAGTGAAATTGGTTGAAACGATCCACACTCTATTGGGAGTGTCTTGAAGATCAAGGCCTGCACGAGAGCAAAGGTCAACTTATCCAGGGATAACGAATCATTAAACATATCTAGAAGTAGAGGTACCAACTGCTCCGCAAATGACTTAATTCAATTAGGAAGCCACCAGGGCCAGGAGCTTTACCAGTCTGCATTAACCCAGTGCTCTGGGCCTAACGGGGATTTCAACTCCTCACACCTCTCCCCCTCCACGGCTCGGATGGATAATCTATACAAAAGATGATTCATATCGAACGCTCAGCCGAAGGCTCCGATCTATAGACACCCCGATAAAATGTTTCAAAAGCCGCATTGACCTGAGGTGTGCCTGAAACCAGGCTACTGCTCTAATCACGTTACTGTACGATCTTCAGGGAAGCTGCCTGCCGCCTCAGCTGGTGATCTAAGAGGTGACTGGCCTTTCCCCGTATTCATTAAACATACCGCTCGAGCATCGCTGCTGGCCCAATGCCCTATCCATTGATAACAGTTCAAATTTTGTCTGCAGCTTTTTCCTACTTGCCAATAATAGACAATAGAATAGAACATTACAGCGCAGTACAGGCCCTTCGGCCCTCGATGTTGCGCCGACCTGTGAAACCAATCTAAAGCCCATCTACACTATTCCATTATCATCCATATGTTTATCCAATGGCCATTTAAATGCCCTTAATAACTCTGGGGATGGGGTAAGTGAGTACTGGTGGTCTACCTCAAGGATGGAATGCACCAGCCTCTGCTGCTCCACTCTCACTGTCTTTACCATGTGCACTTTGTAGGAAATTATCTCCCCCCAATAACCACCTTTGGAGCTTCCCACAGCGTAGGTGATATTGACTCACTTTTATTAGATTTAATATATTCCCCAATGGCGGCGGACATGCGTTCACAAAATCGCTTGTGTGCTAATAATGCCGCATCCAACTGGGAGGGACCTGATTCTAGTGCCAAATCAACATAGTGTGGGATATGGTCTGAAATCACAATCACTGAGTAACCCAGCATCTGCTATCCACCCCAACAACCCCCTCCCCACCACCACCATTCCCTCCACCTGTTCCATGAAAAGCAACAAAGCTCTGGCCACCCCGATGGAGTCAGAGATATGGGCTGAGACTTGTCCAGACATTTTAAGCCACCCCCCCCCCCCCCAAAATAAGCTGATGGGAATCCAAATCGGGGATGGCGCCCAGCCGATTATTAATAAAATCCATATCATCCCAGTTTGGAGCATAAATAATAAACAGAAAAACCGAGGTGCCCACCAAAGAGCCACAGATAATTTATTACGATACCTGCCCAGACCCCAACAGTGGCTAGGATACTTGGCCGAAACCCCAATATTTTAGTTTATTTTGTAAGACTCTGAGAAAAGAATACGCAACTCCAGGAGTGACTGTATGAAAAAAAATAGGGATTTGGTATTTGAAAACAAAACTTTATTATGAATGCAATATTACACTCTTTAATTTCACAACTGAAAAGAATAGTATCCAATTAATCCTTAAACAAATCTACTCAATTCCCCAATAAACAGCAAGAAAAGAAATATACAGCTTTTAATCCACTTTTAAAATCAGTTTGGCAGAGAGCAATACTTGCTTCACAGAACAGATTTTGGCTGCTATTAGAACCCCTTCAAACTCTGGCTGAATGTTTTCAAATAGCTGTTTCAGCTTCTTCTTTGTCTTCAGACAAGACTGTCTGCTTTAACTATTATTACTATTTTTTTTTAACATATGCTACTTGGAGAGGAAACTGCCTTCACTTGCGGTCAAAACCAGGGTTGCCAGGTCAGACTGCAACTCTCTCCAAATGCTTTCTCAAAAATGTCTCTCTAAATCTCTTAGCTCCATCCAGCAAAGACAGCGGGCTGGATTGTCCACCCTGACACCGAAATCGCAGCCGGCACCGGGGTGAGAATCCATTTCCCCGCATGGAGTCAGGACCGGCGCTGTTTCCCCGATTCTCCGGGCCCCGAAAAGCGCTGCTCTCCGGGTATGCCGTGTTGTATACCACCTACCTACGCCAAATGCTGGAAGCCCGCCCCACCATTCTCCGGCCCCGACCGGCCGAAGTCCCGGCATGGATCTAACGCAGTCCTGCCGGTCGGGATACTAGCGTGGCGGCTTTGGACTCAGTCCGCAGCTGCCCTGGTTGACGGTGGGCTGATCGGAGGGCGGGGGCCTTATATGCGGCCGGGCAATCTTTGGTCGGGCAGTCCGGGTTGGGCGCGCAACCGATTAGGGGCACTATGTTTAAAGCCCAGCTCCGCGGTCTAAGTCTGCCATGGAGAATGGCTTGGCCGCTGGAAGCCTCCGCCCTGCGCATGAGCAGCCTCTGACCTGGAAGTGCGGGGGGCCATATCTGCAGCAAAAGCTGTTAATTTCACATTGGTTCACTGCTAGCCCCCTGCAGGGCTAGGAATATGTGGCTCTTTTACGCCAGATTTTCTGATTAGCCCAGACTGAAAAACACATCCCTCTGGTCAATTTCACCTTCTGGCTGCTAAAAGCTCCCAGGCCCTGCAAAACAAGATTATTTTTAAAAACATGACCACTTCAGTCAAACACACTCTACCTCAGGTTTTTAACCCTTTGCCCAATACCTATAATCCTAAAATCCTCCATTCGTCACAACTAACATATCTACCAGTGGGGTCAGCCGAGATCTTACTGGCAGAAAACTGAACCATTTTATTGGTTAATATTGTCGCACTTTGGGCCATACCGTCAAAACCCAAATGAAAATGTGTCCCATCCACCTCTTCTGCAACCCTGTCTGGTCTCTACCTGTAAATGACTCTCTTGCAGAAACACCAAGTCAGAATTTAAACTCGGGCAAATAGCCTTGATCTTTTCACTGGGCCATTCAACCTCCTGACATTCTAGGTGACCAAACAAATTGGGAGACTCCCACAACACCCCCTCCCCTCAATCCGGAGTCGGCCATTTCCAGCAAGAGGGATTAACCAACAGATATATAGATGGTACAACATCCAGGCCCACCCAAGATGGCTGCCAAACCCACTCACAGGACTAAACAAAGAAAAAACCTGCAGTCACCGTTAGCAAACCACCCCCACCCTTCCCCCCTCATCCTTGCCCTCAGTCACTGCTGCACCCAAATACTCATACATATATTAGCAAGACGAACATTAGCAACTAAAACCTACTTCTGATAAACCTAAACAAAACAAAAACACTAAGCTCATTATCCAAAACAGAAGTACTATAATGAGCTGGAGTCAACCCCGCAACACTGTTCCCGTTAGCTAACTCTTCTGTTAGCAGGGGGGCTGCCACCTAGAGTGAAGAAAAATGATGTCAAAAAAAAAAGCAACGTATAAAATCCCTTAAAATATTGTACCCCAACAGGGAGCTATATGTTTTCATGAAATTTACAACCTCACATAAAACTAAACCTGAGCCCAACCTGTAAAAAAAATTCAACTGCAACAAGAACAGGAAAATCCAAACATGCAGATGGAACCTCAGCAAGTCAACAATTCAACATGCCCATCCCTGACCTAAAAGACTCAATCATGTTTCTTTACAAAGGAATCTGCCTCGTCCAGCATATCAAAATAATAGTCCTTTCCTTCGAAGGTTAATCTTAGCCACGCCGGATACAGTACCCCAAACTGGACTCCACTTTTGTACAAGGTGGCCTTGGCTTTGTTGAACGCAGCCCTCTTCTTCACCAGCTCCACTCCCATGTTCCGGTAAAACCAGATGACGTTGCAATGTTCCCTTGCCCATCTCAGCCTATCCCATTAAATATGTGGGTTTTCGAATAAAAATACCCCCGCAACTAAAAGAAAAAGACTAAAAGTGCAGTACTCCAGCGGGAGCTGCCTCGGGCACATCTTCCCCCTACAGAATGCCACAGGAAGTCCATCAGTATTATTATTTGATGTTTAAGGAGTTCATATTTGTATCAAACTTGAAATTATCAGGTCACGGTGATACCCAATAAGAGGGGTGCAGGTTTGGGGTCCCAATTTCACTGGGAGAAATTTGGAAAGATAGTTGTCTCTGAGCTCCAGTTGTTCACCTCCAAGCAGCTGATCAGTGCAGCAGGAAGAGCTGTGGAACAGGTCATTCACCTGCATTCTCAGCTGCAGTTAGCATGTGGTAGAAGGAGATCAGGGACGAGGCAGAAAACAAAGGAAATGGTACTCCCCCTGAGAAAACCGTATATTAAAAATTAGCAGCTGATGTCTTGGCATGATACTGAGTGATACTTGAAAAGGAACTTTTATCCCATCAGAAAGATAAAATGCTGCAAATGCTGGAATGCTGAAATAAAAATAGAAAATGCTGGAAATCCTTAGCAGCTCAGACAACATCCATGGGTAGAAATTTCAGATCAAGATGACCCTTCATTGGAACAAATGATCTGAAGGACGGCACGGTAGCACAGTGGTTAGCACTGCTGCTTCATAGCGTGAGGGTCCCAGGTTCGATTCCCAGCTTGGGTCACTGTCAATGAGGAGTTTGCACGTTCTCCCTGTGTCTGCGAGGGTTTCCTCCAGTGCATTACATCCTTCCTATAATGTGGTGATCATGGGCGGGATTCTCCCCTACCCGGCGTGACGGAGGGTCCCGGCGTAGGGGAGTGGTGCCAACCACTCAGGGGTCGGGCCTCCCCAAAGGTGGGGAATTCTCCCCACCTCTGGGGGCCAGCCCCGCGCCGGAGCGGTTGGCACCAGAAGACTGGCGCAAAAAACCGGCGCCCCCGGCAGCGGGGCTGGCCGAAAGGCTTTCGCCGGTCGGCGCATGCGCCGGCAGTGACGTCAACGGCCAGCTGCCGCTGACGTCACCACCGGTGCATGCGCGATGTGGGTTTCTCTTCCGCTTCCGCCATGGCGGAGGCCGTGGCGGCCGCGGAAGGAGAAAGAGTGCACCCAGGGCACTGGCCCGGAGTCTGAGCGGGGGGGGCCCCGATCGCGGGCCAGGCCACCGTGGGGGCAACCCCCCGGGGTTCGATCGCCCCCCCCACCCCCCCCCAGGACCCCGGGGCCCGCTCGCGCCGCTGATCCCGCCGCTACAGAGGTGGTTCAAACCTCAGCGGCGGGAGAGGCCTCCCAGCGGCAGGAATTTGGCCCATCCGGGCCGGAGAATCACCGCAGGGGCCTCGCTAATCAGGGTGGCGGGATTCCCACCACCGCCACTTCCCGGGTGGCGGAGAATCTCTGCCACGGCGGGGGCGGGATTTTCGGCGGCCCCAGGCGATTCTCCGACCCTGCTGGGGGTCGGAGAATTTTGCCCCAGAATTGCACACAGTACTCCAGCTATGGCCTCCCCAGAGTTCTATACAGCTTCATCATGACCTCCCTGCCTTCGTAATCTATGCCCCGATTGATAAAAGCAAGTGGTCCATTTGCCCTTTTCACCACCCTATTAATCTGCACCTCTGCCTTCAGAGATCTAGGGACAAACACACCAAAGTCCCTTTGTTCTTCAAGGGCATTAAGCCTCTGATCTCCAGGTAAACATTCTCTAAGGCGGCTTTCAGGACGCGCGAGAACGCAGAATCGCCGAGCAGAAACTTGTAGCCAAGTTCCGCACACATCAGTACGGCCTCAACCAGGACCTTGGATTCATGTCGTATTACATTCACCCCCCCACCATCTGGCCTGGGCTTGCGAAATCCTACCAACTGTCCTGGCTGGAGACAATTCACATCTCTTTAACATGGGGTTACCCCTATCTCTGGCTCTGTAAAGACTTAATTACCTGCAAATGCTCACATTCAAAGCATTGTCTTACATCTTTGACTTTGTCTATATGTTTCTGGAACCTACCTCTTCATTCACCTGAGGTAGGAACAGTGCTCCGAAAGCTAGTGATTTGAAACAAACCTGTTGAACTTTAACCTGGTGTTGTAAGACTTCTTACTGAGCTCACCCCAGTCCAAAGCCGGCATCTCCACATCATGGCCAAAAGCTCTCAGAGGTGGGGTGTCCTGATTCAGAAGGGCTGGCGTCCCTATTAACAACTGCTAAAAGACTGGTGGTGGGGAGGAATCTGGAATCCTGTATAATTCAGCCTATTAACTATGTTTCTCTCCACAGATGCTGACTGACCTGCTGAGCATGTCCAGAATTTTCTGGTTTTATATTTCGTATGCCAGGTCTGTGACTAATCATCTTTAGCAATGGGAATCTCCAAGCTGAGTTTAATATCATGGGCTAGGGAGAAGATGTGGAGAACCAGCAGACAAAGGAGGGGCCACCATCACACTGAACAGAACGGACTACTACAAAGAAGTGTACCGACAACTCAACAACCAGGAACACGACAGACAGTTACCCGCAGACCTGACCAAGGAACACACCCGCCAACTCAACCGACTGATCAAGACCTTGGATCCAGGCCTTCAGAGCACCCTACATGCTCTCATCCCACGTACTCCCTGGGTTGGAGATCTCTACTGCCTCCTGAAAATACACAAGGCCAACACACCAGGCTGTCCTATCGTATCAGGCAATGTGACCCTGTGTGAGAACCTCTCTGGCTACATCGAGGGCAGCTTGAAACCCATCGTACAAGGAACGCCCAGCTCCTGTCGCGACACAACGGGCTTCCTACAGAAACTCAGCACCCATAGACCAGTTGAACCAGGAACATTCCTCGTCCCAATGGACATCTCGGCACTCTACACCAGCATCCCCCATGACGACGGCATTGCCGCAACAGCCTCAGTACTAACACCAACAACTGCCAATCGCCGTACGCAATTTTGCAACTCATCCACTTCATTCTGGATCACAACATCTTCACCTTCGACAACAAGTTCTTCAACCAGAAGCACTGAACACGCAGAGGGACCAGATTCGCACCTCAATATGCTAGCATCTTCATGCACAAATTTGAAAAACACCTCCTCACCAAAGATGCGCAGGTTAGGTGGATTGGCCGTGCTAAAATTGTGCCTTAGTGTCCAAAGATGTGCAGGTTAGGTGGGGTTGTAGGGATCAGGTGGGGGAGTGGGCCTAAGTCGGGTGCTCTTTCAGAGGGTTAGTGCAGACTTGAAGGGCCGAATGGCCTTCTTCTGCACTGTAGCGATTCTATGCTTCCGTCACTTGCTACCTCGGCATATACAAGAAGAATGGAACTTTGGACAAAGTAATACTGCAATCATACTAAAGGAAGTTTAATTTCCTGAAAGGGGAAGAGTAAGGAAAAAGGGATAAAAATGGGAACCTTGCCCCTTTAAAAAAAGAGGCAGGAAATGAAACTGAATATGCAACCACAGCACATACACATGTGGTGTCAACTTGCAATTGTTGCCAACCTAGCTGCACTCAATCCTAAATTTGTGAGAACATTGTTATTAACTGTTCCAGAAATTGGCAACATCCCAACACGCAATTCTTTCCTGTTAAACGCACAACAAAGTGGCGACTTTCCTTTAATTTAAAGAGGCATTTTCTGAACAAAAGAGTGAGGCAAACTTTTTTTATTGGAAAGAGGATGAATCAGAATGATTTGTGGTACAATAATATTAAACAGAAAAATCATAGGGTTGGAAATTCGAAGACTGATTGGGGGGGGGGTGGGATTGGAAGCGGGGACTAAAAAATTTCTGCCACAGGCCGGTGTGCCCGCTTTCCAGCATGGGTGGCTGAGACATTTTCCAAAAGGCAAGGTCGAGGATGAAGCAGCACTGGCAGTGTCTAGCCAGTGAGAAGAGGTGGGATCGTTGCAGCCGGTAGACAAGCTGATGTGACCATCAGCTCGAGACACGATAGGAAGTAAACTATGGTTTTAATAGACTTACAACTGAGCCTGCCTGCGACCAGAAGAACTGAGGGCAGGCTCACAAGGCTGCAGTACTTTATACTACCAGTAGTGGGAGGGGCCATGGGCGGAGCCATGGGCGGAGCCGAGGGTGGAGCCCTGTACAAGCTCCTCATCTCCCCCTGTGGGCAGAGCCACGCAACGGCTCACAGACAGAGCCCACAAGGGCACAATGCTATACAGTGTGAATTGCATTAAGTACATTCACCACACAAGCCAACTCTCCAGCGGGCTTTTTAAACACCCTGCCTCTGTAGACAAGAGTTTTAAATGGCTACAGCTGTGGCTGAATACTGCCCTGTGGAAGGGTTCTATCTGGCCTCTGCGGACAGTTTGATATTTAACAGTTTTGCAACTTGAGGTGCCCCCTCTTCCTCTCTCACTCCCCCTTACCTTCAATTGGCTCTCCAGCTTTAGGAGCTTTCCCATTTGCCTTAATTGAATGGCATGCCATCTTCTCGCCACTAATTGGCCTTTTGTATGAAAACTCACGAGTGCGGGTGGGTGCGGGGTCCAAATCTGATGTGGTGTGGACTCAGGGCTCAGAAATGGTTCCAAACGTAGATCAAAAATCCAGCTCATAGTTTCCAAATAACCACCAGACAAAAAGATGTCTGCCAAATGCATTTTTAATGAAAACATCAATATTTCTTCTAAACATTCATAAAAGAATATTAGAAGCACTATTTCATGGCATCTATTCAGACCACAGTGCCTTGTGAACAAAATATGTGAACCAGTTCTCTTCTCACTTTTGTTTGAACACACATTTTAAGTTAAAAGAGAAAACTATCAGGCCTTTTGGCTAAGATCAAGTGTAGTAGCCTTTTGGCTCAGATCTGGGGCGGCATTCTCCCCTACCCAGCGTGACGGAGGGTCCTGGAGTAGGGGAGTGGCGCCAACCACTCAGGGGTCGCGCCTCCCCAAAGGTAGGGAATTCTCCACACCTTTGGGAGCCAGTCCCACGGCGGAGCAGTTGCCACCAGAAGACCGGCGCCAACACCCGGCACCCCCGGCAGCGGGGCTGGCCGAAAGGCTTTCGCCGGTCCGCGCATGCGCCGACAGTGACGTCAGCGGCAGCTGGCCACTGACATCACTGCTGGCGCATGCGCGATGTGGGGTTCTCTTCCGCTTCCGCCATGGCGGAGGCCGTGGCGGACGCGGAAGTAACTAGTGCAGCCAGGGCACTGGCCCGGACTCTGAGGGGGGGGCCCCGATTGCGGGCCAGGCGACCGTGGCGGCACCCCCCAGGGTTCGATCGCCCCCCGCCCCCCCAGGACCCCGGGGGCCTGCTCGCGCTGCTGAGCCCGCCGTTCCAGAGGTGGTTTAAACCTCGGCGGTGGGAGAGGCCTCCCAGCGGCGGGACTTCGGCCCATTCGGGCCGGAGAATCGCCGCAGGGGCCTCTCCGATCGGGGTGGCGAGATTCCTGCCCCCGCCACTTCCCGAGTGGCGGAGAATCTCTGCCACGGCGGGGACGGGATTTTAGGCACCCCCAGGCGATTCTCCGACCCTACTGGGGGTCGGAGAATTCCGCCCCTGATATGTCTCTCTTGTGGGGACCATGAATTGGATTCAATTTGAATTGGTTTTTGGAGCAGGCAAGGAGCTGGATTAGGGCTTTGCCCCTGACCCACACTCTGAGTCCTGACTTTGCAACTCAGAAAAAGTCATTAGAAAAAAGAGAAAACTATACAAATCAGGCTAGACCAGTATCTGGAGGTCACAGGGACTCCCCTAGGATTTGCAGTGAAATTTTGACAAAAGAACTCAAGGAAAAATCTTTTTATTTTTTCAGGTGCCAACAGACTTTGTGGCGTTTTTCTGGTATTTTGTATTTCAGATTTTCTGTCTAAGTTATTACGATCAGAACAGTAACAACCTTTTGCAGAAGAATAAATGAAGAAAGCTGCTTGTATTATTTGCAGGGCTGGTGCAATTTGTGACTTCCTTCATGCTGAAACAAGTTAGATTTGCTGGGTGCTTGTACTTCATTCCTGCATTACCCTGCACTCCTTGCAAAGTTTTTACTGGATATCATTTACACTTCAACCAAAGCACCTGGCAGGAACTATTCCTGAGCTCTGATAAGACTCTTTTTTCAGAGGAACAATTACCAGATTCATAAGGTGAAAATGACAGGTGGGGGAAGGGGATAAGGACTGCAAAACGTGTGCTCTTCATGGAGAGTGGCACTTATTTTGAATTGCAAAAAAGATGCATCGGATACAAGTTTCGACCCAGTCATTAAATTCCAAAGGAATTTCCCATTCTCTTCCATCCTGTGAAATTGGAATGAGTTAAACCTCTTCCCAGACATTTATATAGTGTTCTGAATTCAAATAGACCAAATTCTTTTCCTGCTCACTGACGCTGTGGAAATGGTAATCAAACTGTTCTACAAAATATTACCCTGACACACAATTATCACTCAATTATTCAGATTTAAAGTCACAGTTGATGACATTTGATGATATCTTCAGCAGCACCAGTTAGGAGATCAATCGATATTATATTTTTGAAAACTATTTTTTTCTTAACTTTTCTTTCATTTTCCCTTCCAATCATGTTGTAGCAACTTTAAAAATCCAAATTTGGCATCATGAAACCATTATTTCTCAATTTATTTTGTCTTGTACTTTTTCAACATTGCCCTTGTCCTGTATTAAGGGGCTTGATCATTCACCTGGGCTTTGAAATGCAAAAATAAATCATTTTTCCCTCATTTAAGTATATGTGTATCTTTACCATGAGTCTCTGTGAATGATTAACATGGACTGGAAACAAAAATTTGACTTTTACTGTAACTCATTTTATATTAATCTGAATTAAATTATTAGTAGTAAAATATTCATTGAGTATGTTCAGAACCAAGTTCGCAGCAATGTTATAATCAAGTGACTGAGTTCCATGATTTGATTTTCAATACTTTGTTCAAAGAATATCCATGCATTGCATTCAAGAATGTAATAAATTAAAAATCCTTACCTATACCTTGAAGGAAACAAAATCACAGTTCTTTGTTTAACTCCAGTCTGCGTGTGAAACAGTTGAAGTTCAAATCAATTTCCATTTCACAAATCAATTGTCTCCTCTCTGTCTCTGCTGCTTTAAGCTAATATCGTTTTAATACAGACATCCAGCTCAGAACTCTGCCTCTGGGGTTACATCTGGCGTACGTCGCCAGATCCAGACTGCTGAAATTTCTCTCTTTCTGCTGCTCACAGACACTAGTTCTGTTTGAATATTTCTTCCTTACTGGCTGTATGGGAGCTTGCATTTTAAATCAGTTTCCTAACATGGCTTTGTAAAGTTTCCTCTGCGGTCCTAGTGCCAGCAAGTTCTGGTCTGATTTCTAATGCAGTGCAACGCCAAGACAGACATGTTACTATATACTGTTTCACGTGACATATTTTGATGTGCACTGTATGTTTGAACAGTGTCTTTAAGACATTTTACTTCATTAAAGGCACCATATGAATGCAAGTCGTGTGATATGGGCGGCACAGTGACACAGTGGTTAGCACTGTTGCTTCACAGCGCGAGGGTCCCAGGTTAGATTCCCGGCTTGGGTCACTGTCTGTGCGGAGTCTGCACGTTCCCCCTGTGTCTGCGTGGGTTTCCTCCGGGTGCTCCGGTTTCTTCCCGCAAGTTCCGAAAGACGTGTTGTTAGATAATTTGAACATTCTGAATTCTCCCTCTGTGTACCCGAACAGGCGCTGGAATGTGGCGACTAGGGGCTTTTCACAGTAACTTCATTGCAGTGTTAATGTAAGCCGACTTGTGGGAATAAAAAATATTATTATATGTAGCATTTAAATAGATTTTGATACATGTATTGATTTTTTATTGTTTTATATTCCTGTAAGTCAAAGTAGGCTTCAAATAACTCTTTAAAAATTACATTTTACCCTTCAAAGTACTGGCACTTATTTCCCTGTTGAAAGTTCTCTGCCAATCTTGAGAGCTATCTGAGGCTCTTCATACTCTTTCTATTCTGGAGTTACGTTAGTGCTTTGTGAAAAGTGCAAACAACTCTGACCTCTTGGTTGAAATTCAGGTTAAATGAAGTGGCGGAGAGATGGATACACTAAGAAATTGGTGAACAGGACTTAAGGCACACTGAAGATTGGAGATGCCACTGGAAGCTGAAAAGCAATTCTATTTTTTAGTTCAACCAGAATAGGACAGTAACTTAAGCCAGGACAGTTGTTGAGATAAATTTTCTAGCTTTTCAATAGATTTCTATTTCTGCCACAGTCTGTCCACTTTTGGCACTGTTACAATACAGATATATGATTCTTGGCTTGCAAGCCATGGAGTTCTGATGATAGTGTAACCATTTCAACTAAATCATGTGTCGATATAAATTGACACAGACAATGGTTAATTTGACAGGTGAAATGTTGCCAGTCTTTGTTTTATACAAATACAGGGAAATAAATAGAAACATTGCTACAAATACCCATATATATGTTTTACACAAACACATATGGATAAAAGTACAACAGTGACAACTTATATTTATATGTTGCTCCTGAAGTAATAGAGCACATTACAAGGGGAGGGGTATAATCTGAATGGGGAAAGAATACAAAGGAGGAAGGCCTAAGACTTTGGGGAATACCAATTTTAGGATGTTTATCAAGGCAGAGGGGGAGCAGTAAAGATGTTTTTGAAGGCAGGAGATAATAAAGCATAAACATTTTTGCAAAGGTGGGATATCTCAGTTCTGGCAAATTGCCTTGTATCTTGGAAATGTCTGAATAACTTCCGCATTAAGCGATTTTAAAATAAGAACTGCTGATGCATCTGTCATGTAATGTCCTGGCCTGGTGATAACATGCATATTATATCACTGTCTAAAGCCAAGCACTGAACTGGGGTGAGGGAAAACTGTTCACTCGGTTTGAAGAGTTTAGCTTTTCACCCGTGACGTGCAGTCTCCCAGGGGTGATTGATATTATAAGGATGAGCCCCCAGAGGGTGCTGAACTAAATCTAATTTCTGTCCTACTTAACCCTTTAATCAGAGGGATGTGGACGGAAGCATTGAGTGAGGGAATGGGTACAGCCCATTCCTTTCACAGGGTAGCACTTGGATGCACCTATTGACTCTATTTTGCCGTCTGAAAAGTGTTTTTGTGCAGTGAAGTCTGACCGAATAAAGCAGCATTTCAGTTTAAAATGGCCTAATTCATTGAGGAATGGAGAGGAATTTTTGAGTATGGCAGGAATGAAAATGTTTGGAACATTATGACACAGGGCTCAAAGAAGAGATTGGCCTGGAAAGAGTGACAGCTCCTTTTTCATTCCTCTTGTCATTTGTTCTTCTTAAGAATCAGCCCTCCTCGTGCTATTGTGAGGCTAGACAAAACCCCATCGGTCACTCTTAGTTTCAGGATTAAAGTTCTTTTATCCTTTGGGCAAAACCATATTCCGATGTGTTCTGTGTTCCTATGTATGCAGATATGGTTACCATCAGGTGCAGCTAGACAACTAACCACTAGCTGTTGAATCATTTTCTAACTTCAGATTGACAATGATTTTATCATCTATAGATCAGCATTAAAAGGTTTTCTCTAACGTGCCTTTCAGCTGCAGTGCCGCACCCTGTCTGGATACCTTTTTTGTTTGATCCAATCTGCTCCCAGGGGAAAACTGAAATATTGAAAATGGTTTTGTTATTAGCTAACACACCTGGCTGAAAGCATTCCCCTCCCGTGTTAAAGGACAAAAGCAGTAAATTCACTCCAATCTGGTATGCTACAACTTTTGTGCAGCCCTATATTGTCACTGCACAGCTTTACTGTATCACATTTCCTTTATATGCAAAATAACCATTGTGACTGGCTGTCCCTTGATTCTAGGATGACGTCTATAACTCAAGGACATGGGTTTCTGTCACAGGTCTTGGTATGATCTTGGTCAAGATCAATAACTTTTTTCTTGAAAATAGAAGAAATCCAAGTTATTTACTGATAGAATGAAGCCACAAGATTCCATGGTTTAAAAATAATAATTTTTCCTGTACAAGAGTCAAACAAAGCATGCACTAAATATTATTTTGGGTAGTCGCCTATATGCTAAAACCCAGAATTAACAGAAGTTAAACTTGAATTAATAGGCAAATTGCAGTCAATTATAAGCTATAACTACAACTAATATGGACATTACGAGTTGGCTCAGCATCCACTCAGCATGTACATCATCAATCTCAGTCACAAAGTCCTTCAGATTTCTGTTTCCTCATGAATTTCAGCTCCTCTTCTAGGATCTAGCCTGATCCCCATTCAACAGCAGTGCACAACAAACCCAAGTTCCACAAGCACAGTCCTCAACAAAGAAGAAGGAACTGAAGGCACTGTTATTGAAACTTACAGGATACTGCAAGGCCTGAATAGAGTGGATGTGGAGAGGATGTTTCCACTTGTTGGAAAAACTAGAACCAGAGGGCACAATCTCAGACTAAAGTGATGATCCTTTAAAACAGAGATGAGGAGGAATTTCTTCAACCAGAGGGTGGTGAATCTGTGGAACTCTTTGTCACAGAAGGCTGTGGAGGCCAAATTACTGAGTGCCTTTAAGACAGAGATAGATAGGTTCTTGATTAATAAAGGAATCAAGGGGAGAAGGCAAGAGAATGGGGATGAGAAAAATATCAGCCATAATTGAATGGCGGAGCAGACCTGATGGGCCGAGTAGCCTAATTCTGCTCCTATGTCTTATGGTCTAACAACAGAACCTCTTCAACTCTATTTACAAGGGTCTGGATGATAGAGATCCACCAATGTTATCTTCATAACAGAAACAGCCACAGCAACTGTTTTGCCTATTCTCAACTTCCTGATCTATATTCTTCAGCCTGCCTGTACTGCACCACTGGGATCATCAACTGGAATTTCCAGTTCCATTGTGGTGAGACCGGCCACAGAAGCTTCAGCGGCCCATCTAAAAACCCACTGACTTTCGGTGGGACTGGATGATCCTGGCAGCGGGTGGGAACAGAAATTCCAGCCTGTAGTTTCCTCTGAAACTGAAAGGGTCAGTTTCTTTTCAGTTTACTCTTCAATCCGGATCTGTTTCAGAAAATACAAGTTTCAAAACTACAGATTCCATCATCCCTTTGTCTTAACAACAATTTTGAAGTATAGCAAGTTCATACCCTAAAGATTTTAACAAATGGTTTATTGCATACATTTTCATATTTCCAATTACATGGATGGGAGTCTCCGATAGTGGGACAAATGGTTTATTGCACACCCTTTCATATTTCCAATTACGAGGATGGGATTCTCCGATAGTGGGACTAAGTGTTGACGCTGTCGTAAACACTGGAGCGTTTTATGACGGCGTCAGTGGGCCGCTAGGAGCATCGATCCTGTGCCGCACAAGGACTGACCTCATTAACACTACACCCCTGTATGCTTCATCCGATGCTGGTGCTTATGTAGTTACATTGTATACCTTGTGTTGCCCTATTATGTATTTTCTTTTATTCCCTTTCTTTTCCCATGTACTTAATGATCTGTTGAGCTGCTCGCAGAAAAATACTTTTCACTTTACCTCGGTACACGTGACAATAAACAAATCCAATCCAATCCAAGGGGCCAGCACGGGAGCATGGGTGGAGGGGCCCCAGACCGGCATTGGCTACACGGGCCGCGTCATTGACGCGGCGCTGAGTCGCTCAATTTGCGCGAGTGGTGCTCACTGCCGACGAACGCAAGATGGTTGCCGCCCGCCGTGCTGCCCCGAGGTTTAAGGACTACGACCTGGACACACTCCTGGACACGGTGTAGGAGAGGAGGACGGTCCTGTGCCCCAGATGGGGCCACCACAACCCAGCACCGTCCAGCGTATGTGGAGGGAGGTGGGTCAGGCCATCAGCGCCGTGGGGCATACCCCACGGACCAGCGAACAGTGACGCAAAAAGCTGCCCGCCCTAACGAGGGCAGCCAGGTGAGTACACAGCAGCATGCCCCTGGCACCACCCCCCTACCCCCTACACATGTGAAAGGCTCTCCCCTCCCAGGAGGATGGCACAACCCCCTCCCTGACCCACATGGGCTGCATGCATCCATGGCAGCCGCATTGGCCAGGTGCCCCGTGCTCCTATGCCATCATGTACCCAACAGCTGCACTGCATGCGTCAGACTGTCTAAGACTGAGGTTTGTCGTTCCCCCCACCCCCCCCTAGGATAAGAGTGCCCGCAACCACAGGGAGTGGGGAACAACCAGAGGGTTCCACCCATACTGCACCCCCTCTCCGTCCATGAGCAGAGGGCACTGGTCCTCGCAGGCGGAGCCGAGGAGCGGGAGGTTGCTAGGTCGGAGGCGCACCACCAAGTGAGCTCCCCTGCCTGACTCCACCCCCTCACCCCAGCCCCCCACTCCATCCACTCACCCCAGCCCCCCATTAAACCCTCTCACCCCAGCCCCCCACTCCACTCCCTCACCCCAGCCCCCCACTCCACCCTCTCACTCCAGCCCACCACTCCACCCCCTCACCCCAGCCCCCCACCCTATCCCCTCACCCCAGCCCCCCACTCCACCCCCTCACCCCAGCCCCCCACTCTATCCCCTCACCCCAGCCCCCCACTCCCCCTCACCCCAGCCCCCCCACTCCACCCCCTCACCCCAGCCCCCCACTCTATCCCCTCACCTCAGCCCCCCACTCCACCCTCTCACCCCAGCCCCCCACTCCACCCCCTCACCCCAGCCCCCCACTCCCCCCTCACCCCAGCCCCCCCCCACTCCACCCCCTCACCCCAGCCCCCCACTCCATCCACTCACCCCAGCCCCCCACTAAACCATCTCACCCCAGCCCCCCACTCCACTCCCTCACCCCAGCCCCCCACTCCACCCTCTCACTCCAGCCCCCCACTCCACCCCCTCACCCCAGCCCCCCACTCCCCCCTCACCCCTGCCCCCCCCACTCCACCCCTTCACCCCAGCCCCCCACTCCATCCACTCACCCCAGCCCCCCACTCCACCCCCTCACCCCAGCCCCCCACTCCATCCACTCACCCCAGCCCCCCACTAAACCATCTCACCCCAGACCCCCACTCCTCACCCTCACCCCAGCCCCCCACTCCACCCCCTCACCCCAGCCCCCCACTCCATCCACTCACCCCAGCCCCCCACTCTACCCCCTCACCCCAGCCCCCCACTAAACCATCTCACCCCAGCCCCCCACTAAACCCTCTCACCCCAGCCCCCCACTCCACTCCCTCGCCCCAGCCCCCCCACTCCACCCTCTCACTCCAGCCCCCCACTCCACCCTCTCACTCCAGCCCCCCACTTCACCCCCTCACCCCAGCCCCCCACTCCCCCCTCACCCCAGCCCCCCCACTCTATCCCCTCACCCCAGCCCCCCACTAAACCCTCTCACCCCAGCCCCCCACTCCACCCTCTCACTCCAGCCCCCCACTCCACCCCCTCACCCCAGAACCCCCACTCCATCCCTTCACCCCAGCCCCCTACACTACCCCCTCACCCCAGCCCCCCACTCCACCCCCTCACCCCAGCCCCCCACTCCACCCTCTCACTCCAGCCCCCCACTCCACCCCCTCACCCCAGCCCCCCACTCCACCCCCTCACCCCAGCCCCCCCTCTCTATCCCCTCACCCCAGCCCCCCACTAAACCCTCTCACCCCAGCCCCCACACCACTCCCTCACCCCAGCCCCCCACTCCACCCTCTCACTCCAGCCCCCCACTCCACCCTCTCACTCCAGCCCCCCACTCCACCCCCTCACCCCAGCCCCCCCACTCCACCCCCTCACCCCAGCCCCCTACACCACCCCCTCACCCCAGCCGCCCACCCCACCCCCTCACCTCAGCCCCCCACTCCACCCTCTCACCCCAGTCCCCCACTCCACCCTCTCACTCCAGCCCCCCACTCCCCCTCACCCCAGCCCCCCCACTCCACCCTCTCACTCCAGCCCCCCACTCCAACCCTCACCCCAGCCCCCCCCACTCCACCCCCTCACCCCAGCCCCCTACACCACCCCCTCACCCCAGCCTCCCACTAAACCCTCTCACCCCAGCCCCTCACTCCCCCCTCACCCCAGCCCCCCACTCCACCCTCACCCCAGCCCCCCACTCCCCCCTCACCCCAGCCCCCCACTCCACTTCTTCACTCCAGCCCCCCACTCCACCACCTCACCCCGTACGCCTGTCTAACAATGCTGTCTTGTGTCTTACAGGACCAGCCGCCGGTCGTCCCGGGCTATCTGGCGTACCACACCCATGGCCAGTGTCAGGTCCAGTCGCCCCCAGGGACGCAGACCATGGCGGGGAGGGCAGCCGTCACAGAATCCCTGCCACCGACACAGACACCCAGGACACTGACACACAGGACACAGACACCCAGGACACAGACACACAGGACACTGACACCCAGGACACAGACACACAGGACACTGACACCCAGGTCACTGACACACAGGACACAGACACCCAGGACACAGACACACAGGACACTGACACCCAGGACACAGACACACAGGACACTGACACCCAGGTCACTGACACACAGGACACAGACACACAGGTCACTGACACACAGGACACAGACACACAGGACACAGACACACAGGACACAGACACCCAGGTCACTGACACACAGGACACAGACACACAGGTCACTGACACACAGGACACGGACACACAGGACACTGACACACAGGACACTGACACCCAGGACACAGACACACAGAGGACGGACACCCAGGGGACGGACACACAGAGGACGGACACCCAGGGGAGGGACACACGGAGGACGGACACACAGAGGACGGACACACAGAGGACGGACACACAGAGGACGGACACACAGAGGACGGACACACAGAGGACGGACACACAGAGGAGGGACACACAGAGGACGGATACACAGAGGACGGATACACAGAGGAGGGACACACAGAGGAGGGACACACAGAGGAGGGACACACAGAGGAGGGACACACAGAGGACGGACACACAGAGCACGGACACACAGGACACACAGGGGACGGACACACAGAGGACGGGACACACAGAGGAGGGACACACAGAGGAGGGACACACAGAGGACGGACACACAGAGGACGGATACACAGAGGACGGACACACAGAGGAGGGACACACAGAGGACGGATACACAGAGGACGGACACACAGAGGACGGACACACAGAGGGATGGACACACAGAGGAGGGACACACAGAGGACGGACACACAGAGGACGGACACACAGAGGGACGGACAGACAGAGGAGGGACACACAGAGGACGGACACACAGAGGGACGGACACACAGAGGGACGGACAGACAGAGGAGGGACACACAGAGGACGGACACACAGAGGACGGACACACAGAGGACGGACACACAGAGGACGGACACACAGAGGGACGGACACACAGAGGGACGGACAGACAGAGGACGGATACACAGAGGACGGACACACAGAGGACGGACACACAGGGGACGGACACACAGAGGACGGACACACAGGGGACGGACACACAGAGGACGGACACACAGGGGACGGACACACAGAGGACGGACACACAGAGGACGGACACACAGAGGAGGGACACACAGAGGAGGGACACACAGAGGGACGGACACACAGAGGGACGGACACACAGAGGAGGGACACACAGAGGAGGGACACACAGAGGGACGGACACACAGAGGACGGACACACAGGGGACGGACACACAGAGGACGGACACACAGAGGAGGGACACACAGAGGAGGGACACACAGAGGACGGACACACAGAGGAGGGACACACAGAGGACGGACACACAGAGGAGGGACACACAGAGGACGGACATACAGAGGACGGACACACAGAGGGACGGACACACAGAGGAGGGACACACAGAGGACGGACACACAGGGGAGGGACACACAGAGGAGGGACACACAGAGGACGGACACACAGAGGAGGGACACACAGAGGACGGACACACAGAGGGACGGACACACAGAGGACGGACACACAGAGGACGGACACACAGAGGGATGGACACACAGAGGAGGGACACACAGAGGACGGACACACAGAGGACGGACACCCAGGGGACGGACACACAGAGGGACGGACACACAGAGGAGGGACACACAGAGGACGGACACACAGAGGACGGACACACAGAGGGATGGACACACAGAGGACGGACACACAGGGGATGGACACACAGAGGACGGACACACAGAGGACGGACACACAGAGGACGGACACACAGAGGACGGACACACAGAGGACGGACACACAGAGGACGGACACACAGAGGGACGGACACACAGAGGGACGGACACACAGAGGGACGGACACACAGGGGACGGACACACAGAGGAGGGACACACAGAGGGACGGACACACAGAGGAGGGACACACAGAGGAGGGACACACAGAGGACGGACACACAGAGGACGGACACACAGAGGACGGACACACAGAGGGACGGACACACAGAGGGACGGACAGACAGGGGACGGACACACAGAGGACGGACACACAGAGGGACGGACACACAGAGGGACGGACACACAGGGGACGGACACACAGAGGACGGACACACAGAGGACGGACACACAGAGGACGGACACACAGAGGACGGACACACAGAGGGACGGACACACAGAGGGACGGACAGACAGAGGACGGACACACAGAGGACGGACACACAGAGGACGGATACACAGAGGAGGGACACACAGAGGACGGACACACAGGGGACGGACACACAGAGGACGGACACACAGAGGACGGATACACAGAGGAGGGACACACAGAGGACGGACACACAGGGGACGGACACACAGAGGACGGACACACAGAGGAGGGACACACAGAGGGACGGACACACAGAGGACGGACACACAGAGGACGGACACACAGAGGACGGACACACAGAGGACGGACACCCAGGGGAGGGACACACGGAGGAGGGACACACAGAGGAGGGACACACAGAGGAGGGACACACAGAGGACGGACACACAGAGGACGGACACACAGAGGGGCGGACACCCAGGACACTGACACACAGAGGACGGACACACAGAGGGATGGACACACAGGACACTGACACACAGAGGACGGACACACAGAGGACGGACACACAGAGGGGCGGACACCCAGGACACTGACACACAGAGGACGGACACACAGAGGACGGACACCCAGGGGAGGGACACACAGAGGACGGACACACAGAGGACGGACACACAGAGCACGGACACACAGGGGACGGACACACAGAGGAGGGACACACAGAGGGACGGACACACAGGGGACGGACACACAGAGGACGGACACACAGAGGACGGACACCCAGGGGAGGGACACACGGAGGACGGACACACAGAGGACGGACACACAGAGGACGGACACACAGAGGACGGACACACAGAGGACGGACACACAGAGGAGGGACACACAGGGGACGGACACACAGAGGACGGACACACAGAGGAGGGACACACAGAGGACGGACACACAGAGGAGGGACACACAGAGGACGGACACACAGAGCACGGACACACAGAGGGGCGGACACCCAGGACACTGACACACAGAGGACGGACAGACCGGACAGTGACACACAGATGGGGGCGACACAGGGACCATCGGGCCAAGGGTCGATGCAGGAGACCCCTGGCTTTGGCTCTGATGATGACGTGGACTTTTTGTCACTGCTGTCTCACACACCCTCCACCATCACAGAGACTCTCACATCAGTTGGGCAATTTAGTGTTGCGGCTTCTAGGACACTCTCTGGTGCGCACAACACAGCCGTACGGTACAGCAGGTGGAGGTAGGAACAGCCGAGGGGCGGACGCCGCCCCCTACCTCGGGTCACGCCGGCGGGACTTCGGCCCACCCGGGCCGCAGTATCGCCGAGAGCCTGGAGAATCGCTCAGCGGACCACCTCAGGCGATTCTCCGGTCCCTGCAGCGCCTTACACGACCACGCCGGTTTTGTTTGTGCGGGGAATAGTGAAACGGCGTCAGACCGGCGTCGCGTGACTTTCCCCCGTGTACGCCGATTCTCCGAACCGCCACGGGCTCGGAGAATCCCGGCCCATATATTGTCCTTGTAAAATTGTAATTTTTAAATTGAAAGGATAAAACATCAACCTCCAGAAAAACAAGCAAAGTTTCTGGATGAGCCTTGTCTTCTTCAGCTTGCCAGTACAGCACCACTGGGATCATCATCTGAGTTCTGATGGCTCTGTGTCATTTTACATGGTTTCAGCTAGTGTCATTCTCGCCAGAGGTTTTGGTTTCCAATCTCAGTTTCAGTCTTAGTTTCCTTATCAACTGGGATGATCTTTTCCTTTCTCAGTTTCCCTTTCCAATTAGGGTCTATCTCAAAAAATAAAACTGAGGTTCCATCACTGTGTCTTCACTGTGAATGAACAGGCTCATTCTCAACCCATAGCTATTTGGACACATGGGTGCACGCTGTCTGTGAGGTAGTGGTATATGAAGTGTAGAATTTGCTTATTTGTCTTTCCTTCTCTGCCACATCTGTGCCACATCATGAGGAAACATTAGGACTCAAAGTGTGTTGCAGCTTGATGGACAAGTTGTCGGCATTCTGAATGATTGGTAGCAAGCTCGTCCCAGTCATTAAGGTCAATGTTGCTGCCCCTCGAGGAGAGCTTTGAAGCATTTTCTTTGTCCTCCCCTGTAACTATTGACATTTGAAAGTTGAGAAAACAGGATCTGTTGGGGCGATGCTTTTAGGGACACCGTGTTCAGTCCATCAAAGTTGATTTTTCAAGGATTTTGCCTGAATGCTTATGGAGTTGGCTTCAAGTCAGGGCGCCCATTGCTGGAAGAAACTACTGGTCCCGCCAAAGTCAATGGGGATTTATTTGGATTGCCGCAACCGCTGTGAGAAAACCCGCCTTGGCGGGGCCTGACAAGTGTGTGGACTCGGGGTGTCTCCCTCAGGATCAGAGTACTCTGGCTGCGACCCCCATTACTGCATAAATTAATTTAAACCCACCCCCTAGTGGCAACTTACAGACTGCTGAGACCCACAAATGTTCTGAGGGATCTGGTCAGGTGGAAACCCACCCAACTTGGCTGCCTGAACATCTCCTCATTCCATCAGTATGGCCATGCCCAGTCGCCAGCCCACCATGGGTTGGCACTCCACAGTGCACTCCTTAGAGGTGTAACCCCACAGCAGAGGAAGCACGGGATTAGTAGAACTCACCCCTAACAAAGGACACATGCAACTTTACCGCTGGAACCCTCCCTGGCACACAGCCCTCTCAGGGTAGAAGTAGATGTCTCCAAGCCCTGCCTGTCCATCATGCTCCTGCTCCCATCCATCCTGCCCCAGGCCAAGAATCCCAACCAGCGCCTCAACCTGTGTGTAAACCCCAGGCTCCACATAACACTGCAGCTAATCTCCCAGAAAACACAAGCATCCCTCGCTCACTCCTATCAATGGGACCTCCCTGCACACTAGGCTCTCAGCATGGAGATGAATGGCTGCACAGCATAAACGTCTCCATCATACAACCAGTTGCCACCCTCTTGGCAGAATGGCACAAGACTCACCCAGTAAGGAGACTCAGAGTAGACACACTGGGAGAAACAGGACAGGGGCCACAGAGCTTAACATTAACACCAGTTGTGGCAGCCACTGGTACTTCAGTTGGCAAGGACAGGGTGGCGAGGATAGAGGCTCCCCACAACATAGAACGGTGCCAGCCACTGATGGGGACAGGGGTGCAGTGCGGATGACTTCATCTCAAAGGGCATTAGAGGGTGAGGGAGGGGGGGGGGGTGTCGGTGGTGGGGGGTTGGAGTTGAGGGTGGTGCAGCAGTACAACTCAGGTGGCCATGTAAACTGGTGGCACTGGATAGTCACGGAAATCCTCACCTTCCTGACATTCTCTGTCTATCCCCTCCCCCTGCAAAGATACGGATTACGGAGTACAGCCAGCTATGCTCGTTATCTACTTGGCCGCTGAAGCCAAATCCAGATGCACGCCGACGAGAGCACACTAGGGCCAGCCCTGGGAGGACCCTGCACATGAAAAACCTGCTCCAGAAGAACAGGGGCCAACCAGTGAGGCTCAAGTGCCGGACGTCCACCAGACCGAGGAGAAGGTGCGAAGGAGGCGCTGCATCAGTCCATGTGTATACTGTTGGTGCCGGTCCTTCCAGGAGCTATCGAACCACATGTGCCGCCAACAACCCATGCTCACCAGGGAGGCCATACACTACCTGTGCCAGAGGTTGGTGCACCTGGCACTGTGGGGTATGGAGGAGGACACCCGCTTCCGGTGGCCGTCAAGGTGACTGTCATCCTGAATGTTTATGCCTCTAGGGCCTGAGTGGGGACCTGTATGGGATCTCTCAGACGTCTGCGCTCAGGTGTTACCGATGCTCTATTGCTCGGGAATCAGATTACATCACCTTCAACCTGGACCAGGTACACAAGGGTGCCCTGGCAGTAAAATTTGCCACCATGGACAATCAATGACACTCATGTCATCCTCTGAGCACTGGCTCGACAGGAAGTGCCCTTCATCAATAGGAAGGGCTTCCACTCTATGGATGTGTAGTTGGTGTGCGACCACCCAGCTGCACATTATGCACATCTGCACCCAATATCCAGGCAGCATCCACAATGCATAGATCCTGGCGCACTCAACGATTCCCGGAACCTTCGAGGCATTCCTTCAGGTGAGGGGTTGGATAGAGGGTGACAGAAATTACCTTTTGAGATCATAGTTAGTGATGCCTGTGTGGATGCTCCAGATCGACACACAGACCCATTATAACGATTCTCATACAGCAACCAGAAGAGTCATCGAGTGATACATTGGCATGCTTAAGATGCGTTTCCGCTGCCTGGACCGCTCTGGTGGGATGATCCAATACTGCCCCCCAGAGGGTCCCAAGCATCATGGTGGCCTGCTGCATCCTTCATAACATTGCGCAGCAGCAGGCTATATGCTGGAAGAGGAGCATGAATGACAGGCCTCATCTGATGAGGAGAACGAGGATGGTTTCCGGGAAGACTTGGGAGAGGCTCCGGAGAGCCGCCAAATATGTGATCCAGAGCAGCCGAATGGGGGACAATCTCATCACCTCCCAATCTACCAATGAGGAGGCCTGGACACAGGCTGCTCCGCCGCCTTGTCCCACCTCTTTCTCTCCTCCCCCTACTTCAACACCCACCAATACAGAATCCACTTTCTCCTGAGCCTCCATACCCTTCCCTCTCCCTTAGTCTCTGTGATTGTGGATGGTGCAGGTGACAGCAGTGTTGAGACTTGGTTGTCTTCCCACGGAGTGGTGCTCCGAGGTGTTCTTGAGGGTCTCGATGAGAGGCAGTGACCCTGGACAGCCAGACCACATCTGATGGGAATCCTGCAAGACAAAAGACATGGAGTGAGATCTTGGAAATGACAGGTCTGTGGGAGAGGGGTGACTGACTTACTATAGGGACATCAGCGTTGCAATGGACTGTCACTTGTTTGGCGCATGCCAAACTCCGTTGCAGCCACTGCCCTCTCCTTGAGCTTCCCTGCGTGACTCAGGGCCCATTCCTCAGAGGGGTGTGGACCAAACCCCTATGGTGCCCATCCCGTCCTCTGGCACGCCTGGTGATTATGGGCCACTTTATCCTTGGGAACACGAAAAGGACTTATTGAGACCTTGGGACATGAGTTTTCAGGGGAGTTTGTCGCTGGTGGCATGTGCGTGCAAGGCTCCTGGCCAAAGAAGACAATACATGTGTTGGGGTTTTGTGACGGGTAGGTCGCATGGGAGATGCAGGCAGGTGGGGTGTTGTTGGCTTTGAGGGGGATTGGGAGCAGATGTGAGGAGTGTGGGATGGGCGTGCTGCAAGGGGCACAGAGGTGGTTACACAACTGAGCTGCTCTGAGGAGGCTGTTCATCCTCTTACGGCCAGTCCTCTTGGTGAGGCTGGCAGCACTCACAGCCTCTGCCACCTCATCCCAGGCCTTATTCAGTGTAGCTGATGTGAGTCTCTGCCCCACCCTGGGGAAGAGGGTGTCCTTCCTGTCCTCAATGGCGTCGTTATAATCCCCATAAGACCCACAGGGACAACCAGATTGATCTCCCCGTGAGGTTTGTGGAATACAAGCTCCCTGCTGAGGGGTGGAGGCCCATCAGTGGGCTGGTTAACTCTGTACCTTAAAAGCCGGCCCAGGTAGATGCCGGGCTGCACCGTAGTCACGACTGGGACTGTGATTGTTACTTGTAAATACTTTGCTTTTGGTAATAAACCATTCTTTTGACTCTCCTTTCCGGAATCCTCCATGACTACTAAAGGCATGCAGCATTATTCAATCTCCAAGTCCAGGAACCTTGGTGCTGATCTTTTACCTGCCATCATCTTGGCTGGAATGACAGTCTGTGGTTAGTAGGGTGTTTAAAAGCTGCTCTAGGTTGTCAGGCTCTGAACGCAACTCCTGATCTCAGCAAATCAGTGGGCTGGGCTGGGACTCGGACGAGTTGCACAGGGATTGCATGCTGCCTCATTTGCATGATATGAACTTTCCTGGCCTGTGCTCCGAGCGCTAGCGCTTAGTTACCACCATTCTCCACCGGTGGCAGCATATAGTCTCCGAAACGGAGAATGCAGTCCATAGTGCCCACTGCTCTTCCAACCAAGTTATAATGCAGCTGTGGTGGATGAATTCTGTATTTGCTGACAAAATTCTCAGCCTAAATGCAATTTACAGCCTGAGTCTGATTTACTCGAGCCAGAGAGGAGTGAATATGTGTGCCTCAGTGCCAACTGTATATATTCACTATCCACTTGAATAAAAAGTAATAATCTAAATTCTGTCCAAGTCTCATTCTGTGTGTGTATGTGTGTGTGTGTGATATGTCAGATTTCAGACAATACCCGAACGGAAGCTGTTCAAAAACTACCATTGGGCTACATTTTGCTCACAAGTGAAATTCAGAGTGGCATGACTCGCAAATATCATTGAAATTTCAGACAGGACTTCTGAACCAGTGTGCAGGAGATGATGACGGATAATTCAGCATTCCAGTGATCATTCACAGTCATTGTTGCTTCATCAACCCTATTCATCTGAATACAGCAATGGTGTTTGCCAAGTTAGGTTGGGAATTATACTATTGAGGGAAGGTATTTGACTAAACACTGACCCTGAAACCAGTTTTTTTTAAATGAGAGTGGAAAATACCGTCAAATTATAAAGGACTGAAGAGGGTGGAATATGGAACAAATGAGTTCGAAAAATTGTTTTAAATCAAGGAAGGCAACCCACTGAATTGAGATAGCATCAGCGAGTTCATTATTTTTATATTATGCAGAAAATGATTGATTAAAATAAATGAGACGAATTAGAACTGTTCTATTTTTCACCTGCTGGAAAAGAAACAGCTTAATGCTTTGTGATAAGTATGAGCTCACTCAGCCTGTCGTTAGAGTGGTTGAAGCAATATATACATATGAAAGGCATGTATCCAGTTCAAATCGCAAAGGGATATATGAATTCCTTGTTTTATGGATTATATTATCATACAGGTAGGGGGAGTGCAATGTAAGGCAACTTCAATAAAAGTCAATTTGACCACTGTTGCTGGACCCAAGAAGGCATCCACAGTAGCCTGAATTTGGAATGGTATGTCCCAGTCTAAATGGGCATGGGTGCTGGCAATGAGATGCATGCAAGTTACACTGAATCAGGCAGAAGTGAATTGCTCCATTTTGCATGGTGTGTGCTGTACATATGGATGAACCGTAGACAAGCTGTGCTGTAGCGTGTTGAAATGGATGCTGTCTTTTACCCAGTGTTCATTGAATTTGATCAGAAGCTCACTTTTAAAGGAATTTCTCAATTTTTAGAAAGGAAGTATAAATTAAACTAGAGCTTGAATCCAAGAGGCAGGTGTCGTTCGATAGGTGAAGCAATAAATTTGTGAGTAGGTTAATTTATCCCAAGCACATTAAAGTTAGCAGATTCCTATTTAGTGTAACAAAGGACTAAGAAACAGTCAGGTGCACACACTCTCCCAGCAAGCAGTGTGTAATGCTTGACTGTTGGTTGATGAGTTTCTTACATTTGGAAAAAGTTAATGCCTGGATAATTCAGTTTCTTTGTGTATTTCACATTGTTCGTTATATATTGTTCACTGTTAAATCTATCAGAAAAGAACAGAAAACTGCACAGAATGAGAAATGACTCTTTCTCCCATCAGAAATGCTCTTGCTGCTGACTACAATCCACTCCATATCGATAAGGTACTACCTATTTAATCTGAGGAAATATCTGAGTTTATACAACGGTAGATCAAAGAAGACTGTAGGATGTATTTCTATCCTTGCATCTTGAATATATATCCGGGACAGTTGCTTTCCTTGGTCCAGTAATTCCATTGTCACAATATCTTTGACCCTCATGTTCCACACAAACATTCAATCATCTTCCAGTGTTAATCTATTAATGGTATTTCTAACCAGATATATCTCTACCTCATTTCTAATGCTGCTAAAGCACTCACCACTCCAGCAGTGGAGTGCACCTGTGATTTAGGAAGTACAGTCAGAAAATCCCCATTCTTCTTTAACAATGCTTTGTTGGTTTGGACGTGCGTTTTGGCTTGCAGATATCTCAGGGAGATGCATAAACGCATTGTTTTCTGTGAAGTGTCTGAAGCATGCATTAGCAAAGTGTGGACCTCTACTGGAGACAACCTGGTTCAGGAGGCCATGTGTTGCAAACCTTTCCTTTAAAGCCTGAATGACTATCTTAATGGTTACAGTGTACACGTGTTTGATGTCGATCCACATAGAGAAGTAATCAATTACAATAATGAAGGATTTTCCACTAAAGATAAACAGAACCATCCCCCGATGTCCCCACGGTCTGGATGGGAATGGAATTGAGATAAGAGGTTCCCTTTGTTCTGGCCTGCCCACTGCACACACCTGGCATTGAGAATCTTTAGATTGCTGGCCACCGCAGAGAAGACCGAGCCCGTGCTCTGCATTTTGTGGAATGCCAAGGGAGAGAGGTTTCATGAGGCGTTCCTGGTTTTGCAATTGCAACCATGAGATCAGAATACTGTTAGTGGCTGCTCTGAGGGCTGCAAGCAAGATGTGAGTGGGTTTGGAATTTCATGGGAGGAAGTGTTCATAGTATTGAGGAAAATGTGAAAAGTACTGTTGGCGGGTGTTATACAGAGATGTAGAAGAGAGCAGCTGCATTCTCCCTTGAGGCTCTGGTCAGGCCAGTGAAGTATCTCCTGCGTTAAATCCAGGTCCTGGTTGTAATGTTCCTGGAATTCTCAATCTTAGCACATGTCTCAAACCTGTCGTATGTAGGCCTTTGAACTGTCTCTTTTGAGAATAATCTCTCCTTGTAATGATTTTCCTCTCTGGAGTCTCCAGGAAGGTGACAGAAAACTCAGAGGCAGCCTTATGACTCAACATCAGTACCAACTCTTTTCTGCAGTATTAGCAACTTGGCAGAAGTGAATATGGCTGACCTTTAAGAAAGGCATTCATGTTTGAAATAGCCTACGGCAGATAAGCTAGAAATACAGGTCTACTAAAGGACAGGCTGCCTTCTCTGGTGCAGTTAATTAGCCCATGAAAAATGTAACACAAGAGGTTGAAATTTACATGGCTAAAGCAGAACTGCCCCAGTCCTGCCAAAGCGTGATAGAACATAGAACATAGAAAAATACAGCACAGAACAGGCCCTTCGGCCCACGATGTTGTGCCAAAACTTTGTCCTAGATTAATCATAGCTTATCATAGAATTTACAGTGCAGATGGAGGCCATTCGGCCCATCGAGTCTGCACCAGCTCTTGGAAAGAGCACCCTACCCAAGGTCAACACCTCCACCCTATCCCATAACCCAGTAACCCCACCCAACACTAAGGGCAATTTTGGACACTAAGGGCAATTTATCATGGCCAATCCACCTAACCTGCACATCTTTGGACTGTGGGAGGAAACCGGAGCACCCAGAGGAAACCCACGCACACACGGGGAGGATGTGCAGACTCCGCACAGACAGTGAGCCAAGCCGGAATCGAACCTGGGACCCTGGAGCTGTAATGATGTGAAATTGCCAACCCACCGCCGTCACGCTCACTTGCCATAGTATGGTAGGCAGGCGGGCTCTAGGTTGAACACTGTGATTAAATCTATACCTGAAGGATTCATCACATGACTTGTCCCCACACTCCAGCCATCATTCGGCCAACACATCCCACCTTGTGATGCTTTCCTACACTAATTGGAAAGCAAAAAGTCTCATTACCCAATTGGATGATGCTTAGCTGCTAGCCATCAGCCTTTTCTTTACCATTTTCAATATTTTTAATGTCTGGTAAAAAGAATTGTTCAAATAAAATGCCAAAGTATAATCTTTTTTCATGTCCCTATAATATTTCTGCAGGGTTGCACACAGCAGTGTCTTCGGGATTGATCGAGAGACTCCAAAGCCTCTGAAGGGATGGCAACTCTAGTGGGTTCTGAAATCAGCAGCCCACCAGCCATTTTGAAGTAATTAAGAGCCGATTTAGGTATAATTGACTGTGGTTAAACGTTGCCCACGCTATAATGAGGTGGGTGGACGGGAAACACGGCCAGTGAGAATCACTGCTGAAAAGACAGATATAAAGGATTCAAGCAGGACTATGCCTGACTGAGTTAGGCCCTGGTGAAAGCTTTGCTATTCATTTCCTTCTCATCTGATTCAGGACAATTCCTCAGGGAAGCCAAAAAGTAAGCCCTCTGGTCATCACTGAGCATTTTAGCATTCGTGGGGTGAAAGAGTGTCCAATATGGGAATTGTAGCTTTTGTGGGAAGAACCTTCTCAGTGAGGAGGAGAGGAGAAGGAACAGGTCAGTTGTCGGGGGTAAGTGCGACACGATTTGCAAGAAGGTGGACAATCTGATGAGACGCAAGAAGCTGCAGAAAGTAGGCAGTAGCAGGCACACAGACATAGAAAAGATCATACACTCCACACACCGCCGACTGAGTTCATCAGGTCCAAATATTCTACCTTCAGATGACAGAGCAACAGTGTCTCCAGAGATTCCGAACTTCACAAGAATGGGCATGTTTTTGACAGGGGGAGGGGGGTGGGCATGTAAAATAGATTGAATGCCAATCCCACTACCTCCCCCCCCCCCCCCCCTATAGGGATGGGCAGGTGCTGAAATCTGCAATTTGTCTGGCATATTAAATATGTCATCCAGGGTCAATTGAGCTTGTTAACAGGCCAATTAACCCCAAAAATACATTGCTCATGGTTAGGGTGAGCAGTTGGGCAGGAGTGAGTAGACTGTCTTTTTAAAAACACCCTTCCGAGCAGCATGTTATATGGGGTGGCCTGGCCCCCCAGTGAGTCAGCTAATATTCAAAAATCACTCAAGCGGCATTTTCTCGTCCAAGAGTCCAATATATCTATTATTAGTTAAAAAAATTAAAAGAAAACATTTTAAGAACAATTATTTTACTGCGCTGTGATTATTCTCCCGGATTGTTTGTCCTGGAGATTAATCTTTAATTCTTAGAGCATTAGAACCCTCCGCCTGTCCTCCGCTTGCAGATGAATGGCTGACTATGAATCAGGTTCAATCCTCAAAATGGATCTGGCCGCCCCACAGGAAACGATCAAGCGTCATGCTGGCCCAGAATCTGCTCAGGGCTAAATCTACTCACTGGTGTCAACAACAAACATGCCAAAGCCAGCAACAGCAAAGGTTCTAACACTGACTACCCCCATGCTGAATTTTGTATACGTTTTATGCGAACAGACTTGACTATATAATATTTCTGGCTGGAAAAAGTAGTGACAAGAAACAACAATTTCAAGAGACAGGTGTTTAAACATGCCTCAGAGTGCCAGCATTTTTGTTCTGGAATGTCAGATATATGTGCAGAGTTCTACTGCAAATCCTTCATTTGTCTGGACTAGTTACTTACACAGGTTGTGGTCCATATTTTTGCTAAACATCCGTCAAAGCCTTGCTGGGATTTGGAGTATGACCCTCATTTGGCCCAGTGGGAATATGCCACTGATGAAGCTCCACAGCTACTAAAACGGGTGCATGTACATTACTATCGGCTGCAAGATGATTTAGTGCAGCCTGCTGATCTGACAAGTTTGACGCAGATTTCAGTGATTCTATCCCTGCTTCCCACACCTCGTATTATCACTCCAAACTCAAAATGTCCTGAGAAAGAAAAGGTACTTTCAGGATTTGAAGGAAACAAAAAAAATCTTATACTTATCAATCACCTTATTAACAATGGGCGCGATTCTCCTGCCTCGTTGCGCTCAAGCCAAACAGTTTGCGATGGGAAGGGGCCGGTTGCATCCCGCAAGCCGTTCTCGTTGTTAGCCTCTCCCGCTATTCACTGGCCTCATCGTGCTCTCACCCGAGGGAAACCATGCCACTCAATCTCGCCCATAGTGTTTTTTAGTGCTTCCACACAAACACCCTTGTAACTGAACAGGGGCACTTTAAGAGAACAATTGTGTGTTATCCTTGGCCATTGTGCAGGCAAAAGGGCAGTCTCACATCACAGCTTGTGGTGTTAACACTTTCTGCAGTGATCTCTGTATGCAGTAATACATGATCAAGTAATGTTAAGCAATACAGGCAAATGATCACCAGATGGCCACACTACCAAGACCTATAAAAAGGTTTTCCTGCTCTTTCCAAGAGGAGAGTGTGTTAGGAGTGTGGAGAGTACAGAAGGGAAACAGCTAGAGTGAGGAAGTTAACAGATCTTAGTTTATAACATTATCTTATTTAATAGTTTAATCTATAGTTATTTGTTTGTTTACTAGCTCAGTATTGAAGTAAAAGAACTCACTTGTTTATTCGATATTACTCATTAAATTATTTTGTAATCTCCAGGAAGACTACATCTATATTTCAACAACTCGGCTGGACAAAAAGAGTAATATATATATTACAAAATCGTAATATAACACCTTCTAAATAAAGTTCCATATTTTGGTTGAACCTCCAAGGCCTGCAGACTCACTCTTGAATCCACCACAGAGAGGACACAAGCTTTAAAATTAATAGAAGGATTGGGAAAATGAGAGATTAAGAGACATAAATGCAGGCCTGCCAATGATGCCCACATTGCCGGCTGAATGTTTGGGGTCCCCGTAGTTGGAAATGGAAATGGGGGGAAGGGCGGGGCAAAAAATACCCATGTTGTGTCATGTGGCAGTTTTAGGATTCTGATCCTGAAGCCAGCAATGTTAATGAGGTCAGGACATTGAACCCATTCTTCTACCCATTGAGGTCAACAAACTATTTAAAACGTTTGTTCAGAGCGTTTTGGAGGGGAAGGGTGGAATTGTGCGAAGTATGTCTGCATTAGATGTGTTCTAACTTGATGAACTAATCAGGATATAATACTTTTTCAAGTGGAGAAATCTAGGGAAACAGGACTCATAATGTACATACTATCAACATGAAGATAGATCAAAAAAGAATTAAAGAACTCAGCTCGCTGACAAAAGTTGCCTTTAAAGCTATTAAGGAATTAGGCAGACCAATTTCTTTTAAACAGGACAAAGCTTATAACTGCACACCATACAATGACAGTCCTGCCCACACAGACCTCCAGGAGTTGCTCCTCCATTTTAGCAGGAAAAAATGACCTCAATTTTTTAGTTTTCCCTCCCTCCCTCCCTGAGTAAATACAGATGTGAATTAAGTAATTATTCAATAACTCCACTGTTCCTTTGTTTCTGGATTCCAGTTTTCCATTTTTCACTGGAACAATATTCCTTGCAATCTTTGCTTACTCTGTGTATTTGGGAGATCGTTTATTGCTATTTGAGATGTACTTGGCTATCTTTTATTTAATATTTCTGATTAGTTTGTCGATCGCTTACATGCTGAATATATGCATTTGTGTATTAGCAACTTTGATACGTCCCAAAAGTGTTAATTGATAAATCTCAATGTCTCTTCAATACTCTTCAATAAAGCCCAAATTACCTGAACATGTCATACAGTGTATGTTACGTACCTGTCTCAATGAAACAGTGGACAGTGCCAAAGAGGGACTTCAACTCTATTGCCTCCAGCTTTAAGGATTGTTTCAGTGTATAGTGTCTAACGTTTAATACCAGTTTGAGACAAAGCGACTGAAATTCATGTAGCTATGATGTGCATTTTATGGGGACAGAATTACCCACCCATCGAAAAGTCAGTTGGCACCGTACTGACTAAACCTAGCTATAGTGATGGTACGCTGGGGGCAGCTTTAGTTGGATCGGAGTGGGACTTCTACCCCTATCTTTAAAGAAGTCCTACCCTGCAGGGCTTGGCTAATCAGATCAGCCAGCAGCTGTGATGTGCCAGCAGAACCAGAATCGAGCAGTGGTCGCTCTAGGCCTACAGGTGATTCAACTGAGAAAGGAGGAGAGCTCCGAAAGCTAATGATTTGAAACAAACCTGTTGGACTTTAACCTGGTGTTGTAAGACTTCTTACTGTACTCACCCCAGTCCAACGCGGCCATCTCCACATCCTAACTATAGGCAGTCTACGAAGCTGACTTCAGGTAAGTCATAGATTTTGGTTGGACCTGCCTGGGAGACTCCAACCAATGAATGGCATGGGGGATTGGCTTTTAGTGGTCGGGGGGAGGGATAATGAGGGTGTATGATATTGGGAGGACTGGCTCCTTACTCCGGGTAGCACCCCATGCTCTGAAATCCTCTGGGCTGGTTGCCTTGTCGCTACCTTCTGCTGCATGTATTATAGCAGCGGAGGTAAAATGGAAGTGGCCATTAATCGACCACTTAAGGGCCTCAATTGAATCAAGGGCAGGTGAGCTGCCTAAGGTGTTGCCCACTGACCATAATATGGGAGACAGGAAGGTGAGACAGGAATACAGGTAGCGGGCAGTCTACCCATTTTATTTTACCTGTCCTCCTCCTTCAAATACGCTAGTGGTGGATCCGCAAAAATCACCCCTGTAAAATAAAGTGGTTGATTTTAACCTACTTTGCTACCCCCACACCGGACAGAAAAGGCAGTGTAGGGGCTTTAAAATGGCTTGTCACTGCACTAACCTCAACTAGTTTGTTAACTTTACTTTCAGGAGGCATGAGGCTTTCAGCCTCAAGAAAACACAGGACTGGCTATTTGAAGATGTCAATAAGACCTTGGTGCTATTTTAACTTTGTATCACTATGCTTGGTGCGAGCCTTGGTGAAGAAAGCAGAACCAAATTGAACTAAAAAGGTAAGTTTTAATAATAATCTTTATTGTCACAAGATGCTTACATTAACACTTCGATGAAGTTACTGTGAAAAGCCCATAGTGGCCACACTCTGGCACGGTGTTAAGACTGAAGCTAACACTTAGGGCTTTACCTGTAGATATTGGTTTGAGCTTTAAGTTTGTGTTTAGGGTTAGCTTTGGGCAGAATTTTAGGATTTGGTTGGGCTACTTCAAGTAGTGACTTTATTACATTGAAGGTAAGTATTTATTTGGGATGTGGAGAGTTTTTTTAATGTATGGATTAATTACGATGGAAGATAAATATTTTACAGGGCCAAACCATTTCATGACACCAACCTCGATGCACCTTCCATCAGTTCTGCTACTGCTGCTGTTAATATCTCTGCATTCCCTCTGTCCCTGCAAAAATTAGTTGGTAGGTGGATGGGTGAAACACAAAAGAATATTGCCACTGGGTCTCCTTAATTAGATTTAAATGGTTATTTGCTAAGGATCTTGAGAATGGCTCAAAGGAGATAATTTTGCAAGGCTTCTCTCCTAAGGGCGAATATAATGCCCTCCCCTGAGGCAGGTTTGGAGGTGGGGTCATTTATTTGCGTGCAAGATTGTTGGGTCAATCTGCCACCTTCTAACTCTGACTCGATTAAAGCTGTGGTGTGGAGGCAATTAATGCCCACACAAAAACCCCATCCTGCTATCCTACTTGTATTTATCCAGCAGTAGGCGGGGAGGTCGCCATTCAGCAAACACTATCGGGGTTGCTAGTGGCCTCCCGGTGGGGTTGTTCATTGTTTCACTTCTGATGAAGTGTTATTGAATCATCTTCCTTAATTATTTATCTCAGATTTTCATTCCTTTCATCAAATTTTGCCCTTACCTCTGTCTTTGTCCGTTTTTAAAAATATAAATTTAGAGTACCCAATTATTTTTTTCCAATTAAGGGGCAATTTAGCGTGGTCAATCCACCTAGCCTGCATATCTTTGGGTTGTGGGATGAGGCCCTGCAGACACGAGGAGGATGTGCAAACTCCACACGGACAGTGTGGACAAGATTGAACCCGGTTCCTCAGCGCCATGAGGCAGCAGTGCTAACCACTGCGTCACTGTGCCTGCCACCTGTATTTGTCCTGTTTTCATTTCTTTGCAGAGTCAGGAAGTCATTTGATTTTGGCTGTTTAATTTCAGAATCATGATGCGAAAAGCATATGGTTGGAAAGGAAATTAGATTGTATTTAGTGAAGTCCAACATAATTTGTCTTATTGCCAATAGCACACAAGGGATCATGTGAAACAGTTTTCTTGAATTTGAAGAAGATATCAATATTCACCACAACAATGAAGACTCTTTATTGCCTGGCTCTTCCTTGATTTGTTTTTCTTGACTCAAGGGAGTTTAATGTTTCTGTTGTTTTAATCTGGATGTAACCTTGGCAAAGAGGTGAGGTGCTGCATCAATCAGCATTATTAACACCAACAGAGGAATAGCCAGATGGATGTTTTCTAGCAGGGTTGCATCATTCCAGAGTATTATTGACTCAGATGCTGCAACTTGCCAGACCTATTGTTAATGGGCCAGAATTTTGTGAAAAATAAGGGTATGCAAATGCTGCTTACCATTATTAATGTGCAAGTTGCAAGTAAGTTATGGGAGGAAGAGATATAATAATAATAATAACCTTTTTATTGTCACAAGTATGAAGTTACTGTGAAAAGCCCCTGGTCGCCACATTCTGGCGCTTGTTCCGGTGAAAAGTAAATTTCCACAAGTTGCTGGATGAATTACAGCAATTAACATTGTTGAATTTGCACATTAACTGTACATTAAACTTGCACAAAATTAAATCCAGTAATTAATAATGTAAATGCTCCTTTCACAACATGATAATAGTCAATGATTGTCAATCAATCCCTCTGGGCCAGAAAGTGAACAATCAAACTATAAAGTCTCATTCTTTCAGGTAGTGATTTATTGGTGAAAAGATGAATTATTCAAAACATTTTGGATGTTGTTTCTTGCTTTTCCTTTCTGTCCCTCAGTGCATTCTTGAATTCTCCCTCTCTCTCCGTCCTTCCTCTGTTTAGTTCTTTATCCTTTAATCTGATTGGTTGAATAAGTAGAATATTGGTCCCATTGTTCACCAGGTTCCAGGTATCCTGTTGACCTCACTGTTATCGGCTCACTTTCAGCAACTTACAGGGCAAAATGGTTTTGAGTTGAAGGGTGTAAGGAAAGTAGCATGAGGTGCTTTCCTCCAGAAAGTTGCATCCAACTGGGTTAGCAAGCAGGAAATCTTGTAAAATATTGTCAGAAGGCATCAGGAGGGAACTCTGACCTCTCCCTGCAGCCGGAAGATGTTCTCAGAAGTGGAAACAGCCATTGGTACAGCTACCCACAGGGTCAATTAATGGCTTCCTGCCATGTTGAAAGACCCTCAGGCAAACCTTTGTGGCCTCCTGGCAGTTTCCCAAAAAGGGTTTCCTCTCTGAGCGCCCCATGGTCCTTGGAGGAGCCCCCTAGTGGCAATGGCTAGCTTGGCAGATCTGACTGAATTGGGATTCTGATTGGGTCGGAAGCCCCAGGAAGCAGGCTGCTGTCCTTAATTGAATTGTAGGCCTGGCACAGCTTCTTAATTTACCATAGCTGGTAAAATTGTCCTCTGTTCCACCTTCCTCTCATGTAGGCTTGGTACCCTATTTCTGGCAGCAGGACTCCACTCTTAGAATCATAGAATTTACAGTGCAGAAGGAGGCCATTCAGCCCATCGAGTCTGCACCGGCATATCAAAACAGCTACCGTCCCCTAGTTCGCCAGTGGGTAGAGGTCTGACCAGTAGGGAATGTCCTGGTAGCTGGGGGAACATTGCTGTCTCCTAGCAGAGGAAGTTCCTTATTTGCACATACCAGAGCTCATTTCCTTTTGGGAGCTGGAGCTTGTCTGTGAGTTCCCCAAGGAACTCATGTACAGGTCTCCTTCATCCTGTCTCCACCTTTTGAAGGAGGCGTCTATTGTCATAGGGGTGAATTTATGGTTCTTGCAGATGGGGGCCGTGCTGGACATAGCAACCAAATTGGTGCCTGAGTTGATTCCATGTCCTCAGCATGGCTATTACCACTGGGCTTCTGGAGTACTTGCTTGGGGAAATAGGATTGGGGCCATGACCAGTGCTCGGAGGGATGGCCTTGTGAGGGACGTCCCCTCCACTCTTACTCATTCCGCCTCCAGCTCTGTGCTCCAACCCCATACACTTTCTGCGGTAGCTGCCCAGTCGTAGAATAGGAGGGTCGGAAGGGCCAGGACCCCCATATTCCTCCTTCTCTGTAGCACGCTCTTGTTGTCTCTCCCCCCCCGCCCCGCCCCCCCCCCCCCCCCCCCCCCCACGCACACACAAACAAACATTATGATTAATTTGTATTTTGGTGAAGAAGGCCTTGGGGATGAAGATCAGGAGGGATCTGTAATGTCATTGTCGGATGGCCTGATTTATATTACAAGAACACTTGTAGCTAAAGCTATAAACGATTTATTAACATTAACTGTGGGTCAACTCTATACCTGTACAAAGCAACAGATGAATAACAGTATGATCATGAACAAGCAACCTCTCTCCAGCTTCCTCCAGCCAGTCTGAGGTCACCTGACTCTGACATTCACTTATATACTAATGAGACTCCTAGTGGTCAGTCAGTGAATTACAATCATGATATCATTACATCCCCTTTCCTTTGAAAGAATAAATGAATACATTATCATCAGTATATTTACATGTGATATCATTAGCCTGTGAGTCTAACAGGTATTAATTTTTTCATTAAAATAGTTAAAACTGGTATAACAAATATATATATACACAAGAACAAAAGCATAGTATGTACATAGTCCAAATCTACAAATTGAGTTGATCAGATTTCCTTCTGACTCTGGTTGATCTTCAAAGTTTGGCCTTGCTGCTCAGAACTTTAGATTCAATGTTCTCCATGATATTTTCATGCTCAGGAACTGCTGAACTACCGGACACTGCAGCCGACGTTGATTCTGACACTACCAGAAGGGCGCAGAGGCTTTGGAGAGAGTACAGAAATGGTTTACCAGGATGTTGCCTGGTATGGAGGATATTGGCTACGAGGAGAGATTGAATAAACTGGGATTATTATCCCTAGAGAGACGAAGGCTGAGGGACGGCCTGATAGAAGTTTATAAAATTATGAGGGGTATAGATAGGGTGAACAATTGGAAGTTTTTTCATGGGGTGGAAATTACAATTACAAAGGGGCAGAAGTTCAAGGTGATGGGGGATAGGCTCAGTGGAGATGTTTTTTACACAGAGGGTGGCAGTGGCCGGGAATGCACTGCCAAGTGAGGTGGTTGTGGCAGATACGTTAGCGACCATTAAGACTTATCTGGATAGACACATGAACAGACAGGGCATAGAAGGATATAGGCAGTTCAATGCCATACGATGAGAGCTTGTCACCTCGGAATGTGACCTCAGTTACTCCAAATTGGCATTTTTTCTTGTTGAACTTCAGCCCATTTCTCCTGACGTTTGTTTGAACTTTAAATAACCTCGTATTGTGCTATTCTATGGTTGAACCCCAAACGATTATATCATCCACGTACACACTTACATCTTCGATGCCTTTGATTATGTGCTCCATGGCACAGTGAAAAATTCCGATGCTGAAATTATACCAAACAGCATTCTCAGAAAGCAAGACTACCCAAATGGCGTATTAGAAGTGCAGTACTTTGTACTTTGTTCCTCCAGCTTTAACTGCCAGAAACCTTGAGATGCGTCATGTTTCATAAAGAACTGTGCACCAGCCATCTCAGATGTGATTTCTCCATGCTTTGGTATTTGGTAGTAGCGTTCTCTTTTGATATTCTCGTTAAGGTCCTTGGGATCCATACATATGCGAATATCGCCATTCTTTTTCTTTACACATAGCATGGAATTTACCCAATCGGTAGGTTCTTCTATCTTTCTGATTACTTTTAATTTTGTCATTCTGTCTAACCAACCGCCATCAGAGCCAGGTCCTGCCGATATGGACCATGTGTATTTCACGCCGACGGGACTGGCCGAAAACAGATGGCCGCTCGGAAAAGACCCCATCATGGCTCGGAGAATTGCCATGGGGCCACTGCCAGTGGCCCCCGACCGGGGCAACATGATCCCCGCCCTCGCCAAAAAAACGGTGCCGGAGAATTCGGCAGCCGGCGTCGGAGCTTCCTCCCCCCCCCCCCCCCCCGGCGATTCTCTGACCCAGCCGGGGGGGGGGGGGGGGGTGGTCAGAGAATCCCACCCTCTGTCTTCCACTGTGCTGACTGATGTGGGGTTGAGCTTAGAGTAACAATTCAGAGCAAAGTGATTATTTTCTTTGCATCTGGAACAAAACTTGCCAAACACTGGACCTTAATTTGTGCCTTTGACCACATCTTTTACACAGAAATACTTTGTCCTGACCTTTAACCTGTTTGTTGGTGTGTTGAGGAGCTGCAGGAACTTTCCCGCCTTTTTTCAGAAGTTTCCCGCCTTATTGGAAAAAGTGCGGCAACCAGAGTGCTTGCCTCCGAAAAGACGCCGCCAATAGTGAGAAACATTTTTGGATGCTGTGCTGCTAGCTCGAGAGACTGACAAATCTTAACTGTTTGTTCCAAAGACAGTTCCGATTCCCTCATCAACCATTCCCTCAGCTTGTTTTCATTCCCACCACACACGATCTGGTCCCGAATCATGGAAGATTCCACCAGAGAAAAATTACAGGTTTTAACTTGAAATCAGTGGTGACATGATCTATGAACTCTTCTGTCTTCCGTAAATGTGACATAAATACATAGCGCTCATAAGTTTCATTCTTTCTGGGGGTGCAATGTGCATTAAATCTTCAAACTACTTTGTTAAAATATTTACTATCTTCATCGTTTCCAAATTTAAACATATTAAACACAACAATTGCTGTGTGCCCTGTTAGGAGCATTACTACCTTATGTGAATCTGATTGATTTCCTAAATTTACTGCAGTAAATTGTTGTTTATACACACAGTAGTTGCTGTCCACATCACCATGAAATCCGAGACTCGTTGGTGGCTCCAACGATGCCATGTTGTTAATTCTTGCAGACACCAAAATCTTCAAATCTCTGTGGACCTCATAGCAGGCTGGCAGTTTTTTTTTTTCATCAGTGTTTAATACCACCCAAACCTGGGACCATGTAATGTTCTTGTCTGATATCCTGATTTTTATTACAAGAACAGTTGTATCTCAAGCTATAAACAATTTATTAACATTAACTGTGGGTCAACTATATACGAATCAACAGATGAATAACAGTATGATAATGCACAAGCAACCCCTCTCTCCAGCTCTCCATTCAATCAGAGGTCACCTGACTCTAACATTCATTCATATACAAATGAGACTCCTAGTGGTCAGTCGGTGAATTACAACACAACCATCACTATAGAATCTGAACAGGAAGAGGAACCTGGGCAGCACGTTCATATAAATTGTCTGCACTCTCCGCACCAGGGAGAGGGGGAACGAGTCCCACCTTAGCAGGTCCCTTATTATCTCCTCTGCCAGACTCAATAGGTTCCATTTGTGGATCCATGTCTAGTCGTGGGCCATTTGGATCCCCAGGTATCAGAATTTGGTTTGGGCAGTTTGGAAAGTAATTTCCCCAGAAGTGAACCACCCCCCAACCCGGGGACCTACGGGGAAGATTTAACTCTGACTCAGGTTAGGTTTGTAACCTGAAAAGGCTCTGAACTCCCTGAGAGGTTCCATTATTCGTCCTATGCTGGCTGGAGGGTTTGAGACGTAAAGGAGCAGGTCATCCGCATAGAGTGAGACTCCATGCTCCCTGTCTCCTGTTTGAATGCCTCTCCACTCCTTCACAGAGTTGAGAGTGATAGCTAGCGACTGAATTGCCAGGGCAAATCCCTTTGTCCTAATTGTACCAGCAATTTATCAATAACGTTTCTTAAAGAGTATAAGTTAATTGTTATGGCTAGCAATAGATTGGGGCAGAACAATTGGGCGTGGGGAACGAAATAGAGAAATGGGGCGGGATTCTCCATTGGCTGATGACATGATTGGGTGGAGAATTGGTTTTGATGCCGAAATTGTGGCGGGCACCGATTCCACGCCAAATCGCAATTCTCCGGTGCCTCGATAGTAGAGTCAATGGGCTGGATTCTTTGGCCGCTGACGCCAAAATCATGTTCGTCGACGGGCCGGAGAATCCAAATTCTCAGAATCGGGGGCGGCATCACTTACACGATACTCCGCCCCCTGCAAAATGACACCGCGCCACGTATCCACGGCCTCAGGCCATTGCCTGAGGCCCGCCCCCCCACCCCCAATGCTCCACCCCCGACCGGCCGAGTTCCTGATGGCTTGAGTCTCTCATGGTTTCACCCGTCTGGACTCAGTCCAGAGCCGCCACGGTAAGGGGAGGGCCGATCCGCTGGAAGGAGGGGACATTTTTCGGGGCTGGGGGCACTGTGGGGGGGGGGGGGGGGGGGGGGGGAAGGGGGTGGCCCGTGGCGTGCGAGCTGCCCAAAGGGGGGGCACTATTTTGCAGGCCGGGTCCGCGAGCGGCCTCCACCATGAAGCTAAAGGCCGCCGCCATGCGCACTGACCCAGGAGCAGATTTCCTTATTAAATCACTGGAGTCTTCCGGCCTGCAGCGGTGGCAGAGAGCAGGTCACGTGTACATACACTGACGTCACGTGTTCTGGGCATGAGAGAGATTCCTCCATTTTGCAGCTTCCAGCTGTGCTGGTGTGAACTCCAGGGCCTCTGGTGAACAACCCATGAAGAAGAAGCTGAAAAGAGGAACAGAGCAGCATAACAGTGATTTCTTAAGGTATGGGTTTATTAATTGTGCTAATGCAGACTTCCAGTGGCGGCTATGAGGGAGTAGGTCGCAAACTTGGTGGCTCCCGCTCTGGCCGGGCTTTTGGACCCTTTTCCCCGACTTTTTTGTGGCTTTGAGTCTTGATTTGGAAAGTGTGGACATTTAAGTACAGGATCCACACAGTGGTGCATGGAATGGAGAACCGCAAGGGACCGTAAGGGAAGAAACAGAAAGATAAGCAAGGGCTGGATAGAAGTGGCTGCTGAAGTTAACATGGTCGAGGTTCGGACCCCCGCTGCGACAGCCCAGCCATCGATGGAGGAGCTAATGCAGGTCATTCAGGAGGGCTTCGCTAGACAGAAACGAGTTTGTCTTGACCCAATAAAGGAGTCGATTGATCAGATGGAACGTAGGCTGGATGCCCAGGATCAGACGATCCAGAAGTTGGAGAAAGCGCTGGCAGACCAGGAGGAGCAACAAACTGTGGTGGAGATGGAGGTGGGGATGCTGAAGGATCAGCAGAAGAGGCTGTTAGAAAAAGTGAAAGAGCTGGAGAACAGCGCACACCGGCAGAATTTGAGAATTGTCGGCCTCCCTGAAGGGGCTGAGGGGGCGGATGCGGGCGCTTTTGTGGTAATATGTTCCAGAAGCTTCTGGGGAAGGGAGCTTTTCCCCGATCGTTGGAGGTGGACAGGGTGTACAGGGCGATGGCGAAGAAGCCACGGCCGGGGGACCCCCCCAAGGGCGATGGCGGTGCGGTTCCATAGATTTCTAGATAAAGAATGTGTTCTCCAGTGGGTCAAATGTACCAGAAGCTACAAGTGGGACAATAGTATACTGCTTGTCTATCAGGACCTGAGTGTGGAGGTGGCCAGAAGGAGGGCAGGCTTTAGGCACGTGAAGGAGTTCCTGTTTAAGAGGAAAGTGAAATTCGGGTTCCTCTACCCGGCGCGACTCTGGGTCACTCATGAGGACCAGCACCACTACTTTGAGTCTCCCGAAGGGGCGATGGACTTTGTCACGAAGAAGGGTCTGGCGCAGAACTGAGAACCTTTTTTTTTGGACTTAAGTGGCAGCATCTTTTTCTCTTTTTTCTTTTTTGAACGATGTATATATGGTTTCATTGTCGTCCTTCCTTTTTGTTTGGGTGAAGACGGGAGAGTAAAAGATATTCGGTTTTTGTTGGGTTTTTCGGTGTTTTGATGGGGGGGGTTGGTGGGGGCTTTCTATGTTGTATTTTGTATTACTTTAATTTGCACTATTGAGGGGTGTGCTGTGGGGGTCTCTATCTGTCTTGGGCTGTTTCCTATGGTAATTAGGAGATTGTTCGGTCTTGGACTGATGAGGGAAGTAGTTTTGATGGGCCGGGGGGGGGGGAGGGGAGTAGGGAACAATGGGTGGGAGACTTTGTGGCACCGGAGGCGAGGGTCACCAGGCTAGCTGGGTGAGCTAGTCCACGGAAGCACAGTGGGGGGTGTATACTGGTTCAATACAGGGCAGGGGTTGGGCTATAGCGTGATGTTGCTATGGGAGGAGGGGGAGGAAGCTATTTTGCTGATGAGGGAGGGACTTGGGTTTGGGGATTGAGAGGAGGTCGGGGGTGGGGGCTGCCTCGAGGCGGGCAGTTGGCGGAGCAATGCATGGGCGGGGGGGCTATAAATACTGGCCAGGGCACAAGGCATAACTCCTGTTCTCTTTTTCAAAATTCTGCCCTGGGATCTTTAATATCCACCTGAGACAGCAGATGGAGTCTCTGCCTTGAATATTCAGTGAATTTGAAGAGCTTCTCAAAGAGCATTTGAAAAGTTATCAATATTGTGGCTCAGTGAAACCAACTTTTAAGCACCAAACCTACGATGACTTCATCACTGTAACGGCAGAGTGACTCAGAAACCAATTCACTAATGAAGTAAAAGATGTCAAATGCTTTTCCATAATCGTTGATTCACGGGCACAATGGTTGGCACTGCAGCCTACAGCACTGAGGACCTGGGTTCGATCCCGACCCCGGGTTACAGTCCGTGTGGAGTTTGCACATTCTCCCCATGTCAGTGTGGGTTTCACCCCCCCTAACACAAAGATGTGCAGAGTAGGTGGATTGGCCAAGCTAAATTGCCCCTTAATTGGAAAAAAAAATAATTAGGTACTCTAAATTAATTTTTAAAAAAATAATTGATTCAACACTAGATGTGAGTCATGTGGCCCAATTAACATTAATTTTAAGTTATGTGACGAGCAATGTGGAGCGATTTCATTGCTTTATTCCACTACAATCCCACACTTGCGAGTGGCTAGAGACAACTGCTTTGGAAATCATTGCAAATTTAGGTTTAGGCATCAAACATTGTTAAGGCAGATCTTCAATATACTGGCTGTAGCTGGTCCCATGCTGATGGTTAAAACCACAACATTCTCAAGACTGGCCTGCAAAAAGTCTCATTTGGGACAAGAATGGAATCCTGCAGATTGAGTCACTGATATTGGATTTGGATTCAGTGGGTTCTCCACTCAGCTGAATTTACAGCAAGAACTTCTTTGATTTTGTGAGAGGAAATAAGGAAGTTAACTTTTGAAACTGAATGAGACGCGGTGAAATATACTGAAAGGCAGCGTATGCATCTTGTTGATTGGAGTATTTTCTCCTGCACTGGACTGGCTCATTCAGGCCTGCATCGGCCTGTGCAGCGTCGCTGTGGTTGGCTGATTTTTCCATCTCGTTGCTCATCAGCAATTTCCATGTTTGTTCACCTCAAGACACGCATCGCAATATTGACCATCTTTACCATCATTCTGACAAGAGTCAAGCTTGGATTTCAGTATTTATTCATACAGGCGTGTTTTTACAAGAAAAAAAGCATTAAAGCAATGATCAATTTGTATATTTTTGTGGCTTTGCTTTTGCGTTCTGTGGGATGAGGGTGGGCGGGGTTGGGAGGGGCATGGCTTCATAGTGGGGAGGGAGTGAGCACGGGGCCCCACAAAGTGTAAATCCGCCTCCATCGTGGCCACAAGAGCAGGGCAAAGGCTAGTAATCCTGGGGTAACCCAACTCCTGACCCCCCCCCCCCCCCCCCCCCCCAGCAAAAAAACTTGTCCACCAACTACAAGGCACAAGTCAGAAGTGTCAGGAAATAATCCTCCTTTGCCTGGATAAGTGCAGCGCCAACAACACTCAAGAAGCTTGACACCATCCAGCTCAAAGCCATCTGCTTGATTGGGATCTCATCCACAAACATTTATTCCCAACACCCCATGGACTGCAGCAATTGAAGAAGGCAGCTCACCACCACCTTCTCAAGAGCAATTGGGAATGGGTAATAAATGTTGGCCTCACCAGTGATACCCACATCCCAAAATTCGCTTCATGATTTTAAACTCATTAAATCAATCTGCATTGTTCTGAAGAAAATGGGTCCACTTTTTTAAATGCTTGCATGGTGGACAACTGATGTCATCAGCGAAGATGACTGAGCATAAAGAATACATATTTGTACATCATTCTTGCTGGGCGATCAGCAAAACTTACAAATTATACAATGTGTCAAAATTAGAAGGAATACATATGAATCTACCAGAATGCTTTGAAAGAGGTTCACGAGGGGGTAAAAGAATTTGAAGCCAGAAAAATTAGTTTTCTACATCTGTGTGTTTTGCAGCTAAGTGTCCCACAACTCATTACACACTGATTGTGTTTAGTTTATCAAAAAATGTTGTGAGCGAATTTGGAACAATTATGAAGTTGCATCACATCGTATTAAATCACATAAAATTGTCAGAATATATGAATAATGGAAATGCACTGGAAAAAGCTGACAGTCTTCAGTTTGAAACAGTTGAAGAAAAGATTAATATTTAGTTTGGGCCCTCGGTCGTGCCTGCCAAAGAACTTTTCCACTGTATTTGCCGAAGGTCGCAGGATGCTGGATACCGCAAGTCCCTCCCCCCTAGCTCCCATTCCTCTTTCCCATCAAGTCAAGCATGTTTCCAAGATTCCCCTTGATCGAACCCTGAACCTGCATCTTTCTCTTGTTTGGAGAGGCTTAAGAGGAGACATCATCTTTCATGCCTCTACAACCTTATCTTGTCCATCAGATTCACCACGAGCATGTTGTTATATGTTTTGAGCATCAATCACTCATACATAATTGTGTAAACACTTTGTAAGTACATTTATTTTGACTAGGCACATGGGAACACACACATAGATAGATAGAAAGCTTGAAGAGATCAACAGCAGAGCTGCATGTGCTCTGCTCAAAGGCAGAAGTAGAGCTAAAACTGGATCATGTGACATAGAAAATATTGAACAGGCATAGGTAATTTGACCGTTTGAGCCTGCTCCGCCATTCAATATGATCATGGCTGATCCTCTATCTCAAAGCAATACTCTGCACTCTCCCTATATTCCTTGATGCCTTTAGAGTCATGTATCTATTTCTTCCTTAAATATATTCAATATTTGGCCTCCATAGTCTTATGTGGTAGAGAATTCCATAGGCTCACGACTCTCTGAATGAAGATGTTTCTCCTCATCCATGCCCTAAATGGTGTACCCCATATGCTGAGACTGTGACCCCCACAGAGCCCCACAACATTCCTGCACCCAGGCTGTCTCGCCCTGTCAGAATTTTAAATGTTTCAATGAGATCCCCTTTCATTCTTCTAAATTTCAGTGAATACAGGCCCAGTCTACCCAATCGCTCTTATTTACAACAACCCTGCCAACCCAGTAATCAGCCTGGAGAATATTCACTGCACTCCCTCTGTGGCAAGTATATCCTTGTTTAGGTAAGGAGACTAAAACGGCGCACAGTACTCCAGATGTGATCTCACCATGGCACACTTCCCTTCTAGTGATGTCAGGCCGCTACCCCTTCAAGGTATATTACAACCACCACCTCCCCACATGACCACATCCCTGCAATACTGCTGACCACCCAAATTCCCTGCAAGACCTAATTGCTCGTGATATTTAAATGGTTGTTTTTCCTCAGATAGTGTCTCAACTCATCTACTAAAAATGTTCCTTGGCTCCTTTGTCTTTGCAAATTAACCTCACTCTCTAATTTCCCCTTCCTCTCCAGCCTCACTGAATTTGTTGCCCCTCCCAACAATTCCATGTTTGAATCTGTAATCAGGTTTCCACTCTTCAAAGGTACAGAAAAGGGTCTCATCAAAGTGAAGAATGATATCCTCTGAGACTCTGGCCTGTATTTTTACCACGATGGAGAGCCTCATTATTTTCATGGGGGTGGAAGTGGAGTCGGCTGGCGTTTGCGCATGCGTGGATTACAGAGACAGCTGACCCCTTAAACCATTAGCTACCTCCACTGAAGTGGGATTTGGTAGGCCAGGAGTGTGAAACCCAAAGTGTGCAGATTAGACCAGGTATAGAACATAGAACATTACAGCGCAGTACAGGTCCTTCGGCCCTCGATGTTGCGCCGTCCTGTGAAACCCCTCTAAAGTCCCTCTGAGCAGGTCTGAACTTTGTGGATTCATCTTATTCACCTACGAACTATCCATGCATATCCAGGGTACCCATTGGAGAGATAATGTACCCCTATGGATCTTATCCTGGAGTGATTTCTGCTAGGGTGTCTGGATGGCTGAACTTGTGTGATTTTGCACTGTTCGGTTCATTAGTTATTCACCCACATTGAGCATGGCAAATTCCATGGCAAGGGCAGACAGGAAGTTGCCATCCGCACCGTTACCTCTTGGGGTTAAAGGTTCTGGTACCATATTTAAAGGACACCCAGATAGTCATTCACTCATTGTAGGCCAGGAGCTCCGGATTACTTGCCCAGAGTCCTTGCATACACAACCCATCTGGTTTAGCTCGCTGAGCTAAATCGCTGGCTTTTAAAGCAGACCAAGCAGGCCAGCAGCACGGTTCGATTCCCGTACCAGCTGCGCCGGAATGTGGCGACTAGGGGCTTTTCAAAGTAACTTCATTGAAGCCTACTCGTGACAATAAGCGATTTTCATTTCATTTCATTTTTTCATCTTGGGAAAACTGGCAGCTGTGATCAGCCACATCCTGGGACATACAGAGACACCTTTAGCATTGCCTTTTGCTTGTTTCTAGGTACACCTGTGATACACTCATGGGCAGACCAGTGCTCACCATTGCAGTGGACCCTGTTCTACACCATCTTGACCTTCTTGAGGCCCAGCTGCCTCTTACTACTCAGGTCCTTGTTCCTCTGCAATCTGTGATGAGCCCTCCTTCCCCTCATCTAGATGAGAGCCAGGAAAAAAAACAGGGTTGCCTGCAGCCTGCATCATCTCGTGAGCATGTCCTTTACAAGAGCCCCTCCATCCCAACACCAGTGGTAGCTCTTTCTCTCACCTTCATCTAGGCATGGCATCCCCACCACACAAACCTCCAGGTAAGGAACATCCTTGAGGATCAGAGACGAGTGTTTCCCCTGTTCATAAATGACTGCATCTAAAAATATTGCTGTTTGACTAGGGCAGTGAGAGTCTTGGGCAAGAAACATCCCTGTGACATTATTCTACTACCTGAGAGACTCTATAGAGAGACTATTGACTTGGCAGCGTAGAAAGACTAAGCAAATGAACCCTTGTCAACCATGACCATTCACCCGACAGGATAGAGGTTTGGAGTCAAAAGTTGGATGCTGTCCACCAGCCATGACCCTTGGAAATATCTTGGGCATGTAACAATAAATCAGCATTTAGAAGTCTGATGGTGATGGGAAGGATTTTTAAAAATAAATTTAGAGTACCCAAATCTTTGTTTTCCAATTAAGGGGCAATTTAGCGCGGCCAATCCACCTACCCTGCACATCTTTGGGTTGTGGGGGTGAGATCCATGCAGACATGAGGAGAATGTGCAAACTCCACACGGACAGTGACCCAGGTCCAGAATCAAACCAAGGCAGGCCAGCAGCATGGTTCAATTCCCGTACCAGCCTCCCCGAACAGGCGCTGGAATGTGGCAACTAGGGGCTTTTCACAGTAACTTCATTTGAAGCCTACTTGTGACAATAAGCAATTTTCATTTCAAACCCGGGTTCTCAGCGCCATGAGGCAGCAGTGTCAACCACTGAGCCACCGTGCCACCCCTGATGGGAAGGATTGATGGTAAAAGAGATCAAGGTAGATAAAGAACAAACTTTTAAGTCTTGCAAACCGATTAAATGTAACACCAACTAAGATGACCCAGAGCAAGTTGAACATGGAGGTCCATAGTCACCAATGTCCTCTTAAGCATGGTACCTGAAAAGAGAGATACTTGTATTGGATGCAGTACAATGAAAATTCATTAGATTGGTTCCTGGTATGGAACCGACTGTCCTATGTTGAGAGGTTGAATAAATTGTGCCCATACCTTCGAGTTCAGAAGAATGAAATTCAAATGGGTGGTCACGTAATTGAAACATACAAGATTCTGAAGGGGCTTAACAAGCTAGATACTGAGAGGTTGTTTTCCCTGGCTGGAGAATCTAGAACACAGGAGAACAATCTGAGGATAAGGGGTGGATAATTTAGGATTGAGATGAGGAGACATTTCTTCACTCAAAAGGTAGTGACTCTTTGGAATTCTCTAACCCAGATAATTATGGACAGTCCGTTGTTGAATTTCTTTGAGGTGAAGATAGACAGATTTTTGGACTCAAGGAATCAAGCGATATGAGGAGCAGATGGGAAAGTGAACTTAAAGCTGATAGTATTGGATCAGCCATGATGGTATTGAATAGAGATTAGATTGGAGAAGCCATATAGTCTACACCTACTCCGAATTCTTAAAGAACCATAAAAGGAGTGCAGAAGGAGACCACTTGGCCCATCGAGTCTGCTTCGACCCTCTGAAAGATCACCATACCTAGGCCCACTCCCCTGCCCGATCCCCATAACCCCACCTAACCTCCACATCTTTGGACTGTGGGAGGAAAGTGGAGTACTGGAGGAAACCCAGGCAGACACAGGGAAAAAGTGTAAACACCACACAGTCACCCAAGGCTGGAATTGAATCCGAATCCCTGGCGCTGTGAGGCAGCAGTGCTAACCACTGTGCTGCCCCTTATGTTTTTATGTATTTGTTTTATAAATTTAGAGTACCCAATTCATTTTTTTCCAATTAAGGGGCAATTTAGCGTGGCCAATCCACCTAGCTTGCACATTTTTCGGTTGTGGGGGCGAAACCCACGCAGACACGGGGAGAACGTGCAAACTCCACACGGACAGTGCCCCAGGGCTGGGATCAAACCTGGGACTTCAGCGCCGTGAGGCCGCAGTGCTAACCCACTGCGCCACCGTGCTGCCCTCGTTTTTATGTTTTAACACCCCTCCAATTTTTCACCTTAATTGTTTGCAGCAACCCTAAAGATTAATCTTTCATTCCTGGAGGTTCTAGAAAAATCCCAGATGATTGGCAACTCTTAAGTGAGAGATAGGAGCTTGGGTACAGAGCCACTGGGCACACATATTGAAAGAAAGCAGTAACATTGACCGTGAGACGCAAAACATTCCTTTTTTAAAATAAATTTAGAGTACCCAAGTATTTTTTTCCAATCAAGGGGCAATTTAGCGTGGCCAAATCACCTATCCTGCACATCTTTTGGGTTGTGGGGGTGAAACCCACGCAGACACGGGGAGAATGTGCTCAAAGCATTCCTAAAAGCTTAATTAATAACAGGATTTTGAAATTCCAGTGGTTTGAGGTTTGGATTCTAGAGCTTTCTTGTGTGTTTTGGGGGAGGGGTGGGGAGGGGAGGCAGGGGGAACAGAATGTATCAGTCTATAAAGCCAGACAGATTTATGGAAAAATGGTATGTATCAAAGTGCTACAGTTTTGTTTCCTAGCCATAATGCTTCATAATAGCTAAATTTGGATATACAGGCATAAAAAATCTGAGCCTTGTCTGGGCTTTTAGTTTCAGCTGACTTTTTGTGTGATATTCATTTCAGAAATACTTTTGTGTGGATTTCAGAAAATAGAACTAATGGTTAATCGTGGTTGGAAATGGCAATTCTTGGAACAAACTTCACTAAATATAATCTCTGTGACTCAGCCTAAACGTTGTAAAATAGACTGATTGATGTAACCGTTCCACATCCGTGAACTCATTTTCATCCTTTCACTTCAGACTCCAGCCTGTAGGTAGGCCCGAGACTGATTAAATGAAAACTCTCTGCTTTCATTTATTTATGTGAAATTATAATTTAACAGCAAACTGACCGGAAGGATGACGGATTTAAGAAACGGAACCATCGTGGAGTAGAAAGTTCTTTTCAAGATTGGGGCTCCAACTTATATTTTTATGATGGATCAGAAAGGAATTATGCCAGCTTGACTCAATAGGTAGCACTTGTTCTTTAAGTCGGAAGATTGTGAGCTCAAGCACAATTTCAGCACTCTAGCTTGCTCATAATATAGGAAGACATACCTTCTGAGATAACATTGCATTGTCATTAGTGCCATCTTCCAATCTGAGGGTAAACCTAGGTCTGATCGGCCAAGTTTGTTTTTTACGGGAGATTTTACAGGATGTGGGCTTCACTGGCTAGACCAGCATTTGATGTCCATCCGTAATCGCCCTTGTGAAGGTGGTATTGAGCTGCCTTCTTGAACGGCTACAGTTCGTCTGATGTAGGTACATACACTGTGCGATTAGGAAGGGAGTTCCCGGATTTTGACCCAGCGACAGTAAAGGAACGGTGGTATATTTCCAAGTCAGGATGGTGAGTAACTTGGAGGGGAACTTCCAGATTGGATTTGTTTATTGTCACGTGTACCGAGGTACAGTGAAAAGTATTTTTCTGCAAGCAGCTCAACAGATCATTCAATACATGGGAAGAAAAGGGAATTAAACAGAATTCAAGAAAATACATGAGAATACATAATAGGGCAACACAATATATCCAGATGGTGGTGTTCCCAGGTATCTGCTGACCTTATCCTTCTAGATGGCATGTTTGTGGGTTGGAAGGTGCTGCCTTGTTGAGTTCCTGGCACACAATGCTGCTACTGTGGAGGGAGTGAATGTTTGTAGAAAGGGTGCCAATCTAGCAGGCTGCTTTGCCCTGGATGGTATTGAGCTTAGAACATAGAACATAGAACAGTACAGCACAGAATAGGCCCTTCGGCCCTCGATGTTGTGCCGAGCAATGATCACCCTACTTGAGTGATGTTGGTGCTAGATTAATTCAGGCATGTGGGAGGATTCCATCACATTCCTTTTAGATTGTGGACAGGCTTTGGGGAGTCAGGCGGTTAGTTACTCGCTGCAGGATTCCTAGTTTTTAGGAAGTGAAGGTTTAAGGTAGAGGTAAGATTCAATGGTACCTTTCAAAGAATAGGAACTTTTCCAGTGTCCTGGACAACACCTATCCCTCGACCATTTGTAAGGTCTTGGCTGTGCACAAAATGTGTATTGTGTCACGACACCCTGGACGACACCCACGGTCAATTCCAGCCCCACTTGACCCGGAGTCACAACACAGGTGAAATTAGATTTTATTTAAAATACCCGAGGTCCTTGGTTGAGCCCAATAAACTGCAGTCAGCAGGTTTGTAACTTTAAAACACAAGTATTCTTTTGTTATGTACAGTATCATAATTAAACAGACAGAAAATGTAAATGGACAGAAAATGTATCTGACTATCTACCGCCCCTGCCCCAGCCGCCCCTCCCCACCCCGTCACACAGACACAGACATACAACTGGCCATAGCTACTGAGGGGGAGCAAGAAGGGAAGCAAAGTTTTAAAAACTCTCCGTGGATTCGGGGTGTCCCCTTCGGGATCGGGTTGGCCTGGCTCACACTGCCGTTGCTGCAGTCTGTCTTTCAAGCATACCCATTTGGTGCAAGGTACAGACCCCTGTCTGCTCACTTTGCTTACCGCTCACTAAATGTCCTGTACATGTTTAGAGAGCGTCTGGTCATTTTGGAGCCCAACTAGGCCATCCCTCTGCGAACCCTCATACCCCAGCTGACCCATCAATGGGATGGGTTCGGTCAAGTTCAATCAGTGGCCCACCAGGGGCTGGCACTCCTCACTGCGTTCATCAGAAGTGCCCACTGCAGTGGAAGCAGAGAAATAGCAGAGCTCACCCCAAACAAAGGACACATGCACCATGGCCTTTGGCACCCTCCCGAGCACACTGCCCCTCTCAGGGCAAAGGCCTCACCAGTTACACCATCAGCCAGCTCACTTCACAGGACCACCAGCTATCTCCTGCCCACTGCACCCCGGTTCCCATTCATCCTGACCCCAGACAGGCTGTCACAACTTGTGTGTCACACCCAGGACCCGTGCCACACCCAGGACCCATGTCATACTGCAGCTGAGCTCCAAGCAGACGCACATTTCCATCGTTCACACCCATCGGTAGGATCTGCCCACACAAGCCCTTAAGCATGGCAGTGATTTGTAGCACATGGTGATCGTCGTCACCACACAACCTGGATAGCACATTGCCCACCCAATGAGGACACTCACAGTGGGCCCCACTGGGGAAACAGGACAGGGGCTGCAGAACCTATCATTGACACGGGTGGTGGTAGCCACCAGTACTCCTGTTGACAGGGACAAGTGGTGAGGATAGAGGCTCCCCACATCACAGGCCTGATGCCACTCATTGATGGGGGCAGTGAGGCAGTGTGGAACACAACAGTGTGGAGAGCGCCAGAGGGGTGGGGGGGAGTGCATATGGAGGGTGGAACTGAAGCACAACTCAGGGGTCATGATGTAGCCTGTTGAATTTGGATGGGCAAGGGAATACTCATCTTGCTAACATGTCTTCTCTTTTCTCCCCTTGCAGCTAACGAATTTCGGAGTACAACCAGCAATGCTCGCTGTCTACCTGGCCGTTACGGACGAATGGAGGCGGGAGGCACGCGGAAGACCCTGCCTCAGAAGAGCTGGGGCCAGTCGGTGAGGCACGAGTGCCGGCTATCCGACTGGCCAAGGAGGAGGTGCAAAGGAGCTGCTGCGTAAGGGCACGTTTATTTTATTTTATTTTTTTAATAAATTTAGGTTACCCAATTATTTTTTCCAATTAAAGGGGCAATTCAGTGTGGCCAATCCACCTACCCTGCACATTTTTGGGTTGTGGGGGTGAAACCCACGCAGACACGGGGAGAATGTGCAAACTCCACACGGACAGTGACCCAGTGCCGGGATCGAACCTGGGACCTCAGCGCCGTGAGGCAGCTGTGCTAACCACTAGGCTACTGTGCTGCCCTAAGGGCACACCTGTTCTTCGAGGAGCTGCCAGACCACGTGTGCCACTGCTGACTCCAGCTCAATAGAGAGACTGTGCAGCACCTCTGCCAGTTGGTGCCATCCCTGTCACCGCAGGGACAGATTTGGAGTTGGGGACCAAGTGCAATGTGTCCAAGTTTGCAGATGACACTAAGATGAGTGGTAAAGCAAAAAGTGCAGAGGATACCAGACGTCTGCAGAGGAATTTGGATAGGTTAAGTGAATGGGCTAGGGTCTGGCAGATGGAATACAATGTTGACAAATGTAAGTTTATCCATTTTGGTAGGAATAACAGCAAAAGGGATTATTATTTAAATGGTAAAATATTAAAACATGCTGCTGTGCAGAGAAACCTGGGTGTGCTAGTGCATGAGTCGCAAAAAATTGGTTTACAGGTGCAACAGGTGATTAAGAAGGCAAATGGAGTTTTGTCCTTCAGTGCTAGAGGGATGGAGTTTAAGACTAGGAAGGTTATGCTGCAATTGTATAAGGTGTTAGTGAGGCCATACCTGGAGTATTGTGTTCAGTTTTGGTCTCCTTACCTGAGAAAAGACGTACTGGCGCTGGAGGGTGTGCAGAGGAGACTAGGTTCATCCCAGAGCTGGAGGAGTTGGATTACGAGGAGAGGTTGAGTAGACTGGGACTGTACTCGTTGGAATTTAGAAGGATGAGGGGGGATCTTATAGAAACATATAAAATTATGAAGGGACTAGATAGGATAGATGCGGACAGGTTGTTTCCACTGGCAGGTGAAAGCAGAACTAGGGGACATAGTCTCAAAATAAGGGGAAGTAGATTTAGGACTGAGCTTAGGAGGAACTTCTTCATCCAAAGGTTTGTGCATGTATGGAATTCCTTTCCAAGTGAAGCAATTGAGGCTCCTTCATTAAATGTTTTTAAGATAAAGATAGATAGTTTTTTGAAGATTAAAGGGATTAAGGGTTATGGTGTTCGGGCTGGAAAGTGGAGCTGAGCCCACAAAAGATCAGCCATGATCTCATTGAATGGTGGAGCAGGCTCGAGGGGCCAGATGGCCTACTCCTGCTCCTAGTTCTTAGGTCAACCTTCGCCTCGGGAGACAGCCCTCTCGTGGACCTTCCCAGCTAACCCCAGAGCCCTCTGATCCACGGGGGTGTGAGCTCAAACGTCCGGGATGCCCCTCTGGTCTGCCGCTCCTGGCAATTGTGGGCCGCCTTTTCCAAGGGGACACATGAAGGAAATAGTGAGGCGCATGGAGGTGAGAACATTGGTTATCTGTAGCTGGTGGAATGTGTGTGAAAGGCATATGGTCAAAGAGGACAATACAGGTGATGGGGTTTTGTGGAGGCTGGGATGAAAGGGAGATGCAGGCAGATGGGTTTTGATTGGCCTCAAGGGGACTGGGGAGGGTGATGTCAGGTGTGAGGGACAGGAGTGATGCCAAGGGAACAGAAGTTGTGACTCCCCCTAGCTGCCCTAAGGAGGTCATTCATCTTCTTTCGTCATTGCATGTGGGTCCACCTGGTCAGGCTGGTAGCACTGACTGCCTCTACCACCTCCTCCAAGGCCCAGTTCAGGATGGCAGGGTGGAACCTCTGGCAGGCTGGAGCCTCCTGTCCACCCTCCTGCCGCCTCGCCACTGCACCAAGCATTCGATCCAGATTACTGTCAAGAAAGCGAGGTGTGATCGCCTCTGTTCCATCTTCTTGGCTGGAATGAGAGTGTGTGGGAGTGGAGTGCTTATAAGCAGCTCCAACTTGGTCAGCACTACAGCACCAATTCCAGCCCCAGCGAATCAGGCGCCGGTGGGAATGTGCTCGCTTTAGATTCATGTGAGCAGAGTGCTGGCCCATTAGCATGTCCTGAATCGCTCCCCAAATAGCACCCCAACAGGATCGCGAATTGCACACAATTCAGTCCAGTCAGCAGGGCCGGCTCAAGGCACCGGCAACTCGGGCAGTCGCCTGGGGCGCCATGTGCTAGGGGGCGCCAGACTCGGGTCCCGCGCATGCGCAGTTGGGCCGGTGCCAACCAGCGCATGCGCGGTGGCCGCCCTCCCCCGCGGTGGCCGCCCTCCCCCAGGGCGGCCTCCCCCGGCTCCGCCCCCCCCGCCCTCCCCTCGGGTCCGCCCTGCCCCCCCCCTCCCTCTCCTCGGGTCCGCACCCCCCCCCCGCGGGTCCGCCCCCCCCCGCGGGTCCGCCCACCCGGCCCCGCCCCCACGCCCCGGCCCCCCCAGGCCCCCCCCGGCCCCCCCCCGGCCCCGCCCCCAGGCCCCCCCCCCCCCCCCCAAGGGCGCCGAAGTTCAGCTTGCCCGGGGCGCCAGCAACCCTAGGGCCGGCACTGCCAGTCAGGGCGCGATTCAGTGGCCTCATCGTGCCTGAATTGGTGTTGGGATGAGGCTGTTGAATCTTGAGAGAGGCCTGCATTGCGATTCACGGTATTCGAAATGTCTCATGAGATTCAACGGAATCGCGCGGGACATCACGCTCTGGATCTCACTTGCGCTGGGCGAGATCCAGGTGCGCATTTTTAATGATCCATCAGGCTTATTTAAATGTACACTTGCTCAATTCACCTGGGACCTGGTATTCATTGACCTCGCCAGCGAGGGCTCAAACAGGTGTCATTTGATACTGGTTCACAAAGTCATGATGGCACCTCGGGGGGTATCGCTGGGGAGTAGAGGCTCCCGGGTGGTCGGAGATAGGGCAGGGTGGCACCCTGACTCTACCTTGCTCTCTGGCGGTGCCTTGGTGGCACTGCCAGACTGGCAGGGGCACTGCCAGGGTGCTGGGCTGACAATGCCAAGGTGCCCGGTTGCCTGTGCCAGGGGTCAGGCCTTGGGAGGGGGAGGAGGTGCGGTAGCGGGGGAGGGGGGGCTTGAGGACCAGGGAAGAGGTAAGTTGGGTGAAATGGAGGTGGGGGGGGGGGGCGGTCTTGAGGCCATGGTGGGGGTGCAGAGGAGGGCCCCGATCTAAGTGTGGTCTTCCAAGAAATGACTTAAAGAGTGGCCTTGACTGGAAATTCCTTGCCGAGGCCATAAAAATGTTTTTATTTATTTAAACACAGTGCCAGGGCAGAGGGGAGTCTTGCACCCAGCACCCAACCACACCCAGCAGCTGCACATTTGTTCTGGGTCATTTACCACCGATGCTTGTTTCAGCCCGCTTCCCCAACTGACAAGCTGTGGGCAGACATTTTTAAAGGTCGGGTTTGCCAATCTGGGAACTTGCCTGACTCAGCAAGCCTGATCTGGGGCAAATTCTGGGCCTGGGAATACAGACAACATTGTTCCGAAGATTAGGCATTCACCATTTACTCAGACTGTGGTCAATCTTGGCACTCAAGTAATCACCAGTTGGGAAAATGTAAGAGTAGCACAGTCTCGTTGGAGTGAGTCAATAGAAAAATATAGTTTTATTTTGAGACAAATAATTTTACAAGAGGTAACAATAAATAACAAAAAGAGGGCAGTTTTGCTTATTACCTCTAATTTACGTATCGATTAAGAATCTGTTCGGACCTACCCATCTTAAAGGCTAAAAAAGGAGCATTTGGTCCATGTCTTATCGTAAAATGGATCAAGGCTAATCAGGATAGACAAAGTAATAATGATAATGTTTCTCAGTTTATACAGAGCTGGAGAAATTCATTTGGGAGATATGATAATAGTAATGACCTTCTACACCAATTGTTTTTTAAAGAATGTCAATTGTAACCGCATGCAATTGGGCCATTTAGCTAAGTATTGCTAGGAGACAGGAGGTGCTGATAGATTGGAGGCAGGGAGAAGAAAAGAAGGCCCGAGGTTATATTGCAACGTTGTCAGGACTCAAAGAATATTAAAGAACTGTACCATAATATAACAGAGATGTAGAAAAAATACATTTTTGAGAATGTCTTCTTTTGTCCCTGTGACAATGGAAAATATAAAATGTGAATTTGACAGTTTTGTGAGGGACTTTTACCAACTGGAATGTGGGTTACACAAGAAGCTTATTCCAACAGCTACAACATGTCAAATAAAATAAGATAGGAAACGGAATGACAGGGGATGGAATGATTGTGTTACGATCCCCATAGAGACCGATAACTTTATTAAAACAGATGCATTTCCCAGTGACCAATGGAAATGACTGAATTAAACATTTCTCTTTTTAGACTTTTACTGTAATAAACAAGCTAAAATAAATCTGTCTTCAGCTAGAGTTAGGATGATTACCATCGTCTAGCCAGAACATTCTCTTTCACCTTAAAGGAAAACATTTAAAACGTAGCTGTCTCGTAAAGTCCCGCATTCGTAACAAAAGACAGAGAAACATCGGTGAAGGATAAGTCACTGACATTCGTTGTAAGTCAGCGAGGTGCTTTTTCTTTTTTTCTTGCCGAAGTTAGAAAGTAACTTGCTAGTTGAGTTGTGAAGAGTGTGTGTGATCTAGCATTGTGATCTCAACCAACCTATTAGGAACACAAAGAGGGGAGGTGCTGGGAAAATGTGGAGTGAGTTGGCATTCGAAAAGGAGGCAATTTGAATTATGGGACTCTTCAATCTTTCCTGGCAACTTGATGAAGCAAAAGCATAGAAAAGTGCTTCAGTTTGTTTACCTGACTAGCCATTAGTTGGGCAATGCTACATGAGGCAAGGGTTGTTAGGCTAATTTTTTAAAACAACAACTTCTATATATATAGTGCCTCTATTATTATAAAAATTTCCAAGGCACTTCATACGGGTGTTGGAAAACAAAATGTGACACCATCAGGCGATTTTAGGGGAGATGATCAAAAGCTTGGACAGACCTTTTAGAAATAGATGCTACAGTAGGCAATTTGGCCCTTGAACCACTCTGCCATTCGTTAAGATCATGGATGATCTGATTGTGGCCTTTACTCCCGTTCCTGCTTGCCCACCATTGAGGTTTAGAGAGGAACTTATAGTGCTTCGGGCACAGGTAACTGAAACCATGGCCACCCATGGTGTAACGATTAAAATAACGGATGTTCAAAAGGCTAGTTACTGGAGCACAGATTTCTCAGGCTGGAGGAGATTACAGAGCTAGGGAAGGGTGACAACATGGAAGGATTTGAAAACAAGGCTGTGAATTCTAAATTCAAGATGTTTCTAAACCAAGAGCAAATGTAGGCTATTTATGGAACCGAAAGCCAACAAATTAAGTTAAATGTCCATAAAATATTCATTTCAGCTGAGTAAACAATGACCTGGAGCCCGTAGAGAAATTTTCTTATGAATTTAATTACTTTTGACCTGTTTTACGTATTTATCTAACTAAACACTGTCGTGGTTGACCAAAGAATTAGTCAGGCAACGATAGACTTGGATTTACTGGTGTAGGAGGAGACTCATCCACAAGACAAACAAGGTCCCTGCAATTCTATGTGACTATGTGCCCCAATGATGTGCTGCTGAGCCATGACTTCCACCCACCAACTCAATCCAAATCTGATCATCCATCATTACATTTCGAGCCTGTCAGAGAAGTGAAGCTGGGAATTCCATATCCTTTAATATCCTTTGGAACATTAAAGGAATAGAGACTTGATAGAGAAGTGGCCACATTTGGAGCCAATTATTTTTACCTTCAAAAGACTGAGGGAGTAATTTTCCCTAAATTGAATAGTGTTGGATCAGGCGAGAAAAACTGTATGAAACTCACTAGCTTCAGAGTTGCCTTTTAGAACATAGAACAGTACAGCACAGAACAGGCCCTTCAGCCCTCAATGTTGTGCCGAGCCATGATCACCCTACTCAAACCCACGTATCCACCCTATACCCGTAACCCAACAACCCCCCCCTTTAACCTTACTTTTATTAGGACACTACGGGCAATTTAGCATGGCCAATCCACCTAACCCGCACATTTTTGGACTGTGGGAGGAAACCGGAGCACCCGGAGGAAACCCACGCACACAGGGGGAGGACGTGCAGACTCCACACAGACAGTGACCCAGCCGGGAATCGAACCTGGGACCCTGGAGCTGTGAAGCATTTATGCTAACCACCATGTTACCCTGCTGCCCCTTTCTCGCCTGATTTAACCGGGCACTTCCAGGGGACGATGCCCAGCCTTGTCCTTCATCCCCTGGGGCCTACAGGTACCCCTGTGCCCCCCGGCATGATCATCACGATTGTTTTTTGTTCTTGAAAACCGATAGTTATTTGCGGCGGCATGACATCACGCTATCAGGGGTTGAGGATACATCATGGGCAGATGCTACGGTGTCAAGCCCATTAATTAGAATAACATTTATTTAAATCAATGGAAATCAGGTTCGCGCCTTTTAATTTTAAAAATAAATTTAGAGTACTCAATTATTTTTTTTTCAATTAAGGGTCAATTTAGCGTGGCCAATGCATCTAACCTGCACATCTTTGGATTGTGGGGGTGAACCCACGTAGACACAGGTAAAATGTGCAAACTCCACACGGACAGTGACCCAGGGCCAAGATTCGAACCCGGGCCCTCAACACCGCAGTCTCAGTGCTAACCACTGCGCCACCATACTGCCTCTTCACGCCTTTGCTGGGCAAGAGCCCGATTACGTCACCAGCGAGGAGAACAGGGAAGACCTCAAACTGAGATCTCACTGATGCAAATCCTATTTTGGCCACTCATGAGATTTAGCAGCCATTAAGGGATTTGTGTCTACAGCTAACGGGGCCAACTAGATCACACCCTGTAACAGTTTCCATTATGTATCCCAGTTTTCCAAAGGCTGTTTGAAACACAGGTAAAACTCAATGGCTGGCAAAATAAATGCAGCAGCTTGAACCAGTGTGTGTGATCAGTTGATGAAGATCGATGGATCACAAAGTGCACAAAGTCCTTTTTAGAGATCGAAGATTCTCTCCGCAGAGGATGTCAATGTAACATGCATGGCAAGAGATGGCTGTAAAAATGTCTTGCTCCAAAAAAGTCTGCCTACTTTTATGGAGATGCCTGCCCACTGCACTTTCACTAAACTGGAGAGCCCTTGGCCCTTCAATGCAAGTTGTGACATAACATATATCTTTCTGGGGTGGGCCCTTTAGATTCTACAAGCCATTCCCCAGCAGACATTTTTCTGCCTTCCAAATGATGATATCCCATTCAGAGGAGGCACTCGTGCTGGAAAGCCACCCCCAACATGAAAATTAGCCTGATGATAGAAAATATGATGCAACTAAACCTCTAGCATGCCAGAATTGCACGCTGTATTATTTGAATCAGATTTTTGCCTAAGCAGGAAATCTAAGCTATTCAGTCCTCATTCCCACATTTACATTTTTCAGCAGGGGGCACTGCATGGCAATCAGGAATGAGAACCCTGCCTCCCAAGGCTTTTTGCACCATTCCTCAGCTGCTATTAGCTTAGTCAGTGCAGACCAATGAATGAAGCCAAGCATTTTTGGTTAACAGAGGGAGATTCACACCGCAGGGTGCATTTAACCATGGTACTGGTGGGGGAGGGGGGTTTTAAAGGCAAAAAAATTAATTGACGCTTTTATTGGTAAAATACAATTGAAATTTTAGAGCGCTAGGAATTTCAGAATGTGACCAGATGGTGTAATTCAAAGCATTTGATGAAGAAACACATTCAGTTATTGAGTAGCCAAACCCCACAGTCCTCACATGCTGACAGAGAAGAAGCAAAAATATCCCCCCCGCCCCCCCTCACACACACACACACACGCTACCACATCCTGCACCTCATCAGCCCACCCACTACCACAACAGCTATTAGCTTAGTGGCCTTTAAACAAATTGCAATGTTTTTGCGGTTACCCCAACTGAGATCAGCTAACAACGCACAGTTCAACAATAGGACTGTGGCTAGCTGTTTCCCAAGTGTCGGAGCAGACATGATGGGGGAATTTAACCTCAGGTATGTGTGGATTGTTGGTAGGTGAGTAGTTAATTTTAGACTAGGAATGCAACCTGGCTCCAATCTCTGGATTTAACAGACGCATGTGTGAATGCCTGTGAGTAAGCTATTCGTCAACCTTGGGACTTAAATACTGCAGGTGATTAGGTCCATAACTGAGGGGTTAACCTTGTGATGAAATCTTAAAGAAATCTTTTTGAATTGAATTTCATTTATCCTTAAATTTATTGTCTTCAGTGCAGGTTTCCTGGGTGATGGAACCATCAATTCACTAGACACGTGCTTTAAGATATGAACAGTGGTTTTAATCTACTTACAACAGAGCCAGCCTGTTCCGCGTTGAACTCTCGATGAACTGAACGACTGACTCTGAGCATTGGTATTTATACAGCAGTCCAGGGGAGGAGTCGTGGGCGGAGCCAAAGGTGGAGCCCTGTACAAACTCCTAAGCATTCCCAGTGCTACTCCCCCTAGTGGTCGGGCAACGCAACTGCGCTTACAAATGCATGGTCTCATGTATATACAATACAGTGTGAATTACGGAGTTACATTCACCACATTCACCCCCTACAAAAAATCAAGTCCGGCGGGGGTGGTGGTTCATAAATTGAGTCTGTCCGGTGGTCGGTCTGTCCGCTGCGATCTGCGGAGCACCGGGGTTGCATCCTCTTGCGGTGGCTGGACGGGTGTTGTGGGTTGGGGTACGATGGCGGACTCCAGGGAAGATCTCGTCCGAGCTCCATACCCGTCTGGTTCGACTGGGGACTGAGGGCGCTGGGGGTTAGCCGGTGGGGGCGTGCGGAACAGGTGGAGCGAGCTAGTGGGCTCAGTGGGCTCGGGAGCGCGAGGGGGCGGCTGGGTTGCACGGAACTGATGCAACGAGCTAGTGGGCTCGGGAGCCTGAGGGGGTGGCAGGATGGGGTGTAGGGTGAGGGGTGCATCTGTAGTGATAGAGGGGATGCTGGACCCGGCGGGTGCAAGGTCCCGGAGGGATACGGTGTCCTGACGGCCGTCAGGGAACTCGAAGAAGGCGTACTGGGGGTTGGAGTGAAGCAGGCGCACCTTCTCAACAAGGGGGTCGGTTTTGTGCGCCCTGACGTGCTTCCTCAGGAGTACAGGACCCGGTGTCTTCTGCCATGCCGGGAGTGAGACCCCCGTGGTAGTGCCCCTGGAAAAAATGAAGAGCCTCTCGTGAGGGGTCTGATTGGTCGCTGTAGATAAGAGGGACCTAATAGCGTGGAGCGCGTCTGGGAGGACTTCCTGCCAATGGGAGACTTGGAGATTCCTGGACCGGAGGGTCAGTAGGACGGTCTTCCGGACCGTCGCATTCTCCCTCTCCACCTGCCCGTTCCCCCTGGGGTTGTAGCTGGTAGTCCTGCTCGAGGCGATGCCCTTGTCGAGCAGGTACTGACGCAGCTCGTCGCACATGAAGGACGAACCCCGGTCGCTGTGCACATAGCTGGGGAAACCAAACAGGGTGAAGATACTATGCAGGGCCCTAATGACTGTGTGGGAGGTCATAATCGGGACACGGGATAGCAAATGGGAAGAGGGAGAACTCATCTATGACGTTTAAGAAGTAAACGTTCCTGTTAGTTGAGGGGAGTGGCCCTTTGAAATCGATCGCGAGGCGTTCAAAGGGCCTAGAAGCCTTGACCAGGTGAGCCCTGTCTGGTCTATAGAAGTACGGTTTGCACTCCGTACAGATCGGGCAGTCTCTGGTGACGGCTTTTACCTCCTCAGTGGAGAAAGGCAGATTTCGGGCTTTGATGTAGTGGGCGAGCCGGGTGACCCCCGGGTGGCAGAGGTCGTTGTGGATGACTTTCAGGCGGTCGATCTGCGCGCTGGTGCATGTCCCGCGGGATAGGGCATCTGGGAGCTCGTTGAGCTTCCCCGGTCGATACTTAATATCGTAGCTATAGGTGGAGAGTTCGATCCTCCACCGCAGGATTTTATCGTTTTTAATTTTGCCCCTTTGTGAGTTGTCAAACATAAAGGCAACCGATCGTTGGTCGGTGATGAGGGTGAACCTCCTACCTGCGAGGTAGTGCCTCCAGTGACGAATAGCCTCCACAATGGCTTGTGCTTCTTTTTCGATTGCCGAGTGTCGGAGTTCCGAAGCAGAGAGGGTACGGGAGAAAAATGCAACTGGCCTTCCTGCCTGATTTAAGGCGGCTGTTAGAGCCACCTCTGAGGTGTCGCTCTCAACCTGAAATAGAGTGGATTCATCCACCGCCCGCATGGCCGCCTTGGCTATGTCCTCCTTGATGCAGCTGAAGGCCTGGCGTGCCTCAGCTGACAGGGGAAATAGTGTGGCCTTAAAGAGTGGGTGGGCTCTGTCCGCATATTGAGGGACCCACTGGGCGTAGTAGGAAAAGAAACCCAAGCACCATTTGAGGGCCTTGGGACAATGAGGGAGGGGGAGGTCTAAGCATACGGTCCGGGTCTGGGCACAGGACTCCGTTTTCCACGACATAGCCAAGGATGGCTAGTCTGGTTGTGCAGAAAACGCATTTCTCCTTGTTATAAGTGAGGTTTAATTTCTGAGCCGTCTGGAGAAAACGGTAGAGGTTGGCGTCGTGGTCCTGCTGGTCATAGCCGCAGGTGATATTGTCCAAGTACGGAAACGTGGCCCGCAGCCCGTACTGGTCCACCATTCGGTCCATTGCTCGTTGGAACACCGAAACCCCGTTAGTGACGCCGAAGGGGACCCGGAGGAAATGGAAGAGGCGGCCATCGGCCTCGAATGCCGTGTAGTGGCGGTCCTCCGGGCGGATTGGGAGCTGGTGGTATGCAGACTTCAGATCCACCGTGGAAAAGAGCCGATACTGGGCGATTTGGTTTACCATGTCTGCAATCCTGGGGAGGGGATACGCGTCAAGGAGCATAAATCTATTTATGGTCTGACTATAGTCGACAACCATATGGAATGTTTCCCCGGTCTTCACGACCACCACCTGAGCTCTCCAGGGTCTGTTGCTGGCCTCTATGATCCCCTCACTGAGAAGCCTTTGGACCTCCGTTCTGATGAACACCCTATCCTGCAGGCTGTACCGCCTGCTGCGAGTGGCTATGGGTCTACAGTCCTGTGTGAGATTGGCAAAGAGGGGAGGGAGGGAGATTCGCAGCGTGGCGAGACTGCAGATAGTGAGTGGGGGCAGGGGCCCGCCGAAGCTGAGGGTGAGGCTCTTAAGGTTACATTGAAAATCTAGGCCTAATAAGAGTGGCGCGCAGAGTTCGGGCAAGACGTAGAGTTGAAATTTTGCATAGCTAGCGCCTCGGATTGTGAGTGTCGCGGCGGTGCGCCCCTGGATCTGGACAGAGTGGGAGCCTGAAGCGAGAGAGATAGTTTGCCGCACGGGGAAAATGGGGAGCGAACAGCGTCTTACCAGATCTGGGTGTATGAAGCTCTCAGTACTCCTGGAGTCGAAAAGGCATGGCGTGTTGTACCCATTGATTTGGACCTCTGTCATCGAGTTTCGCAGATGCTTCGGGCGCGATTGGTCCAGAGTGACTGAGCTGAGTTGCGGGTAGTCGGCGGCTCGATCAGCTGTGCTGGAGTGGCCCCGTGATGACTGCCCTCTGAGTTCGTAGTCGTCGAGGTGAGTTTCAGAGTTTGAAGGGGATGGATCCCAAGATGGCCGCCCCCATGAGTCGCACATGGCCGGCCGCATGGAGGAGGATTGCCAAGATGGCTGCCCCCATGAGTCGCACATGTCGGGTGGAGGCGGAGTCGGCATACAGGCTGCAGCATTACGGGGCCTGCGGGCCTGTGAATTCAGGGAACGAGTGCTTTGAGTCATGGGAGGGTTAGAGGCTGGGGCGGAATGAGTGCTTTGAGCCATGGGAGGGTTAGAGGCCAGACACACTGTGGCATAGTGTCCTTTTCGCCCGCAGCTGCTGCAGGTCGCATTGCGGGCCGGGCAGTGCTGCCGCGAGTGCTGATTCTGGCCACAAAAGTGGCAGGCTGGGGCAGCATTGTGGCTGGGCGGCCGCACGGCGCAGGCCTGGGGGAGTCGCTGGTCGGGGGCCCATGACGGGGTCGCGTGGAACGAGGTGAGGCTGCGGAAGGAGACCTCCACAGTGGTAGCAAGTTCAACAGTCGCTTCAAGATTTAGGGCCCCCTTTTCCAGCAGTCGCTGCCGCACGTAATTTGACCTAAGGCCCGCAACAAAGGCATCGCGTACAGCAAGTTCTCTACTCGCCGCCAGCGGCCTACGGAATCGCTCGCAGAATTCCTGAGAGAGCTTAAAACTTTATCTAGTGACTGTAATTACCAGGCGGTTCTGCCGCGTTAACCGCCTGGTAATTACAGTCACTAGATAAAGTTTTAAGCTCTCTCAGGAATTCTGCGAGCGATTCCGTAGGCCGCTGGCGACGAGTAGTGAACACGTGTCGTGCACAGACTTCATTAACAGGCCTCACATACATTTTGTCGAGTAGCGCTAGGTCTTCAGTATATGAACCGGCACAGTTTAGTTGAGTAGAGATTCTGTGGCTCACCCTCGCGTGCAGTAGGCTCATTTTCTGCTCCTCCGTTGTTTCGGCTGTGCTTGCTTCCGCCAGGTAGGCTTTAAAACACCGCAGCCAATGAGAAAAAATTTCTTTTGCCTCTGCATCCTGCGGGTCGAGTTCCAGTTGGTCAGGCTTGAGGTGATTGATCCTGACTGTTTCTTAAGTAGATTAAATTGATGGAACCATCAATTCACTAGACACGTGCTTTAAGATATGAACAGTGGTTTTAATCTACTTACAACAGAGCCAGCCTGTTTCGCGTTGAACTCTCGATGAACTGCACGACTGGCTCTGAGCATTGGTATTTATACAGCAGCCCAGGGGGAGGAGTCGTGGGCGGAGCCAAGGGTGGAGCCCTGAACAAACTCCTAAGCATTCCCAGCTCTACTCCCCCTAGTGGTCGGGCAACGCAACTGCGCTTACAAATGCATGGTCTCATGTATATACAATAGTGTGAATTACGGAGTTACATTCACCACACTGGGACTGTGGACAGGGAGACAAAGGCAAGATTGAGCAGCAGCTCAGGATGTATTTAAAATTAAGATACTGTGGTAAACCACTGTAATGTATAATATGGGTATTGTGGTAAATGGCCACTATTATATGTAATGTGGTAAACCACTGCCCGATGGCTCCGCCTCCCCTCGGGCCCGGTATAAAGATGGCTGGTGTCCGCCTCCGATCCAGTTCGGGATCTGAGACCAGGAGGCTTCCAGTTTAGTCTGTTAAAGCCTCAGTTATGTTCACCACTCGTCGTGTGTTCATTGATGGCATATCAGATACACTGTCTGAATAAAAGCTCACTTATAACAGATGGTGTTTCAGTTCCCTTTGGTAAATGTTCAAAGAATGCATTTGCTGCTTCAACTTGTACCTATCTTATCACAAGCAGGGTGTTTTTATTTGTTCAGGGATATGAGCATCGCTTGCAAGGCCAGCATTATTGCTTATCCCTCATTGCCTTTGAGAAGCTGTTGATGAGCTGCATTGTTGAACTGCTGCAGTTCCTGTGGGTTTTTTTATTTGTTTATGGGATAGAACATAGAACATAGAACATAGAACAGTACAGCACAGAACAGGCCCTTCGGCCCTCGATGTTGTGCCGAGCAATGATCACCCTACTCAAACCCACGTATCCACCCTATACCCGTAACCCAACAACCCCCCCTTAACCTTACTTTTTAGGACACTACGGGCAATTTATCATGGCCAATCCACCTAACCCGCACATCTTTGGACTGTGGGAGGAAACCGGAGCACCCGGAGGAAACCCACGCACACACGAGGAGGACATGCAGACTCCGCACAGACAGTGACCCAGCCGGGAATCGAACCTGGGAACCTGGAGCTGTGAAGCATTTATGCTAATCACCATGCTACCGTGCTGCTGTTGGCATCACTGCCTGAGCCAGCATTTGTTGCCCATCCCTGAGGCCATTTAAGACACAACCACATTGCTGCGGATCTGGAGTCACAACTAGGCCAGACCAGGTATGAACGACAGATTTTCTACCCTAAAGGACATTAGTGAACCAGATGGATTTTTACAACAACTGACAATGGTTTCATGGTCACCTTTAGACTTTTTAATTCCAGATTTTTAGCGAATTCAAATTCCACCAACTGCCCTGGTGGGATTAGAACCCTGGTCCACAGAGCATTGCCCTGGGTCACTGGATTACCAGTCCAGTGACAATACCACTACGCCACTGCCTCCCATCAAATGTGAAAGGTCCACTCCAATTTTCTGCCAGGGCCTCTCTGGACCACTGTGGGTGAAGTGGTTCTCTTTGTTGTGATTTTCTGTACTTTTGGCACACTGCGCCTGCATTCACTATTTCCCTGATTTGAGCTCCCATTCCAGGCCAATAGATTGTGGCCAGAATTCTCCAGCCGTTGGGATTCTCTGTTCCAGCCAGCAGCGCTCCTCCGGTGTGGGTTTCCCAGCGGCATGGGCATCCTATTGGCAAGCGGCAAGCGTAGAGAATCCTGCCGCAAGGGAACGGCATGCTGCTGAGAAACAGGTGGCTGGGGCCTTGGAGAATCCGGCCCTATATCTTCCACTCTTCTCCTGCATATTTCTATCCGGAGGTTACTTCCATGTATGCATTGCAGGATTTCTTTCCTCAGTGTTGCAGAAATTATTACCTTTTCTCCCTTGGAAAGTATTCCCTCTGCTACATGAAGCTTCTCACAAAGGTTCCCGTCATCTTGGAGAGCAGCAGGGGCTCCGGTCCATTATGTGGGCCGGCCAGTTTGCACAATTTTTCTGCAGTTTTCTCAGGACGATGTACTTGTTGGTCACTTCCCTGATCTCATTAGATTTGGTTACAGCCACAGCTAAGTTCTTTGTCGGCACGGGAACCTGAACTTCCGTTTCTTTGTCCTCTCCTTCCATGATGGGGAGGTATGCATGTGACAGTGTCTGCGGTGTACATTTCATTGCCCGGTTTGTATTTAACTCTGACCTGGTACTTCTGCAGACACAGTAGTAATCTTTGGATTCTTGGTGATGCACAGTACAGAGGCTTTTTAAGTACAGCTTCCAAAGGCTGATAATCAGACTCTACATCCATGACTTTGCCATAAACAAACTGGGGGAAGTGTTCTCTACCTGACACAATTATTCATATTTCCATCAGTGGGATGGGCATGCTCCAGCACAACTAGTTGGCTGGGATGAGTGTGTGTGCTCCACGTGGTATTGATCCAGGTTCGGCGCCAGTTTTGCGCTCGTGAAAGTCCACGAATCCTGCCCCGGCATCAACACTTCGTCTCAGAAACGGAGAAACCCGCCCAAGAAACCCGCATTCATCCAGCTTGACCTGCCAGAACCAGAAGCCTGAACTTCCATCCAAAGCTGAATAGCATTAAGCATTAGCTGGCAATTGATACACAGTGGTTAGCACTATCGCTTCTCAGCACCAGGGACCAGGGTTCGATTCCCGGTTTGGGCCGTGTCTGCGTAGGTTTCCTCCGGGTGCTCCGGTTTCCTCCCACAAGTCCCGAAAGACATGCTGGTTAGGTGAATTAGACATTCTGAGTTCTCCCTCTTTGTATCCGAACAGGCGCCAGACTGTGGCGACGAGGGACTTTTCACAGTAACTTCATTGCAGTGTTAATGTAAGCCTACTTGTGACACTAATAAAGATTATTATAATGCTCTCTTTGCAATGCCTGGTTTAGGCCATTGGATCCAGACAAACTCGCAGATTTCCATCTGATTTCTCTATAATTACAATTGGATTAACCTAAATGTCTTGCTAATGTGAAGTTTCTCCATTCTGTCCAACTCTGCTTTCAGTCGGTCCCTCCGCATTACTGGTACTTTTCTGGGCAGGTGTATTTAGGATGTAGCAGTTTCGTCGGTCTTAATGGTGTGTTCCCCTTTTACACAACTGATCCCTGGAACACATCGTTACAAACAAAGAAACATAGAAAATAGAAGCAAGAAGAAGGAATTGGGCTTATCGAGACTGCTCTGCCATTTAACATGATCATGGCTGATATTCTATCTCAATACCATACTCCAACACACTCCCCATACTCCTTAACACCTTTAGAGTCTAGAAATCTCTTTCGTTCTGAAATATATTCAGTGATTTGTCCTCCGCAACCTTCAATTGTAGAAACTTCCATACGTTCACCACCCTCTCAGTGAAAACATTTCTCCTCATCTCAGTCCTAAATGACCTATCACGTATCCTGAGATAGTGACTCCCTTGTTCTAGACCCCCCAGCCCCCCCAGCCAGAGGAAACAACATCCCTGCATCCAGTCTGTCTAGCCCTGTCAGAATTTTATACATTTCAATGAAATCCCCTCTCATTCTTCTAAATTCCCAAATACAGGCCCAGTCATCCCAATCTCTCCTCATACGACAATCCTCTCATCCCTGGAGTCCGTCTGGTGAACCTTCGCTGCACTCCCTTTATGGCAAGTATATAACATATATATATATATCCTTTCTTAGATAAGGAGACCAAACTTGCACACAATATTCCAGATGTGGTGTCACCAAGGCCTTGTATAGCTATAGCAAGACATTCTTGTTCCTGCACTCAAGTCCTCAATGAACTCACTCAGGATGTCATCAATGATGACAGTCATTATTGTCTTGATTAACTTCAGATTTTCCCAAGCATTGATTCCAAGAACAGCTTTTGCATCAGTTTTCCTTACTATGAAAGTGATTTAGACAGCTTTTTGTAGTCCACTTTAATTGTGCACTTTCCCTGGACAGCAATTTCTACACCTCCATCAGTAGACCTGTGTAAGTGGCCATATTCACTTTTGTTTTAGAAGCTGTTTTTCTTTGCTTATCGTACAATACAGGCTTACAAAGAACAACGAACAAAGAAAAGTACAGCACAGGAACAGGCCCTTCAGCCCTCCAAGCCTGCGCCAACCATGCCTGTCTAAACTAAAATTTTCTACACTTCCGGGGTCCATATCAATCTATTCCCATCCTATTTATGTATTTGTCAAGATGCCCCTTAAACGTCACTATCGTCCCTACTTCCACCACCTCCTCCAGTAGCGAGTTCCAGGTACCCACTACCCTCTGAGTAAAAAACTTGCCTCATACATCTCCTCTAAAACTTGCCCCTCACACCTTAAACCTATGCCCCCTAGTAATTGACTCCTCTACCCTGGGAAAAAGTCTCTGACTATCCACTCTGTCTATGCCCCTCATAATTCTGTAGACCTCTATCAGGTCTCCCCTCAACCTCAATCGTTCCAGTGAGAACAAACCAAGTTTATTCAACCTCGCCTCATAGCTAATGCCCTGCATACCAGGAAACATCCTGGTAAATCTCTTCTGCACCCTCTCTAAAGCCTCCACATCCTTCTGGTAGTGTGGCAACCAGAGTTGAACACTATACTCCAAGTGTGGCCTAACTAAGGTTCTATACAGCTGCAACATTACTTGCCAATTTTTGTACTCAATGCCAATGAAGGCAAGCATGCCATATGCCTTCTTGACGACCTTCTCCACCTGTGTTACCCCTTTCAGTGACCTGTGGACCTGTACACCCAGATCTCTCTGACTTTCAATACTCTTGAGAGTTCTACCATTCACTGTATATTCCCTACCTGTATTAGACCTAGGTTTATGGGAATAACATTTGGTTGTGCACCTGTGTCAAGCTTAAAATTCACCATCATGTTGGGAAACCAACCATCCATTCGTTGTCTTTGGAATTTGTTGTGACTGCACCAATGAAGAGTTCAGTTTCAGTGTCTGCAATCATGGGCATTTTCTTCAATTTACACATCTCAGCAAAGTGATTTAGATTATCACAGTTCTTACATTGCTTTCCATAGGCTGGTAAGTGATCAGTTCCACATTGAGTGCATTTAAATTTTTTAACAGCAATTTTGTTTTGTTTTGCCTTCAGGCTGTGTATTTCCTGGCACAGTTTCTGTTCAATTGCATGTAACTGCTGGACCGTGTGCAGCCTATGACTTCTGTCATCTGTTTAATTTGGCATTTAGTTGTCTCTGCAATTGTGCAGGTATTTATTGCTTTCTCCAGTGTGAGATCAACGTCTCTCAAACAAATCATTTTAAAGAATCATCTGCGATCCCACAAAGGTATTATGGCACTGCCACTGGTTAGATCTGCTGCCTCACAGCTCCAGGGTCCTGGGTTCAATTCCGGCCTTGGGTGACTGTCTGCATGGAGTTTGCACTTTCTCCCCGTGTCTGCTTGGGTTTCACCCCCACAACCCAAAGAAGTGCCGGTTAGGTGGATTGGCCACAGTAAATTGCCCCTTAGTTGGAAAACATTAATTGGGTACTCTAAATTTTTTTTTTTTTAAATGTTTCATATACATTGCCAGTCTCAGTGAAGCAGATCAAGTACTCAACCAGTCAAAGTCCACTTCTGTCCAAAGCGAGGAACAAAATACTGATAGGATGGGTAATTGAGCCAGTTTCCGAGGAAATTAAACCTTTTTTTCTATCTGCAAGAATGAATTGAGTTGTCAGGATGGCATCATATTCTGGGAAGCAAGCGTATTCTTCCTGTATCAGCCAGAGAGCTGCTCTTACCTGAATTACACAGCATTCATCCTGGCATCTCTAAGCTGAATATGCTTACCAGGAGTTATATGTGGTGGCCCAGTATTGATGCTGACATCGAGAAGCTAGTCAACCACTGTCAATGGTGCAAACTGCACCAAAGATTGCCTGCTACAGCCTCATTGCAACTTTGAGAATGGCCTGGCCGGCCATGCATACAAATCCATATCAATTATGTTGGTCCAATCCTGGGGACAATGTTTATGCTCGTGATTGATGCACACACTAAATAGATTGACAGTTTTGAGGTGAAGTCACCTACATCGTGTCCTACCATGGACACCGATGCTTTTCGACTCATGTTAGCTGAAGTGATGATATCAAACAATGAAACTGTATTCACTTTTTTTTAAAATAGTATTTTATTGAGGTATTTGAAAATTTTTATAACAGTAACATAAACAATGACATCAACATGGTAAAATAAACGTTTCCCCTCCTAGCCCAATCTTCATGCTCCTCAATCATACAACCACAATCCGCCCCCCACCTTTGGAATACTGCATCTGCTGACATTTAAATTTTCCCCGATAAAGTCGACGAACAGCTGCCACCTCCGGGTGAACCCTAACATTGACCCTCTTAAGGCAAACTTTATTTTCTCGAGACTGAGAAACCCAGCCATATCACTAACCCAGGTCTCTACACTCGGGGGCTTTGAGTCCCTCCACATTAACAAGATCCGTCTCTGGGCTACCAGGGAGGCAAAGGCCAAGATGTCGGCCTCTTTCGCCCCCTGAACTCCCGGATCTTCCGACACTCCAAAGATCGCTACCTCCGGACTCGGCACCACCCGTGTTTTTAGTACCGTGGACATTGCCTTAGCAAAACCCTGCCAAAACCCTCTAAGCTTCGGGCATGCCCAAAACATGTGGACATGATTTGCTGGGCTTCCCGCGCACCTCGCACACCTATCCTCAACCCCAAAGAACTTACTCATCCTAGCTGCTGTCATGTGTGCCCGGTGGATTACGTGAATTTGAATCAGGCTAAGCCTGGCACATGATGAGGAGATATTAACCCTGCTTAGCACATCCACCCATAGACCCGCCTCTATCTCTCCTCCTAGCTCGTCCTCCCACTTGCCCTTAAGCTCCTCCACCAGAGTTTTCTCCGCCTCCAAAAGCTCCTGGTAAATATCCGATACCTTCCCCTCTCCCACCCAGGTACTGTAAACTACTCTATCCTGTATCCCCCGTGGCGGCAGCAGCGGGAAGGCCAGTACCTGTTTTCTCAGGAAGTCTCGCACCTGCAAATACCTAAACCCATTCCCTGCTGGCAATTTAAATTTATCCTCCAAAACTTTCAAGCTGGGAAAGCTCCCGTCTATAAATAGATTCCCCATCCTTCTAATTCCTGCCCTCTGCCAACTCCGGAACCCGCCATCTAGCCTACCTGGTACAAACCTGTGGTTATTATAAATCGGGGTCCAAATCGATGCTCCCTCCCCTCTCTTATATCTCCTCCATTGCCCCAGATCCTCAGAGCCGCCACTACCACCGGACTTGTGGAGTATCGGGCCGGCGAGAACGGCAGAGGTGCCGTTACCAATGCTTCCAGACTGGTGTCTTTACATGATGCTGCCTTCATCCGCTCCCATACCGACCCCTCCCCAACTACCCACTTCCTAATCATGGCTATATTAGCCGCCCAGTAGTAATTGCAGAAGTTCGGCAGCACCAACCCACCCTCCCCCCGACTGTGCTCCAGCAACACTTTCTTCACTCGCGGGGTCTACTCGCTCACACAAAGTCCGAATTAATCTTATTCACCCGCTTGAAAAATGCCTTAAGGATGAAGATGGGGAGGCACTGAAAGACAAACAGAAATCTGGAGAGGACTGTCATTTGCACGGTCTGTATCCTCCCCGCCAGTGATAGCAGGAGCATGTACCATCTCTTAAAGTCCCCATCCATTTGTTCTGCGAGCCGGGATAGGTTTAACTTGTGCAGTGCCTCCCATTTCCGGGCCACCTGGATTCCCAGATATTGAAAGCTCTTCCCTACCATTCTAAGCGGCAGCTCTCCCAGTCTCTTCTCCTGTCCTCTTGCCTGGATCGCAAACATCTCGCCTTTTCCCCATGTTCAATTTATACCCCCAAAATTGCCAAATTCCCCCAAGATTCGCATTACTTCCCCCATCCCCTCCAACGGGTCCGAAATGTACAAGAGCAGGTCATCTGCATAGAGCGAGACCCGGTGTTCCCCCCTCCCCCTCCCGAACCAGCCCTTTCCAGTTCCTAGAGGCTCTTAACGACATGTCCAATGGCTCTATGGCCAGGGAAAACAGTAACAGGGAGAGGGGGCACCCTTGCCTCGTCCCTCGGTGTAGTTCAAAATACCCAGACCTCAGCCGGTTTGTACGCACATTCGCTACTGGTGCCTGATAGAGCAACCGCGCCCAGTCAATAAAACCCCCACCAAACCCAAACCTTCCCAGTGCCTCCCACAGGTAATTCCAATCCACCCGATCAAAAGCCTTCTCCGCATCCATCGCTACCACCATCTCCGCCTCATCTCCTTCTGAGTGATGTACGATCAAAAACACAAAGACGAGAGTTGGATGCAATCGAGGCTTTATTACACTAAGATGTGTGGCCTCCTACAGCAGCTGGCGAAATGGCTGCTGTACTGGAAGCGCACATATTTATAATCCGCCTACTGTAGTACAGGGCCTTACCATCAAGCACCTTCATTGACATCCTCCATATACAATATATACATCAGTGGTGGCTACCTTCACACTGAGGGTATCATCATAACATTTAGAAGCTTTCGAACATTGGCCTTGAGTTGCCTGCCCTTAACAAATCCTGTCTGGTCTTCCCCTATCACCCCCGGGACACAGTCCTCTATCCTTGTGGTCAGTATCTTAGCCAGCAGTTGGCATCCACATTCAGTAGAGAAATCGGCCTGTATGACCCACATTGCTCCGGATTCCTTCTCCTGTTTCAGGATCAATGAAATCAAGGCCTGCGACATTGTTGGGGGGAGGGCTCCCTTCTCTCTTGTTTCGTTAAATGTCCTCACCAGCAGTGGGCTCGATATCTCTGAAAACTTCTTATAGAATTCCACCGGGTAGCTGTCAGGCCCCGGGGCCTTGCCCGACTGCATGCCCTCCAGCCTCTTGATTATTTCCGCAATCTCAATTGGGGCACCCAGCCTCTCCACCAGATCCTCATCCACCCTCGGGAACCTCAACTGATCCAGAAATTGCCTCATCCCCTCAACCCCAGCCGGGGGTTCCGACTCATATAATTTACTGTAAAAGTGCTTAAACACCTCATTCATCCCTGCTGGGTCCAGGAGAGTATTCCCGTCTCTACTCTTTACTTTACCTATCTCCCTGGCCGCCTCTCTTTTCCTGAGCTGGTGCGCCAACATTCTGCTTGCCTTTTGAAACTGTATTCACAAGTGCTGAGTTCCAAAACTTCACCGCTTTCAACACTGTTAAACACATTAGAACTGCCCCTTACCACTCGGCATTAAATGAACTACTCGCCATTGCACGTTATAAATTTTTGTGCTGAAATACCTACAATTTTATGAACCTTGAAATTTCTGCTTTGACTCAGTGTTGTAGCAAAATGCACTAAAAAGACTGTCAAGCACCGTTTAGCCTATTGGCATAACATTGTTTGATTATTAACATGGACTCTTCTGGAAGTCTTTAGGATAATTCTGTAAAGTATTTATAATGGAGATTATGCAGAAGAACTGAAGTCAACACATTACTGTGCCCTACTCTGGTAGAGTATTCTTTAAAGTTAATAGTTACCAGATCAGACCAGGTAATAGAACATAGAACATAGAACAGTACAGCACAGAACAGGCCCTTCGGCCCTCGATGTTGTGCCGAGCAATGATCACCCTACTCAAACCCACGTATCCACCCTATACCTGTAACCCAACAACCCCCCCTTAACCTTACTTTTTAGGACACTACGGGCAATTTAGCATGGCCAATCCACCTAACCCGCACATCTTTGGACTGTGGGAGGAAACCGGAGCACCCGGAGGAAACCCACGCACACACGGGGAGGACGTGCAGACTCCGCACAGTCAGTGACCCAGCCGGGAATCGAACCTGGGACCCTGGAGCTGTGAAGCATTTATGCTAACGACCATGCTACCGTGCTGCCCCGTAATATATTTATAAACTGGAGACTGCATGTTTAGGTTTATACAGTTTCTTTCAATGTTGCTGTAGACTAGGGCAGCATGGTGGCACAGTGGTTAGCATTGCTGCCTACGGTGCTGCGGACCCGGGTTCGGATCCCGGCTCTGGGTCACTGTCCATGAGGAGTTTGCACATTCTCCCCGTGTCTGCGTGGGTTTCACCCCCACAACCCAAAAAGATGTGCAGGATAGGTGGATTGGCCACGCTTAATTGGAAAAAATAATTGGATACTCTAAATTTATTAAAAAACAGAAAAAAAAATGTTGCTGTAGACTTACTACTTGACAGACCATCATGGGTTAATGTCGCCCAAAGCAGCAGAAAGTATCCTTTATGCTTTCAGCTAATCTCACAAAAACAGAACAGATGGATTTCAGTAATCTCAGTGTACATCTGTGCACAGCTTCTTTTCATCATTTCATTGACTTAATTTTGGCAAACATACAATGGCAAAATGTCAGTGCTGGAATTAGTTTTGGAACTGAGCAAGCCTTGGGACAAACTAATCAGAAAGTTTCTTCAATACTATTTGAGCTCACTCGCCACACTAACTTTTTATCCCTTTGTTGTTACCAATTTCCTTCTCTCTCCTCTTCATGACTATCCACTTACTCCAAATACCTCCCCTTTATTCTTTTTTTAAATCTCTGACCACCCCCATAGCCACCCCCTGCACCCCCTCAACACCCACGCCAGGCATCCCGGCTTGATCACGCACGCGTGCAAAAAATACCAGCTTTGCTCTCTGACTGCTCCAACCCATTCCAGCCGGCAGTGCCACCTTGGGAACACCGGTCATGGCAGGCCAGCATCCAGGTGGCACTGCCAAGATGCCTGGCTGGCACTGCCAGAGCGCCCAGGTGGCACTAGCAGTGCTAGGGCACCACCTTGCCCAAAGGGCATACAGCTGGGGGCCTCCGATCCCCTGGGAGACACCAAAAGTGCTATTCTATCTGGTCCCTGTTTGTGGCGACCAGTATTGGACGGCGCTTGCCCGAGGTCTCTGAAGCCCCCTTTATTGCCATCCATTCCCGCCCTCTCCCTTTCATTACCATTCCCTTGTCTTTTCCAACCGGAGTGCAGCTGTTAATGGTTCACGCTAACCCCTTCTTCACTTAATTATGCTCCTGCTGCTAATGCATGGTACTCTGGATGGTGCATAATGCAGCTGAGAACTCCTTACAAGAACTTACGTCGAGGCAACCTCTGTGATTTCTTACACTAGAAGCAGAAGACATCTGATTCATTTGAGGTAGGAGTCAGGGAGATACAAGACTGACAAGCAGGAACTGACAAACTGATTGTCAAAATGCTGATTACCAAAGTTAAACACTTGTGGATGGTATGGATGAATTACATTTTCTGCACACAAAAATGATGGGTTGGATTCAGGTCAAATTTTTAAAATTTTTTAAAATCTGACCCCTGATCCCAATCTGACTCATGTCCACACATTTCAGGTTTATGGAGATGGGGCATGGGTTGTAAATTTTAATATTTTGATGAGGCTTAGAGCCTTGTTTTTAACTTGCTCTGCAATTTTTACAGTGGGTGACCAGGTTTACCAAGGTTTGGGAAACTCAGAAGCTAAAGTGTGGTAAGGACAGTTCGAGGGGAAGGTGTCTTTACAGCAATGCTTTCCCCCTGTCCCCTGGCCAACAAAGTTTCCTGCCATCAGACCTCCCCCCCTACAAAGAGTTGGGGAGTGAACACCCTCGCCCTTCCCCTTGAGGTCGGGGATCAGACCTACATGGTCACCTGACCCTGCAACCTATTTCAGAGTCATCCCTGCCCACTGGAAGCCAAACCTGTCAATCAGTTGGCCAAAAGGTGCGTGTGAGGAAATCCAGACTTCTGAGATTCCCATCTGAAACCCAGGTTCTTCTGTCTGCATAACTTACCCCTGCTAATATCTAGGCCTATGTGCCGATCAGAAATTGATGTACCGCTCTAGGCATATACAATGAAGGTCAACAGAAGTTGCTCTGGCTATGTGCTTCCCACCTTGCTTGACTCTTATCTCAAGGTAGTTTTCTTCCTTCTCTATCTCCTCTATCGTTATGCCACTTGGTTTGGCAAAGTTACTTAGTATGCAGGATATAACAATGATTTTGGAGAATGGCATTGTAGGATGCCCTCTAGTTTTGTCCGAGCATCTGAAGGGTTGTTCAAGATGTTTAGGGTATATTCATTGACTATTGTAGTGGTTGCATTGTTAAATCTTTCCTCTAAGGTTGTTTGTGGTAATCCCAGAGGTAATGTGGTCAGGATTCAGATATGCAGACTTGAAGTACTGGAACTCAAACTTGCACTCTTTTTTTATGGTTCGAATAATCCTAGCACTGTGGCTGTGAAGTTGACATCCACTGTTATGACCTTATTTTGTTGTTCATAGATGAGCTCCACATTGCTGGTATGAAGCACTCAATGATAATCCAGACAAAGGAATTGTGTCCAGGAATCCATTGGGCCACATGGCTACAACAAATGGTTAAATGCGGATGTTAAGCAATTCTACCTGTGACAAATACAGAATTTTAGATATATTGGATCATAAACATTTGGCAATTTAAGGGTTAAAAGCCTGTGGTTAGAGTGTGTTTGATTGCAGTAGTCATGTTTTTAAAAAGAATCTTGTTTAGCAAGACCAGAAAGCTTTTAAAAGTCAGAGGTGAAATTGACCAGTGTAATGTATTTTCAGCCTGGGCTAATGTAATGTTGTTTGACAAGGGTGAGTCCCTGGGTAGTTAATGTGTTTTCAAGCTGGAAAGTTAATTTGTTTTCAGCTTGGGAAGATGATGTAATTGCAGGTGGAGCTAAGGTATTCAGACATTTTGAGAAAACATTTTGAGTTGATCTGATCTGACTAACGGTTTAGACCACAAGTAAGATGTTTTGCTCACAGTAGGATGGTTAAAAAAAAGAGTAATAGCATTTAAAGCAGGATAGACTTGTCTGAGGACAAAGGGAAGCTGAAATAAACCAGTTGAAAAAGCTTTTGGAAGACATCTAGCAAGAGTCTACAGGGGTTCTAACAGGAGCCAAATCTGATCTGGGAATCAAGTATTACTCTGAGCCATTTGGATGGATTGAGAGTTGTATATTTTTTTTCTTCTTATTGTTTAATAGGGAATAGAAGTAGTAATTAAAGGTATTGTATTTACTGTATTGAGTAGTATTGTTTAAGGGATAATTGTCAGCTATTTTCGGGTGTGATGTTAAAGAGGAGAAGACATGGGTCCAAAGAGTGGAACTCAAGGTTTTTAAGGATTTCCAGCGGCAGATGTGAGGGGAGAGAATGCATCAGGAAATACTCCGACCTGAGCATGACCTGTAGTGTGATAACGGCAGCTCTAACCACAAAAAGTTAAAAGAATCGTTGGGGGAACAGTACAGCAATGACGAATGCCTAAAAATAACAAAAATAGGAGACTGGAGAGCCGAATGTGTTCCTCGGATTCGGAAGCTTTCTTGGAATCAGCAGGGGACAAAATGGCAGCGGTGAGCATCCCCTCCCCCAGGCAACCGCATGGCCCTCAGCCGTATCGTGACAGCTGAACTGAAAACGTACCAACGAGATCTGAATTGAGGAGTGAAAAAGTCAGCCGATGAGTCCCTAAACCAAATATCAAATCAATTGGAAGAGATGAACAAAATTCTGGAGGCATGGAGCAACACGGTCAGAAATATGAAAGAGGGGGTAGCACGGTGGCGCAGTAGATAGCACTGCTGCCTCATGGCGCCGAGGTCCCAGGTTCGATCCTGGCTCTGGGTCACTGTCTGTGTGGAGTTTGCACATTCTCCCCATGTTTGCATGGGTTTTGCCCCCACAACCAAAAGATGTGCAGGGTAGGTGGATTGACCACGCTAAGTTGCCCCTTAATTGGAAAAAAATGAATTGGGTACTCTAAATTTATTTTTAAAAAGAAATATGAAAGAGGCCCTCTCCGACCACAGTGAGCAGATCACGGAGCTCAAAAAAAAAAACTGGTTTCGGTCCTGGAATCGAACAAGTATTTGAGAAATAAAGTAAATGACCTGGAAAACAGGTCTTGAAGACAAAATATCCACCTCGTTGGTTTGCCAGAGGGGACAGAGGGCAACACCCACAGAATACATAGCCAATATGCTGTCCAGGATGGTGGGCGAGAGGGTTCTCAAATCCCCCCCAGAATTATATCGAGCTCATCGCCCACCACAACCAAGACCTCATGCAGAGTGATCCCCATGAGCAATGATCATAAGGTTTCATAAATTTAAGGAAAAGGAGCAGATCCTCCGGTGGGCCAGGGAGCAAAACATTAAATCGAAGGATCACTTAATCCAGCTTTACCAGGACCTTAGCATACAGTTTGCGAGAAAAAAAAGGGCAGCATTCAATTGGGCAAAAGCTGCCCTCTTCAAGGAGGGTATCCGGTTTGGATTAATATACCTGGCCTGTCTTCGTGTTTCTGTCGAGGGAAAGGATCACTTGATGGAACCATTTTTGTTAAGAAACTTGCCTTGAACTCGGTTTAAACCCTTTTCTGTTTTTGTCTAAGAGTTAAGTTTATATATATTCAGAAGCTAAATAATTTTTCTATATGGTTGGTTGATACTAAAAAGTTATTACTGTTGAAGTGATTTTTTAACTTCTAGTGCTGTATATATTGCTCTTACTATGCTTTCGTTGTCACTGTGTTGTTATAACTGGAATTTTAAAATCTTGTTAATATTTTTAATTCAGGGTCGGATGGAGAGCCTGGCAGCTATAGCTCGAGATGGGTTTAGTAAAGGGAAGTCACACAGTCACAAACAGCCTGCAAGGGGGAGCTTAGATTGTAGTGTTAAGGAGTTCAGGTTTTGTACGAATTTGATGTTTTTGTTGAGGGTTGTTGGGTTAGAGGGGAGTTGGGGGTGGGGGTGGGGTTCATAGTAGGGTGTTTGACGCTGTCCACAAACTTGTATTTGTCTGGTCTCTGGACCGGTCCAGGCCGCTGTCCTGGTGGGATTTCTTCACCCTGGCTTTATGGGATTTCTTGCTTGTTGATTTACAGATGAAACTGACCCCGGTTGGAATTTCTGCTTTCCGCCTTATAACCTGGTGAGTGGTTTGAATGGGCCAATGAAGCGGGCAACGGTCTTTGTTCATTTGAAGGGTCTAGATCCAATGTTGTGTTCTTACAGGAGACCCACTTCTAATAATCTAATAATCTTTTTTTATTGTCACAAGTTTGAAGTTACTGTGAAAAGCCCCTGATGTGTTGGGAACTCTGGATTTGTGGAGACTGCGTTTACCTTAGCAGTAACATAGACAGGCGACCAACAATTGTAATAGTACAACTCTATTTTATTTAATTAAGAGCTGTTAAACATACTCGACACTATGTTAGATTGACTGAAGATCTATGCCTAACCTGACCAGCCTATACTGTTAGCACATGGTAGATGTTTGTGCAACTGACTGCGGGCTCGGTCTGTCTCAGAAGCTGCATCCCGAATGAGCAGGAAAACTAGTGCTCTCTGGCTTTATAGTGACCGTGCCCCAACTGGTGATTGGCTGCTGTGTTGTGTGTGTTGATTGGTCTTGCAGTGTGTCAGTCAGTGTGTGTCTCTGCACCATCATATACTGATGTGTATATTATGACAGCCCCTAGTCGCCACATTCCGGTGCCTGTTTGGGTAAGCTGGTATGGGAATTGAACCCACGCTGCTGGCCTTGTTTGGCATTACAAATCAGCTGTCTAGCCCACTGAGCTAAACCAGCCCTTTAGACAGAAGGAGAATTCATAATTCTCAGCTGGTACGGGAAATGAACCCACGCTGCTGGCCTTGTTCTGCATCACTTACATGCGAAGGACCAGAAAAGGCTTCAAAAGTCTTTCAGTGGGTCAAGTCTTTCACTCAGGCTTTAGTGGTGGGGCTCGAGGCACAGCAGAACTAATCCACAAAAAAATACAATTTACTCCCTCCCGGATTATGGATGACCCCCATGGGCGTTACATTATTATCTGTGGTTCACCAGAAAACACTCCGGTTATTTTGATGAATATTTATACTCCCAATTGGGATGACTGAAACTGTATAAATTCCCTGGTGAACATCCTCACCGCTTTGGACTCACATCAGTTGATCCCAGGAGGAGCCAGCACGGTAGTATATTGGTTAGCACAATTGCTTCACAGCTCCCGGGTCCCAGGTTCGATTCCCGGCTTGAGTCACTGTCTGTGCGGAGTCTGCACGTTCTCCCCTTGTCTGCGTGGGTTTCCTCCGGGTGCTCCGGTTTCCTCCCACAGTCCATAGATGTGCAGGTTAGATGGATTGGCCATGCTAAATTGCCCTTCGTGTCCAAAAAGGTTGGGTGGGGTTACTGTGTTACGGGGACAGGGTGGAGATGTTGCCTTGGGTAGGGTGCTCTTTGTAGGGGCTGGTGCAGACTCGATGGGTCGAATGGCCTCCTCATGCACTGTAAATTCTATGATTCTATTAAAAGTAGGCCGCAATACTCCTAAACATTGCAAAGTTAATTTGTGGCGGGTTTTGCAGGGAGTTTCCCCAGCGACTTCCCCACCGCTATTCAATGAAACTCAGTCACTCTTTTGGACCCTGGGGAGTTTCTCACCAGTTTAGCCCACACTTGGAATTTTGTTTAGCACTGGGGAGCTGAACTCAGAGATTGGGCCGCCATTCTGAAAGGGTGCCCCAATCTCTAAGTGAGGTTGTGGGTCCCCCCCCCCCCTCCCACCCATGGGCAATGCCACCCTCCCACACACATGGACATTACCCCACACCCCCCAAGTGAGGATACCATTTGAGGTCCCTGCTGGTCCTCTCTCTTCAGGACCCCCAAAACCCCCTTATAGCACCCCCTCCAAACTCCAGGAGGCCCTACTCACCTGCCCTGCACTGCCCCACCATTCAAATCCCCCTCCACCCTCATTTCGTGGGCATGGCCCCCTTGCCCCCTGACCCTTGGCAGTGCCATCTTGGCACCTTGGCAGTGTCAGGGGTGTAGTGCCAAGGTGCTGGCTGGGCTGTGCCAAGGTGCCCATGATCCAGGGGGAGGGCCAGGGAGGCGCCATGCACTTACCCTGACCACCCAGAGGCCTCTGATGGCCTGGGTGACCTCCAGGGTGCTATTCCGCCTGATCCACGTTTTTAAAAGGAGGACTAATCGGCGCCAGCGTGAGCACTTGCTGTGGAGGTGGCTGAATGATGGAAGGCGATTGGATAATGGGTGGCGCTGTTAATTGTATGGAAATGGGGCTTAAGTGGTGATAATTGGTTTCCCGTCACGCTATATCGATTTTGCCTAAGGGAGCAGGCTGGTAAATGACAGGAGGCTGTTGGATGACAGATGGTACTCATTAATTGTATGGAAATGGGGCTTAAGTTGTGATAATTAGTTTCTCACCACACTACAGCGAGATTCCGAATTTGCCTACGGGAGCAGGTCGGTTGTTTGGCGCCTGCCGCGGTTCCCGTTTTTGGCCTCTCCCGCTATTCACCGGCCTTGTTACGCTTGAGTGCAAGTGTAATGAGGCCAGAAGATTGCACCTGTGGTGTTTCCTGCAACCAAACATTAAGAATTTTCCTTTTTTTCGCATGTTCATTGCGCCTACTCCCAAATTGATTATTTTTCTGTTGGCAAATCCCTCCTCCCCTCAGTGAGAGCAGTCCAGCTGAATATTCAGCTATCGTCATCTTGGACCAGGCCTCTCATTTTGTTGAATTTTGCTTTGATTTTGGCCCTCCTGAATGCCTGCCCTGTGTTTGATGGCTTTCCCGATCATGAAGGCAGACATAGAACCGTAAAATATGATTGCTATATGTATTTATTCTTGGCACACTGGAAGATAACCATGCATCTCTATGTACAAGCAATTCTGTTTACGTTACTGTGAAACTACGAAGGGAGATGACTGTCTCCTTGTCCATCCTATTACCAAGTCTTTGCGTCTTGTCTGTCCCCCGGTATATATATGTCTGTATGGGTGTCTGGTTCCATCTGCTGGCGGGAGGTCATAACTGTCACTACATGTATTGGTCAGTGGCTATGTACACTGGTGCTGTTATATACAAATATAGATATTGGTGCAACTATGTACAGTTACACATAGATATGCCTGTGCGCATATCACCACACCCTGGAGACTAGACACCACTGTACTGTCTGTCGACAAATTTAGTCAGCGATTGTCTGCTGCTATAGCAGACTTTATGAAGCTCAAGAAAACAGAGTCAATTTCTCCTTCAACACTCTGGGAAACCCTGAAGGCCGTCATATGAATTGATCTCATATAAAGCTCACATTGTGAAAAGGAGAGAGTGGAACTATAAAGGCTAGTCGATTCCATCTTGGAGGTTAACCGCCAATATTCATTTGCCCCAACGCTGGAACTTACTTCAGCCCACACCTCCACCCTATATTCGTAACTCAGTAACCCCACCTAACCTTTTTGACACGAAGAGGCAATTTAGCATGACTAATCCACCTAACCTGCACATCTTTGGACTCTGGGTGGAAACCGGAGCACTCAGAGGAAACCCATGCAGACACGGGGAGACTGTGAAAACTCCACACAATCACCTGCGGCCGGAGTTAAACCCACGTCCCTGGAGCTGTGAGGCAGCATTGCTAACTACTGTGGCATCACACCGCCATTGTTTTTTTTTTCTCAAGTATGCCAGAGGTGTGCCTCCACCTGTAAACATGAATTCCTGGCAAACAGTGCACTGAATGCAGACGGTTCACATCAGGACCTTTATGGGGCTGGGTTAGCACGGTGGGCTAAACAGCTGCCTTGCAATGCAGAACAAGGCTAACAGCGCAGGTTCAATTCCCGTACCGGCCTCCCCGAACAGGCGCCAGAATGTGGCGACAAGGGGCTTTTCACAGTAACTTCATTGAACCCTACTTGTGACAATAAGTGATTATTATTATTATTCCTTCTTCTAAATTAACACAAAAAATGACATTTCCATTGAGAAATAGTCTGGTAAAGCAAGAAGTGAGAAAAAACAGTAGAAATCTGATGAACCATTAATCGAACGCGAGACGAGTTGCTGTACAAAAGTTAGGCTTTAATAAGCTAGAAGTTAGCCCTACGGTCGACTATAGTAAATGGACGACCGCCGGGCGTTCTGGCTATTTATACCTCGATCTGGAGGCGTGGTTAACTCAGCCTCTCGACCAATCGGAGAGCCGCCACATGACTGGTCTCAACCAATCGGTCGAGAGGCACATGACTGACCAGGGCCAATGGTAAGCCGGTGTTCTGCACCAATGGCAGACAGCTATGCAAATCATACCACCACAAAATCTTCATTTAATTTGCAGTTTTAGTTTCCAATGATGAAACTCACTCGTCTCCCTTCAGACACTGACTTCCTGAAAGTGTATAACCTGCAAAAAACTGCATGAGCAAGGGTACCACAAAGTTAATTCCTTGCAAAATTATGGGAAATTTCAAGTGCGCTGACTAGCATATGGTTATGTTTCATTTTAATATTGTAATGAAGCCGTCACCTATTTATAGCAAGATCTTCTTTACCCTGCCTAACCCTCCTGCTTCACTCTAGTATGTTAACAGCACATAACAAGTGAAGTCTGAATGCTCAAAACTGATGACTGGAAAATATATTACATTATCCCACCACTTGAGTTTCATCAGAGGGATTTAATAGGCTCCAGATTTCACTCTGTGTAATTTTGTTTGGGTTAGCTAGCTAGTTAGGCGAACACTGCATTGTGGTATTCAGGGCACTTAGTGCTGTCCAATAAATTCTGGTGTTGCTAGAAGGTGAACGAGCACCAGTCAGAAAAAAAACCTGAGGTTATGTCCTCAAAGCTTAGGTGGACATTCTAAATGCCACAGTATTTGTAACAAAAGGTGTATTTATTTTTATAGCTATGGTTGATGTAGTGGCTTTTCCTTTTAAAATTAATTGCTTTAACCTGTTTAAAATCAATTGCAGTTTAGATTCCTTTGGAAAGTTTCACTGTTTACAGGCCGGAGGGAGTGATAATTAAATTCAGTGAAATGGAGCCTGTTCCTTGGGATACAATCTTAGCAGTTGCCAGGATCAAGCATAGCTGCCAATGGCCTCCAGTTTTGACACTGCCCTAGTTTTCAGGGTCTTTTCAAGGGCACTTAATGTATAGAGCGTGGCAAGTGCACATCTGCTTCCCACCTGCATTCGGCAGTGAGAAATCCTGAAACTTTTCTTCCATTTTGTGAGGGAAATGTGTATGGGGGGGGGGGGGGGGGGGGGGGAGTCATGTATTGTCAGCTATGTTTCTCTCAGTCCCCTGAACACTTCTGCTCATCCTTACTTTTTTTTATGAGAGTATCTGTAAGTTCCTTGAGGACTTGAGGTTGTTTACTTTCCCTGATCCCAACGAATGGGGCCATATATGGCAATTTGGAAGCTGCACATCTCACCACGTTGAGTTCATTGTCCTTCACAGATACAAAAGGTCCTGATATTTGCAGGGGAGGTATGGGTTCTCAGGATGTTCTACTGAAAGCATCAACAAGATATGTTTTAGGTATTTCCGCCATGTTTCCCAGTCAGCTTGATTGACCTGCCTATAAAGTGAGAACATTTGTGGAATAAGGTCAGGGTGCAGAGAGCAGAGAGGGAGGAAGAGAGATAGTGGTCAGGAATGAGAGAGAGATTGTGAGGGGGATGTGGAGGAGCATTGAGGTGGAGGTAGATCTGGAGGGGTCTGAGGGAAAGACCATGGGGGAGTGATTGTTATATGTTACGATCTGTTGGCAGATTGCAGGGATGAAAGCAAATAAGCATGTTGGCTTCGAGGAAACACTCCTGTTATTCCCGGCCCACGGGTAGTGCTATACGTGCACTTACCTTTTGAATATGGTCCTTCACCTCCTTTTATCCACTGAGTTACCTGAGCACTGGGAAATCCATCTGAAACAAGTTTAAAAAACGCCTGTAAAATCTCTACAGTGCAGAAGGAGGCCATTTGGCCCATTGAGTCTGCACCGACCTTTCAAAAAAGCACCCCACCTATGCCCACGTCCCCATCCTAGCCCCATAACCCACCTAACCTTTGGACACTAAGGGGCAATTTAGCAAGGCCAATTCACTAACCAGCACGTCTTTGGACTGTGGGAGGAAACCGGAGCACCCGGAGGAAATGCACGCAGACACGGGGAGAACATGCAGACTCCACACAGACAGTGACCCAGCGGGGAATCGAATCTGGGACCCTGGTGTTGTGAGGCAGCAGTGCTAACCACTGAACCACCTTGCCGAGTTTAATCAACCACCTTTGCCGAGTTTTAGAAAACATGACAGCCAACAGCACCTATCCTTGGAATGGGTTGGTGGTGGCTGGGTTTTTAGAAATGTAACTTCTTACCCATACCTAACACACCCACACCAAACACAGGATTAAATGATTCCCCCGAGGTCTCAACTGAGCTATGAGAGTGGGAGTTTCAGCATTGGGAATCTTCATCTGCACATTAGCCAGAATTTCCCTTGTAAGTAACATGCAGAAGTTCTTTTTTTTTATAAACATTTGATTGAGGTACTTATGGTTTTATAACAATAACAGAAGAAACAGTGTACATACAAATATAAACATAGTGCAAAAGCCGTCTTCCTCCCTCACAGGTCCCACCTTTTCCAATACCCTGCTCTAAACTAAACTAAACCCCAAAGCCCCCCCCCCCCCCCCACCCCTTCTGGTGATGGTTAATTTTCCCCAAAGAAGTCGACGAACGGTTGCCACCTCCGGGTGAACCCTAACATTGACCCTCTCAAGGCAAACTTGATTTTCTCCAGACAGAGAAAGCTAGCCATGTCAGTTAGCCAGGTCTCTGACTTTGGGGGCTTTGAGTCCCTCCCAGCTAATAACATCCGGGCTACCAGGGAGGCAAAGGCCAGAACGTCTGTCTCTTTCTCCTCCTGAATTCCCGGGCCTTCCGACACTCCGAAAATCGCCACCTCTGGACTCGGTGCCACCCTTGTTTTTAACACCTTGGACATGACATCCGTAAACCCCTACCAAAATCCCCTAAGCTTTGGACATGCCCAGAACATATGGACATGTTCGCTGGTCCTCCTGCACACCTGGCGCACCTGTCTTCTACCCCAAAGAACCTGCTCATCCAGGCCACTAACATGTGAGCCCAGTGAACGACCTTAAACTGTATCAGGCTGAGCCTGGCACATGTTGTGGACGCGCTGACTTTACTCAACGCGTCTGGCCAGAGACCATCCTTTATCTCTCCTCCTAACTCTTCTTCCCATTTGTGTTTCCGCTCCTCAGTCTGCATTTCCTCTGACCCCATATGCTCCTTATAAATGTCTGAAACCCTGCCCTCTCCCACCCACACTCTGGAAACTATCCCTCTTGGTGGTACGAGCGGGAAGATTGAGACCTGCTTGCGTAGGAAGTACCACGCCTGCAGATACCTAAACTCATTCCCTCCAGTCAGTTTAAATTTCACCTCCAGTTCCCTCAAGCTGGGAAATCTCCCTTCTATAAACATTTCTCCCATCCTCTCGATCCTTGCTCTCCGCCATCTTCAGAACCTTCCATCTAGCCTCCCAGGGGCAAACCGCTGATTATTGCAGATTGGAGACCAGACCAATGCTCCCTCTGCTCACACATGTTTCCTCCATTGCCCCCAGACTCTCAGGCCGCCACCGCCACAGGGCTGGTGGAGTATCATAGAATCATAGAATCATAGAATTTACAGTGCAGAAGGAGGCCATTCAGCCCATCGGGCCGGCGGAACTGCAGAGATGCAGTTACCAATGCCCCCAAACTAGTGCCCTTGCATGATGCCGCCTCTACTCGCTCCCACACCGACACCACCCCCCCCCCCCAACCACCCACTTCCTAATCATGGCTATATTTGCCGCCCAATAATAATTGCTAAAATTCGGCAGCGCCAGCCCGCCCTCCCCTACCAAGCAGAAGTTCTTAATTGACTGCTCAAAGCAAACCAAAATGCCCAGTGTGGTAAACCACTGTTGCACCTATATTAGGTGATGTACGGTAGGACCTGTACTACAGGTACGGCGGTAGTCCCTGCCTGCTGGCTCCGCCCAGTAGGCGGAGTATAAATATGTGTGTCCTCTGTGCAGCAGCCATTTTGCCAGCTGCTATGGGAGGCCACACATCTTAGAGCAATAAAGCCTCAGTTGTATTCAACTCTCGTCTTTGTCCAATTGATCGTGCATCAACTTATTGCTCTAAGATTTTGAGAAGATGGACCTCCGTATCAAACCGGATCGCCTGCAGCTGGATCCGCAATCAAGCAAAGCCAAAAAGGACTTTCAGCACTGGCTCGCTTGTTTCGAGGCGTACATCAGGTCTGCACCAGACCCTGTTCCGGAGGCTCAGAAAATACAGATCCTGTATTCGAGGTTGAGTTCCAATGTCTTTCCGCTGATCCAGGAGGCCCCGAACTACGACAAAGCCATGGAGCTACTTAAAGAAAATTACGCCCAGCGGACGAACACGCTCTTCGCCAGGTACGTACTCGCCACTCACTCTCAGCTCCCTGGTGAGTCTATAGAAGACTTCTGGCGGGCCCTAATCCCACTCGTCCGGGACTGTGACTGGCAGGCCGTTACAGCCACTGAACATTCAAACCTCCTTATGAGGGACGCGTTTTTTACGGGGATTGGGTCAGACCTCATACTCCAGCGACTTCTAGAAGGGGCCACGCTCGATCTCGCAGAGATAAAGAAGTTGGTGCTCTCTATGACGGTCGCCTCGCACAATATTCAGGCCTACACCCCTAGCCGCGCAGCCCACCCCTCCTACGCATCGTGGACCCCACAGGCGGCCGCCCCGGCAAATACTACTGTGCCACGCGCCAGCCAGCCAACTCCAGGGGTCCCCGATGTTACTTTTGTGGCCAGCAAAAACACCCCCACGCTACCCTTTGTAAGGCTTGCGGTAAGAAGGAGCACTTCGCCGCAGTGTGCCAGGCCCGCGCAGTTGCCACTATCGCCCCCACCCCCCTCGTTTATGCACAATGGGCGCCGCCATCTTCACCCCCCCGGACCACGCACGGCCAGTGGGCGCCGCCATCTTCCCCTCCGCGCAACACATGCGGCCCATAGACACTGCCATCGTTTTTAACCCCCGCCTTGTGTGTCCCATGGGCGCTGCCATCTTGTCTCCCCCACGGAACATGGGCACTACCAGCGTTCCAGGATCCGTGCCCCCTGGTCACCCCATCATTCAACACCAGCGACAACCAACCACGACTCGACTACCATTGATCAGTCTCGTCCTCACAACCTGGCCACCGCATCGACCAGCGTTAAAATCGATGGATACGTGAAATCTTGCCTGCTAGACTCCGGGAGCACTGAAAGCTTCATCCACCGTACGGTAAGGTGCTGCTCCCTCGCGGTACACCCCGCCAATCAAAGAATCTCCCTGACCTCCGGATCCCATTCCGTGGCGACCCGGGCGTAATAAGAAAAGAATCCCAGGTATCGTTTGAGGGCGTTGGGGCAGTGGGGGAGGGGGGAGTTCCATGAGGGGATGCATGCGGTTGGGATCGGGCCCAGAACTCCGTTCTGGACCACATAGCCGAGGATGGCTAAGCGGTTCGTGCTGAACACGCCATCTTGTTATACGTGAGGTTGAGGAGAGTGGCGATGCGGAGAAATTTGGCACGGTTGGCGTTGTGGTCCTGCTGGTCGTGGCCACAGATGGTGACACTGTCCAGGTACGGGAAAGTGGCCCACAGTCCGTACCGGTCAACCATTCGGTCCATTTCCCATTGGAAAACCGAAACCCTGTTGGTGACGCCAAAGGGAACCCTAAGAAAGTGGTAACGGCGGCCATCTGTCTCGAGGGCAGCGTATGGGCGGTCCGCCTTGCGGATGGGGAGCTGGTGGTAGGCGGATTTCAGGTCCACAATTGAGAAGACACGGTACTGTGAAATCTGATTGACCATATCAGATATGCGTGGGAGGGGGTACGCATCGAGCTGCGAGTACCGATTGATGGTCTGACTGTAGTCAACGACCATCATGTGTTTCTCCCCAGTTTTCACAGCTACCACTTGGGCTCTCCAGGAGCTGTTGTTGGCCTTGATGATGCCTTCCCCAAGCAGTCGCTGGATTTCGGACCTGATGAAGATCCTGTCCTGGGCGCTGTACTGTCTGCTCCTGGTGGCGACGGGTTTGTAATCCGGGGTTAAGTTTGCATATAGGGAAGGTGGGTCCACCTTTGGGGTCGCGAGGCCGCACACAGTAAGGGGTGTTAGGGGCCCGCCGAATTTCAATGTAAGGCTCTGGTTGTTGCACCGGAAGTCCAGGCCGAGTAGCAAGCCAGCATAGAGATTGGGGAGGACGTAGAGGTGGAATCCGCGGAATTCCACACCCTGGACAGTGAGAGTGGCGATGCAGTACCCCCGGATCGCCACGGAGTGGGATCCCGAGGCCAGGGAGATTCTCTGGTTAGCGGGGTGTACTGCGAGGGAGCAGCGCCTTACCGCATTGGGGTGAATTAAGCTCTCAGTGCTCCCGGCGTCTAGCAGGCAGGAAATCCCGTGCCCATTGATCTTCACATTGGTAGAAACAGTTGCCAGGTTGTGTGAGCAAGACTGGTCAATCGAGGCAAGACGCGGCTGGTCGTTGGCGGTTGCAGGCAAGGTGCACAGGGGGCATGGGTCCTGGTAAGATGGCGGTGCCCATGGGCCACATGTGTCGTGGGGAAAACGAGATGGCGGCGCCCACGGGCCGCACGTGGTGGGGGTCGAACAAGATGGCGGCGCCCATGGGCCGCACGTGATCCGAGGAGGGTAAGATGGCGGCACCACCTGGCCGCAAGGGGTGGGGGAGCCAGAACAATAGCGGCGACTGAATGGGCCTGGCACACCGCAGCAGTGTCCCTTCTTGCCACAGGCCTTGCAAAGGGCGCTCCGGTCCGGGCAACGGTGTCGGGGGTGTTTGGACTGCCCACAGAAGTAACATTTGTGTCCCCCGGGGTTGGTTGTCTGCCGCGTGGCACAGGCATGGGGTTGGCTGAGGGGGTCGCTGATGGGGTCCACGATGGGGCAGCCGTCTGCGGAGTCCACGATGCGCAGGAGGGGTGGGCCGCGCAGCCGGGGGCGTAGGCCTGGATGTTGCGCAAAGCGACAGTAAACGAGAGCGCTAGCTTTTTGGTTTCCGTGAGGTTGAGTGTGGCCCCTTTTAAGAGGCGCTGCCGGATGTAATCGGACCCTATACCCGTAACAAAAGCATCTCTCATGAGCAAGTTCGAGTGTTCCGTGGCCGAGATGGCCTGACAGTCACAGTCTCTAACTAGGGGAATCAGAGCACGCCAGAAATCTTCCACTGACTCACCAGGAAGTTGACGACGAATGGAGAGGATGTGCCTGGTGTAGAGCGTGTTAGACGGCTGAGCATAGTTTTCCTTCAGTAGCGCCATGGCGTCTGCGTAGGTCGACGCGTCCTGGATATGGGAAAGATGTTGGAGCTCAGCCGCGTGTAAAGGATCTGAATCTTCTGAGCTTCTGAAATTGGGTCTGGCGCAGACCTGATGTACGCTTCGAAACAGGCTAACCAATGTTCAAAGTCCTTTTTGGCATTGTCTGATTGTGGATGCAGCTGCAGGCGATCCGGCTTGATGCGGAGATCCACCTTCTGAAAACTTAGTGTAATAAATTGATGCACGATCAATTACACAAAGACGAGAGTTGGATGCAATCGAGGCTTTATTACACTGAGATGTGTGGCCTCCTACAGCAGCTGGCGAAATGGCTACTGTACAAGGAGCACACATATTTATACCAGGCAGGGAACTACCCCTCGTACCTGTAGTACAGGCCCTTACCATAAAGCACCTACACCGACATCTTCTATATACAATATATACATCAGCGGTGACTACCACACAATGCCACTACACCACTGCTACCCCTAACTTTACTACTTTATAATAAAACTAGTTTCTATTTATCCACTCGCCTCGGCCTCGTCTGTAATCACTAAAGCATGGTTGGCAGAAACTCGGAGAATTTTTATTTCTTTAGGACAGCTAATTCCTTTTTAAATTTAACTGGGCCAGATAAAAAAAAAATTCTGTTCAAATCAGAGAGTCTGTTTGAAATCTTAGAACAGACCAATCAGTTTGAAATTCCTGAGAGAAAAAACAGCTTGGGTTTTGAAATGAAATGAAAATCGCTTATTCTGGATTGGATTGGATTGGATTTGTTTATTGTCACGTGTACCGACGTACAGTGAAAAGTATTTTTCTGCAAGCAGCTCAACAGATCATTCAGTACATGGGAAGAAAAGGGAATTAAACAGAATTCAAGAAAATACATGAGAATACATAATAGGGCAACACAATATATACAACGTACTACATAAGCATTGGCATCGGATGAAGCAGACACGGGTGTAGTGTTAATGAGGCCAGTCCATAAGAGGGTCATTTAGGAGTCTGGTGACAGTGGGGAAGAAGCTGTTTTTGAGTCTGTTCGTCCGTGTTCTCAGACTTCTGAATCTCCTGCCCGATGGAAGAAGTTGGAAAAGTGAGTAAGCCGGGTGGGAGGGATCCTTGATTATGCTGCCCGCTTTCCCCCGGCAGCGGGAGGTGTAGATGGAGCGGGAGGTGTAGATTATTCTCACAAGTCGGCTTCAAATGAAGTTACTGTGAAAAGCCCTAGTCGCCACATTCCGGTGCCTGTTCAGGGAAGCTGGTACGGGAATTGAACCGTGCTGCTGGCCTGCCTTGGTCTGCTTGGCCAGCGATTTAGCCCTGTGCTAAACCAGCCCCTTTCAAAAGACAGTTTAGATTAATTAGGTTCTGGCAGCAATGAGAGGTTCAAAGAGGAAGGACACTATCGTTTAGGAATTATTTCTAAAGGATTAATTTAATGCTTATAATCAGAGGAACAATATTACCTTAGCACCTGAAAGGAGCTCAAAGTCAGCTGGCATGGTGCTGGCATGTAGACTCATCCAGCAGTTTGCCAAGAAATCCCAGTCCCTCCTCAGCCCACCCAAAATAGTTACATTTTCTAAGTTATTTATTGAGCAGGCACCAGCGACACCTTTAAGGATCACAGGTTAGGTTATTCGATGTGTGTGACAAATAGACGGTGCATGCACTGCCTATTTATATGTGGGAAATTGCAAACACGCTTCTACAAATTGCATCGACTACACTTTGTGTTTTTTGGGGAGCCCCCTGACTATTCAGGTGGATGGGTACTAACCTCAAAGTTACATCAGGTGGATCTCAATTTCAATTTCTATTTATTATCCATTCATTTCAGGTACATAGCTCTAACATTAAAAATATGACCTACAAATGAATAATAACAAGGAAAAAAAAGACAATCATCTTATCTAACTTTAATTAAAATATGTATTAACAATTATTCCAATATATTAAAATAATCACTCAGTGAATCCCACCTTTAATTCCATCCTGAGTGCATGTCCTTGTCTCGAGCATTAATGGCACAGCCATGATTTTCAATTATTGGCCACCACTTTTCCAGGTGAGAATGAGTTGGTAGCAGTTGAAATTCAGCCCCATAGTCTATTATTTTGCCTACTTAAAATGTGAAAGTAAATGGGGTGGGATTCTCCGGCCTGCCAACTTGTGTTTTCTGGCACGACGCGCCCCCACTGACAGCGGAATTCTCTGTTCCTGCGGCCGGCCAATGGGGTTTCCAATTGTGACCGCCCCCATGTCGTCGGGAAACCCGCAGGCGTGGGTGGGCTGCTGGTGGACCGGAGGATCCCGCTGACGGAGAATTCCGCTGACGGAGAATTCCGCTGACCGGAGAATTCCGCTGAATGTTTTTGAGAATGCAAACTTAGCTCAGTTGGCTGGACAGCTGGATTGTGATGCAGAACGAGGCCAACAGTGTGGGATCAATTCCCGTACCAGCTGAGGCTATTCATGAAGGTAAAAGCAAATTATTGTGGATGCTGGAATTTGAAACAAGAACAGAAAATACTGGACAATTACAGAAAGTCTGGCAGCATCTGTGGAGAGATTTGAAAGCTTTGACAAAGAGTCATCTGATGCGACCAGCAATTCACTCTGAAACACGAGTTGGAGTAAACTGTGGCTTTAATCGGCTTACAACTGAGCCTGCCTGCGACTGTGCTGAACTGAGGGCGGACTCGCAGGACCGCAGCACTTATACTTCCTGAAGGGGGTGGAGCCAAGGGCAGAGCCCTGTACATGCTCCTCATCTCCCCCTGTGGGCAGAGCCGTGCAACGGCTCACAGATGGAGCCTACAGGGACACAGTAATGTACAGTGTCAATTATATTGGTTACACATTCACCACATCATCCAGACTCGAAACGTTAGCTCCCTTCTCTCTTCACAGATGCTGACCTGCTGTGATTGTCCAATATTTTCTGTTATTCATGATGGCCCTGCCTTCTCAATCTTGCCCCTTGCCTGAGCTGTGGCAATCCTCAGATTAAATCACCGCCAGTCAGTTCACTCCCCCCAAGGGGGAATAGATATTGAATATGGAAAACTGGGTCCTACAAAGTAATTAGGATTCCAATTGGCATTTTAGGTAGGAACTGGTGCAGTTCAAGGTTCAGCCAGTTCCATGGGCGATGGAAGAGCAGAGTTCCTCGAAAGGTAAGTCTTGGCTTATTACTGTGGACCCAAAGAAGCTGACATGCATTGCTGGGGCCACGAAGGTCACCTGGGGTGCTATCACCCGAGATTCTGCAGTCATGGCCGCCATCAGGAATATGCAGTTAACCGGTGTGGGCCACCCATAAATCAAAACTACTGATGGAAGTGATTAACAAACAGGATTTACTGTTAAATTCCTGAAAGATTTATCAGTTTACAAAGGTTTGGAGCCCTTGAGTTAAGACAGCCAATGTCATCCAAGAAAAGAACCAACCAAAAATGTAACTGAAATATTTTGGGTTTTGCTGCTGTGCCTTTTATCCCCGAGTCCTCATTCCAAATCCAGCCTCGCCTTACTTGAAAGTCTTTGTTTCTCAGATGGCTGTACAAAGTTGGAACAATCTCAATTAAGTTCCTAACGGATGTGGTCACAGTGACATAAACAGCTTTGGTATTAATTTACAGCAATCTTACTCAGTGAGACCACAAGAATAACTCTTTTGAGACAAAAGCAAACTACTGCAGATGCTGGAAATCTGAAATAAAAATAGGAAGTGCTGGGAATACTCAGCAGGTACGGCAGCAACTCTGGTGAGAGAAACAGAGTTAACACATCAGCGCTACGACATTTCATCAGAGTGGATGTGCAGGAAGGTGAAAGAAAGATTCTTTTTTCTGGGACTATTTAAATATTGTTGGAAATACTCCAAAGAGAATGGAACATTACTTCAGGTATTTAGGTCATGAAGTACTGGAGCAGTCTTTCAGAATGAGAGTTTAAATTATCTCCAGACAATACTTGGACTGCTTATTTCCACAGACATTAATCACTCCTGAGAATCCAGATGATCTCATTAAAAAAAATGCCTTCGCCTTTTAACATTCTTCCAAAAACAAGTCTATTATAGATGGAAAATATTCTCCGCGTACACTAACCTCAAAACTTGTGACATTTAGAATAGGCCTTGAATTGCAGTGCTATGTTAAATGGATATACTAGCCTGGATTCTCCGGAGACTAAGTGCTGTCCGCTGGTGGAGAACCTTGCTAACTACCCGCTGATGCTAGGAGCGCTGGCAAGGAGCAATTCATGTTATTAAAATGCACCAGCATGCGGCCCACGTGCAGCCTGCCCAAGTCCTGGCCAGGCGACTGATTCACTGGGGTTGGAATTCGCGTTCAAAGCCTGACAAGCTGAAGCAGCTTTTATGCGTTCCATTCAGCACAAACTGGCCTTCCAGCCAAGAATATGGGCCGGGATTCTCCCCTACCGGGTGGGGCGGGGGGTCCCGGCGTGTTGGAGTGACGTAAACCAGTCCAGCATCGGGCCGCCCCAACGAGGTGGAAGTCTCCGCACCTTTAGGGGCCAAGCCCTCACATTGAGGAGCTAGGCCTGCGCCGGAGTGGTTGCCGCTCTGCCGGCTGGCATGAACGGCCTTTGGCGCCACGCCAGCTGGGGCCGAAAGGACTTCGCCGGCCGCGTAAGTCCGCACATGCGCCGGAGCGTCAGCGGCTGCTGATGTCATTCTGGCGCATGTGCAGGGGAGGGGGTCTCTTCTCCCACGGAAGAAAAAGAGTGCCCCACGGCACAGGCCCGCCTGCCGATCGGTGGGCCCCGATCGCGGGCCAGGCCACCGTGGGGTCACCCCCCGGGGTCAGATCGCCCCGCGCCCCCGCCCCTCAGGACCCCAGTGCCTGCCCGCGCCGCCTGCTCCCGCCGGTAAGGTAGGTGGTTTGATCCACGTCAGCGGGAGAGGGTTGACAGCGGCGGGACTTCAGCCCATCGCAGGCCGGAGAATCGCCGTGGGGGGCCCGCCGACCGGCGTGGCGCAATTCCCGCCCCGCCGAATCTCTGGTGGCGGAGAATTAGGGACACGACGGGGGCGGGACTGATGCCGGCCCCGGGCGATTCTCCGACCCGGCGGGGGGTCGAAGAATCCCGCCCATGATGTGAAGATGCCGGCGTTGGACTGGGGTGAGCACAGTAAGATGTCTTACAACACCAGGTTAAAGTCCAACATGTTTGTTTCAAACACTGGCTTTCGGAGCACTGCTCCTTCCTCAGGTGAATCATTCATTGGAGTGAACCGGCAAACGCCAACCGGTGCTGAAGGGCCTCCGCCGGCCGGCGCGCTTTGGCGCCTACGCGGAAGAGCCAGCGCGTGATGGTGTCATCCCCGCACGTTTGCAGAGGGCTTTGTTTCCGCACCGGCAATGGCGGACTTCTACAGCTGCCGGTGCGGAACAATAGAGTGCCCCCACGGCACAGGCGGATGGCGGATCGGTGGGCCCCGATCGCGGGCCAGGCCACCGTGGGGGCACCTCCCGGGGCCAGATCCCCTTGCACCCCCCCACGCCGCCAGGTCCCGCCGGTAAGGACCTACTCCAATTTACGCCGGCGGGACTGGCAAAAAACAGGCGGAACTTTGGCCCATCGCGGGCCGGAGAATTCAGGCAGCCCCGGGGCCCATTGAGTCACGCCGGACCCTGCCATTCTCCGAGGCGGGCGGCGCAACTCATGCCTGGCCGATTTTTGGGGGCGGGAGAATTTGGAGGACGGCGGGGGCGGGATTCACGCTGACCCCCGCCGATTCACCGACCTGGCGGGGGGTCGGAGAATCCCGCCCACTGTTTCCCATCCAGACACTCAGAACACTCAGAGCACCACTCCTGGAAGACACTGACATCTCGGCATTGCTTTCACCTGCACCATTCACCATCGCAGAGATTGTCACCTCGGGAGATAATGTTAGTAATTAGGCTCCTGGGTCATCCTCTGGTGAGCACCACACTCGTGCTGGAATATACCAGGCGAGCCTTCAGGGCTGGTAGCACCAGGTGATGGTAGAACTCATTCCAACCTCCCCTCCGTCCCATGGAGTAGCCTGGGGGCCAGCAAGCAGCCCGAAGGAGGAGGAAGTGATGGAGCTAAGGGAAAGGGAAGAGGTTGAAGGATTAAGGGAGAGGGTCGAGCTGAGAGGCTCAGGGGAGTGTGGGGGGAAATAAGTGGGACAGGGCTGCGGAGTTGCTGGTGGCCTGGCCTCCTAGATGATAATCAGGATGTGATGGGCGGCACGGTGACGTAGTGGCTAGCATTGATGCCTCACAGCACCAGGGACCCGAGTTCGATTCCCATCTTGGGTGACTGTCTGTGTGGAGTTTGCTCTTTCTCCGTGTGTCTGTGTGGGTTTCCTCCGGGTGTTCTGGTTTCCTCCCACAGTGTAAAGATGTGCAGATTAGGTGGATTGGACATGCTAAATTGCCCCTTAGGGTGATAGACGGGGCGGGGGCTAGGGCCTGGTTAGGGTGGTCTTTCACAGGATCGGTGCAAACTCGATAGGCCGAATGGTCTCTTTCTGTACTTAGGGATTCTATGATAAGGTTGTCCTATGTGTAGCAACCCTGAATCATACATTGGGTGTCCTGCCCTGCCTGCTCCGGAAACTCGTTCGGATCCTTCTGGACACCATCCTCATCCTCAACTTCCTCCTCCAGTATGTCTCCCCACTACTGCACGATGTTATGGTGTATGCAGCAGTCCATCACGATGCTTGAGACCCTCTGGGAGCAGTATTGGAGAGCCCCATCAGAATGATCCATGCATTGAAAGCACATCTTGAGCATGCCGATTCACCGCTCGATGACGCTCCTGGTTGTTGAGTGAACATTGTTATAACGGTCCTCCATCTCAGTGGTATCATTAGCCATGGCTTCAGCGGGTAAGCCTTGTCATCCATTATCCAATGCCTCACCCAAGGGAGCGCCTCAAAGGTGCCAGGAACTGATGAGTGTGCCAGGATATATGCACTGTGCACACTGCCTGGATATCAGGGGCCACGTGCATGATGTGCAGCTGGTGGTCGCACACTAACTGCGCATTCATGGATTGGAAGCCCTATTGATGAAGGGCACCCCACGTCGAACCGGTGCTCGGAGGGCGACATGTGCCATTGATTGGCCATGGACCTCGGGCATGCCGGCGATGGGGTCAAATCCAGCAGCCGAGCATCCTTTTGGGCCTGGTCCAGGTTGATGCCTGGGCACATGAGGCATCCGTGACAGCGCAAATGCACCTGTGCAAGGACATCTGCGAGATCATGCACAGATCCACGCTCAAACCCTAGAATGAGCCAGATGCGTAGAAGTTGAGGGCTACCATAACCTTATAGAATCATAGAATTTACTGTGCAGAAGGAGGACATTTGGCCCATCTAGTCTGCACCAGCCCTTGGAAAGAGCACCCCACCCACCCTATCCCCATAACCCTGTAACTCCGCCTATCCTTTTTGGGGGGGGAATAAGGGCAATTTGGCATGGACAATCCATCTAACCTGCACATCTTTGGACTGTGAGAGGAAACCGGAGCCCCCGGAGGAAACACACGCAGACACAAGGAGAACGTGCCGTTTCTGCAAAGACAGTGACCCAAGCTTGGAATCAAACCTGGGACCCTGGAGCTGTGAAGCAACAGTGCTAAACAACTCTGCTACTGTGCTGCCACTTGACAGCCAACGGGAGCAGGTGTCCTCCTCCATACCCCCATGATGCCAGGTGCGCCACCATCTTGCACATGTGGTGCACTGTCTTCCTGGTGAGCCAGAGTGGTTGTTGGCGCACAGGGTCCAGCAGCTCCCCGAAAGACAAATGACGATGGTATACACGTGGCTTGATGCGGCGCCGCCTTTGCATCTCCTCCTCAGCCTGGCTGACACTTGAGCCTCACCAGCTGGCCCCTGCTGTTCTGGGGAATTCTCCTCTTGTGCAGGGCCTTCCCTGGGCTGGCCCTGGTACTCTCGCCACCGTGCATCCGCGGCAGCAGCAGTGGCAAGGTAGATAGCGAGCATTGCTGGCTGTACTCCCAAATCCATGTCTCTGTGGGTAGAGTGGGGAGAGACAGAGAACGTCAGCAAGATGAGGACCCCTTTGACCATCCAATGCTACCAGGTCACCCTGAGTTGTACTGCTGCGCTACCCTCAACATATCCCACCCCGGCCCCTTCGAGATAGAAACATAGAAACATTAAAAATAGGAGCAGGAAGAGGCTGTATACATCGTTTGCTCACCATTAACGAGCCCGAGCCAGTACTCTCCCGGGCCTCAGCGCTTTTCGGCCTCTGATGGCACAGGTTCCTGACGGCGCGATTCACTTGTGCTTTTAAAAATTGGGAACCTGGTGTGGGGGCTGCTGAGGGTGAGAGAGGGGGTACGGAAGGTGTCCAACATCGCCATAGTTTGCTGACAGTTCTGCCGCTGGCCAGGGGGGCTTCTGCCAGGGCTGGAGGAAGTAGTTGGGGGGGGCAGGAGGTGGGCTGTGGGGTCGGGCTGGACGGGCACGGAGCACCATTGCCGCAGCCGGCAAGGCAGCCATGCAGCTGCGTACACCGCTGACAGCCCACTTTGAACCCGCTGCCATGGGTTGAATAGGTGTCCCCCTCGGGCAACCCCTGGGTGCCCTCTGGCTCCAGACAACTCCAGCACAACCAGTGCCATCTTTTTGGCTGGGATAAGTGTGTGTGGGGATTGTAATGCATGGGTGCGGCTGCAGCTTGTCAATCACGGACCGGCAATCACGCATCATTTTCCATTCGAATCAATTGTGTTCTACGCAGCACCGTTCCTAACCCTTTAATAGTAGCTGAATCGGTGACGGTGCGGCGCCGATTTTTCTGTCATGGAAGTCCACGGATTCTCTGTTGGTGTCAACACTTAGTCTCAGAAATTGAGAATCCTGCCCACAATGTTTTTAAAATATATATTTTTATTAAAGGCATTTTACATATGTGCATGAAAATCTCAGAAGACCAAACATCAACATGGATAGAAAAATACAGGTCCCCACCATCCCCTGATACCAACACACCCAACTTCAAAGCTTTTCCCCTTTATCTCCCCTGCACCCACCTCTCCCCCACTCCGCTGACCTCTCCTTGAAGAAATCAATGAACGGTTTCCACTTCCATGTGAACCCCACCTTCGACCCTCACAAGCCGAACTTGATTTCCTCCAAATGCAGGAATTCTGCCAGGTCACTCTATCAGACCTCTGCCCCCAGCTGCTCTGGGTCCCGCCAGCATAACAAGATTCATCTCCGGGTATCAGGGAGGCAAAGGCCTGTACATTGACCTCTCTCCACACCAGGCCTCCTGAATCTTCCAACTCACCAAATATCACCACCTCCAAACTCAAGGCCACCCCCACATCCAGAATCTAGGACATGACATCTGAGAACCCCCGCCAGAACCCCCTCAAAGTCGGAAGCACCCAGAACATGTGGACATGGTTCGCAGGTTCCTCCGCACCGCCCACACCTATCCTCCACCCCTGCAAAGAACTGGTTCATCCTCACAACCATCATGTGGGCTCTATGTACCATCTTAAACTGGATGAGGCTTCTCACACAATGAGGACGCATTCACCCTCCGCAACGCCTTTTTCCATGTCCCGGTCTGCGCCTCCCCGCCCAACCTCTCCTCTCATTTATGCTTGGCCTCCTTCCCCGGAGCATCCTCCCTCTCTATCACCTCACTGCAGGGGCGAAATTCTCCGACCCCCCGCCATGGCAGAAATTCTCCGCCACCCGGGAATTGGCAGGGGGGGAAACACCACCCGCCGATCGGCGTGCCCCCTGCGGCGATTCTCCAGCCCGCGATGGGCCGAAGTCCCGCTGCTGGGAGGCCTCTCCCGCCGCCGTGGTTTGAACCACCTCTGGTGGCGGCGGAATCGGCGGCGCAAGCAGGCCCCCGGGGTCCTGGGGGAGCGCGGGGCGATCGGACCCCGGGGGGTGCCCCCACAGTAGCCAGGCCCACGATCGGGGCCCATCGATCGGCTGGCGGGCCAGTGCTGTGGGGGCACTCTTTTTCTTCCGCCGCCGCCATGGCCTCCACCATGGCAGAGGCGGAAGAGAATCCCCCAGTGCGCATGCGCCGGTGGTGACGTCAGCGGCAGCTAATGCACCGGCGTATGCGCGAACCGGCGAAGGCCTTTCGGCCAGCCCCGGCGCCGGGCAGCGGGCGTCAAAGGCTGCTGGAGCTGGTTTGGGTGCCAGTCGGTGTGGTGCCAACCGCTCCGGCACAGGCCTAGCCCCTCAATGTGAGGGCTTGGCCCCTAAAGGTGCGGAGAATTCCGCACCTTTGGGGAGGCCCGACGCCGGAGTGGTTGGCGCCACTCCGCTACGCCGGGACCCCCCCCGCCCCGCCGGGTAGGGGAGAATCCCTTCCCAGGTGTCCGAACATCTCCCCTCCGACAACAGCTTGTCCTGCAACACCGGAGGCGGCAGCCCCAGGATGGACAGCACCTCTCCCCTCACAAAATCACTCACCTGCAGGGATCTGAAACCATTCTCTTTGGACAGCTCATACGTTTCCTCCAAACCTGCGAGCTTGCCCCCTATAAACAAGCCCCTAAAGTGCTCTATCCTCACCAGCCACCACCCCCGGGACCTCACATTCAGCCCCGCCGGCACAGACATGTGATTGTCACATATCGGTGCCCACAACAACATGACCTCTAACCCGAAATGCTGCCTGCACTGGCTCCACACCCGCAACGCTGAAACCATCACCGAACTCACAGAGTACCGGACTGATGAGAACAGAAGTGGTGCCACAAACAGAAGTGGTGCCCTCCAACTCATCGCCCTCTCCTCCACTGCCCATTTCCTCACCATTGCGATGTTCGCCACCCAATAATAATTAATCAAACTCGGCATCGCATGCCATCCCCCCACCCCCCTCACCCACTCTCCTCACCCAGTTTCAGGTGTCTTCTCTGCCCTTTAGGAATCATTATGTGTCAAAAAAAAAGAGATAATAATGAGAAAAATTTTAAAAGTCTGAACTTTGTGATGAACTTTAAATCCCCACCTGAGTATATCCTCACTGCTGAGAACTGTTCAGTGTGAGCCTATAATGAACTGTAAAAAATGAGATGTATCAAACTTTGTCGCTGAAAAATAATCTGTAGTGATACCTGCACTGGGCAACGCTGTCTCCTGCACTGTTGTTGTCACATATTTAATTTCAAAATTTAATGTTCTGCTTTACTACAAATTTTGCAATAGCTGACAGTATTTTCATTTATTAACAACATGAATTCTACTGTTACTAGGTCCTAGGCATAAACTAGTCATTATATAAAATGTGTAACATATGCAGGGTACGTTTTTCTCTGTGACAAGTGGCCAAATAAATCTTCAAGTTTAGTTAAAGCAAGGGCAGTATGGTAGTGCAGTGGTTAGCACTGCTGCCTCATGGCACCGATCCAGACCGCTGCTCTGGGTCACTGTCCGTGTGGAGTTTGCACATTCTCCCCATGTTTGCGTGGGTTTCGCCCCCACAACCCAAAGATGTGCAGTGTAGGTGGATTGGCCACGCTACATTGCCCCTTAATTGGAAAAAATGAATTGGGTACTCTAAATTTGTTTAAAGAAAAGCGTAGTTAAATCAGGTCACATGGTCATTTTAGACAACTATTTTTGAATCTGGGTATTAATAAAATTTAATTGTATCACAGAAATAAAATAACCTTTGTAAATATTATTCATTACTAGGAATAATAAAGGCAATAGAAATCAGGAAGAGTACTTCAAATGCAGGAGAGAGGCTAAGGCTGGAAAATGGAAGGCTGAAAGGAAGCATGAGGATAGGATGGCAGGCTGCGCTAAAACAAATAGTAAAATGTTCTTCAAATATATTAATAGTAAAAGATTAGTGAAGGATAGAATGGCGCCTTCAAGGGACAAGCAGAGTTATCTGCTCACTGAAGGAGAGGGTATGGCAGAGGTACTAAATGAGTACTGTGCTTCCATTTTTACCAAAATAGAAGATGGTGACAATAGTCTAGTTGAAAATGTGAGCATTGAGCAACTGAGCAATATAGTGATAGATAAAAAAGAGGTGCTAAAAAAGCTGGCAGCATTCCACGTAGAGAAGTCGCCAGGCCCGGATGGGATGAATCCTAGACTGGAGAGAGAGGTAAGGGAAGAAATTGTGGAGCCGTTGACATAAATTTTCCAGGCCTCTCTGAACACAGGATTAGTGCCAGGTGACTGGAGGATTGTAAATGTGACACTGTTTTTTAAGAAAGGGGCAAAGGGATAACATAGGAAACTACAGACCTGTCAGCTTGACAGCTAATGGTGGGAAAACTGATGGAGGCCATAATACGGGATAAGATAAATATACACTTAGAGAAAAATAAGTGTATAAGACCATAAAAATTAGGCCATTTGGCCCATTGAGTCAGTTCCATCATTCAATCATGGCTGAAATGTTTCTCATCCTCATTCTCCTGCCTCCTTACCATAACCCCTTATCCCCTTATTAATCAAGAACCTATCTCTCTCTATCTTAAAGACACTCAGTCACTTGGCCTCCACAGTCTTCTGTGACAAAGAGTCCCACAGATTCACCACCTTCTGGCTGAAGAAATTCCTCATCATCTCTGTTTTAAAGGATCATCCCTTCAGTCTGAGGCTGTGCCCTTGGGTTCTAGTTCCTCTTACTAGTGGAAACATCCTCGCCATGTTCACTCAATCTAGGCCTCTCAGTATTGTGTAAGTTTCAATGAGACCCCCCCCCCCCCCCACCTCCCACACCCCACCATCCTTCTAAACTCCATTGAGTACAGATCCCGAGTCTTCAACCGCCTCTCATATGACAACTCCATCATTCCAGGGATCATTCCTGTAAATCTCCTTTGGACCCTTTCTAAGGCCAGAACATCCTTCCTTAGTTACGGGGCCCAAAACTGCTCACAGTATTCCAAATGGGGACTGACCAGAGCCTTATACAGCCTCAACAGTACATCCCTGCTCTTGTATTCTAGCCCACATTGCTAACATTGCATTTGCCTTCCTAACGGCCAACTGAACCTGCATGTTAACGTGAAGAGTATCCTGAACTAGGACTCCTAAGTCTCTTTGTGCTTCTGATTTTCAAAGCCTTTTCCTATTAGAAAATAGTCTATACCTCTGGGATTCCTACTAAAGTGCACAACTTCACACTTTTCTACATTGTATTTTGTCTGCCACTTCTTTGCTCACTCTCCTAGCCTGTCCAGGTTCTTCTGCAGCTTCTCAGCTTCCTCATCACAATCTGTCCCTCTACATATCTTTGTATCATAACACAAGACAGTCAACATGGATTTGTTAGGGGCAGGTCATGTCGGACATATTTACTTGAGCTCTTTGATGGGATGACACAGCAGTAGATAAGAGCAGTGCTGTGGATGTTCTATATATGGACTTTCAGAAACTATTTGATATGGTGCCACATGGTTGGGTTGATTAGCAAATTAGAAATGTTTGGAATTGTTGGGTCCTTGGCAGCATGGATTAGAAGTTGGCTAAGAGATAGGAAACTGAGGGTAAGTATCTATGGACATTTCTCAGACTGGAGACAAGTTGAAAGTGGTGTTCCCCTTGCTTTTTCTGATTTGTATAAACAATTTACAGATGGATGTTGAGGGCAAAATCTCTAAATTTTTAGATGATACTAAACTAGGGGAAATAGTGAACTGTAAAGATGATGCTGAGCGACTTCAGAGGGACATTGACAAGTTGGCCAAATGGGCAGACACCTGGCAGATGAATTTCAATACCGAGAAACATGAGGTCATGCATTTTGTGAAAACAAACATGGGGAGACAATACAGGATCAACAATACAACTTTGAGGGGAGTACAGGAGCAGAGGGACCTCGGGTTTCAAGTGCAGAATTCTCTGAAGGTGATGAGGCAAGTTAAACAGTTGTTAAGAAAGCTTAAAGGATCCTTGGGTTTATAAATTGAGGCATAGAGTATAAAAGGGGGGAAGTGATGCTACACCTCTACCAATCATTGATCAGACCACATTTGGAGTATTGTGTTCGGTTCTATGCACTTTATTTAAAGAAGGATGTTAAAGCGCTAGAGAGAGAGTGCAGATGAGATTTACTAGAATACCACCAGGAATTAGGAATTTTAGACAAAAGGAAAGATTAGAGAAATTGGGCTCGTTCTCCTTGAGCAGAGAAGATTAAGAGGCGACCTTATTGAGATGTTCAAAATTCTGAACAATTGTGACAGAGTAAAGAAGAATATTCTGTTTCCACTAGTTGGTAATTCAGTGACGAGGGTCACAATTTCATGATGGTCTGCAAGAGAGATAGGAGTGAGATGAGGAAAAACGTCTTTACTCAGAGAGTTGTTGGGATATGGAATGCCTGCCTGGGAGAGTGGTGGAGGGAGATTCTATAGAATGTTTCAAAAGAGAACTGTATACATATTTGAAAGTGATGAATTGAGAAGGTGACGGAGATAGGGCTGGGGAATAGGACTAGCTAGGAAGCTCTTTCGGAGCCAGTGATGACGTGATTGGCCGAAAGGCCTCCTTCTGAGCTGTAAAATTCTGTGATTCTGTTATTCCAATTTACTCTGGATTATGTTAAATGATACTGATTGACCATAGCCAGTTTGACCCCTTCCTACTTCATAACCAAGAATAGTAGAGATAATACAAACTAATAGAGATAATACAAACGGTGTGTTATTTTCGCATCTTTACATAAAATATCTGAACCCTGGATTCCAGGCCATAGCTCACTTCTAAATAACGATTATTCAATCTATAAATCATCTAAAGCTCACCATTAGCTCCCAGCCTGAATTTCGGGATTTATTTGTCCAGCATGCCTGTCATGCATTATATTTCACATTTGAGAATCACATTTCTAATTACACCAAATGTGGACTGTTTGGTTCAAACTTCAAATTCATGAAATAGTGACAACTCAGACTCAATAGATTGACAACATATTAATCAAAAGGGCCAAATACTATGCACAGAGTAATATGGGTATACTCGTGCAAGGAACATAGAAAGTTAACATGCATGTACAGCAGGTAATTAGGAAGAATGGGCAGCACGGTAGCACAAGTGATTAGCACTGTGGCTTCACAGCGCCAGTGTCCCAGGTTCGATTCCCTGCTGGGTCACTGTCTGTGCGGAGACTCCCCTGAGTCTGCGTGGGTTTCCTCCGGGTGCTCCGGTTTCCTCCCACAGTCCAAAGGCATGCAGGTTAGGTGGATTGGCCATGATAAATTGCCCTTAGTGACCATAAAAGTTTAGGAGGGGTTACTGGGTTACGGGAATAGGGTGGAAGTGAGGGCTTAAGTGGGTAGGTGCAGACTCGATGGGCCAAATGGCCTCCTTCTGCACTGTATGTTTTATGTAAACTATGAAGGCAAAAGGCATGTTGGCCTCTATTGCAAGTGGATTCGAATAGAAGAATAAAATAGACTTGCTACAATTGCACTGGGCTATAGTGAAAACACCATCACGCATATTCAGTTTTTGATAAATCAAACTCAAAGACCAAAACGGGGCATCCACATGTGGTGAAGATTCTTCTTATGGTGATATATAGATCCGACTATTTCACCATTGGGGAATAAGGGGTGCTGAGAGAAGTCCTTGAGCTTCCTCAGTGAAACATGGTTCAGTTGGTAGCATTTTCACCTCTGTATCAAAGAGTTGCAGATCCACACCAGGATATTAGCATCAAAATCAAGGCTGACACTTCACTGCAGTACAGAGGTTGGAAAAGAAAGTACAGTGCTGCACTTTCAGGGGCTGGTTTAGCTCACTCAGCTAAATCGCTGGCTTTTAAAGCAGACCAAGCAGGCCAGCAGCACGGTTCGATTCCCGTACCAGCCTCCCCGGACAGGCGCCGGAATGTGGCGACTAGGGGCTTTTCACAGTAACTTCATTGAAGCCTACTCGTGACAATAAGCGATTTTCATTTTCATTTCACTATCAGAGGTGGGTAAGATGTTAAATTGAGGCTCAGTCTTCTCAGGTGAACGTAAAATATCCCATCACATTATTCTAAAGAAGAGTCAAAAGGGGAGTTTTCGCTCGTGCCCTGGTCAATATTTATCCCTTAATCAGTGTCACAAAAGACATTGGCCAGAATCCTATGGTCATTCACGCCAGTAGGATTCTCTGGTCCCTCCAGCTCCACATCCATGCTATGGGATTCCTGGCGGCGTGTGCGGCTTCAATGGGAATGGACAGCGACGGGACTCGAGAATCCCGCTGCCGGTGAACAGCACGTCCCCTCCTACCACCAAGAAACATGGGGACGGGGAGGCTGGACAATCCCGCCCATTATCCCATCACTGTCTAATTGTTGTTGAGCATGCTGTGCACAGATTGATTTCTGCATTTCCTACATTACAACAGTGATTACACTTCAAAAGTACTTTACTGGGTGTAAACCATTTGTGGATTTCCTAGGGCCATAAAAGACCCTATATAAATGTAAGTCATTCTTTCTCTCAAAAGGTCAGACAAATCAAGTGTGATGCAAGGGAACCAAATTGAAATGAAACATCCATAGGAGCCAGACCCAGACGTAGGAGCCAGACCCAGACGTATTATAACCAGGGACTTAAATCCAATAGTCTACCATGGGAATTAGATCCAGTGCCTGTGCCCACAGAGTTTTCAGCAGAATGGCAGAGGTAAGAGACTGGAAATATGTCACTTATCAGCCTGCACCTTCAGTCCAGGGCGAACCATGGGAAGAAGAGATCCAACTTTAATTCAGTGGCAAATGGTGTTGTGATTTCCTTGTTCATGCTTCACAAAGTTATTGGCAGAGTTCCTGGACAATTCTCTCCCGTTTTCCCACCTGCCCTCTCTACCAAGAGGAAATCAATTTCATTTTAAAATGAGGAGGAATAATGTCGCTGAAGCCACTTTTCGCTGAGTGCTGTGATTTTCACAGACTCAGCAGCATCTCAAACATAAAGTAGTCGTCGGCCTCCAAGACTGAGTGAAATCATGCATGTACAATGAGTATTAACATAATTCCCAGCCAATCAATGCTCTTCTTTTGGCGTGACTGCATTCTAATCATTAGCATTGGGCAACTTTTTTCTTCCTCGGTGGCTTTAAATTATGTCCGAAGTAGGTTTACAAAAAGATCATTGTATCTTGAAACAAAGTTTCAGTTGCTGGGATACCACAGCACAAAAGATAACTTGTCAAATGTATTTTCCCACCAACTGAGACATTATCAGTGGTGTTGTAGGTGTAACGTGAAGAACGGATCTGCTGGGTCATTGATGTAAAGTGACCCCTCTATCCAACCAAGATAAATTAGATCCTTATCTCTCTATAAGGATATAATGTCACTACTGCACATAAAAAAATAAAATCATGTACCTTGCTTTTTGAACTTTGAACCTTGAAGAACAATTTAAACTCGAATGTAACATATAACAAGTGTCCTCTTTTTCGGTTTTCTCTTCCGAAGCTGGTAGCTCTTTCTAAAATTTGGTCCCACGGATGGAGCCACCTTTACTAAGTAAAACATGGCAAAGGACTAGCATCAATGGAGTCCCATCAATGAGTGTCATAGAATTCCAATTGGACTGGAGTGAATCGCTAATCTGACAGCGTGAAAGAAGCGCATTAACATCAGTCAAACTGGTTGGCATTTCAAATAGAAACAAAATTCAATCCTCTACTACAGATCCCAGGACAGCAAAAAAAGAGCATCTTTCTCCATGAAAAGAGGGCTCTCGTGAATAGGAATGTTATTTTATGGGTGACATCAATCAACCAAACAAAAACTGGTAGAGAGCTGCAATTGGCTGCCTGCTAACTGCAAACTCAATGCCATCTTGGTGATCAGCAAATCTGGGCCTATCTGATCGCCAGAAAGTCTTGGTCCTGTTTTTCTTGCTCCAGACTTCCTGGTGTGCAAATCTGCCCCAGACATATGTCTTTCCTGTTACCTCCACTCCTAACTTCTTTTGTAATCCTGTTTGACTTTCCTTTTGTCTGCACTACCTCTTTGCTTTGAAAGAATGAGATGGCAGGTTCTATGATAGTAAGGGATGCTTTGGAAAGATTTGTAAGGGATTTTGCCTTGTCCTGTTCTGCATGAGCAGGCCCTGCAGCAGCAGCAGAAGCCCTTTTGGGGTTCACAAATTCAAGACGAGAGGTGAGATGGATTAAGCCACAAATAATGGGATTGGTTCAAATACATTTCAAAATCAGAATCAACTTCAAATGATAATTCTTATCAAAGTTGTGTGGTACAAATAGAATTCAAATAGCCTACAGTGCTCTATTTCATTTTCCATTTAAAATATTTAATAAAACTAGGAATCTGCAACAAGTATTTCAGTCAACATGACACATTTGTATTTCAATAACTGTGAAAATATCAACATGTACAAAAATGAATCAAAGTGCATAAAACAAGGAAAATTCTACTTTTTCTTACATAATCTAGTAGATAACATATATATTCTAATTTTAGGAAAATAAACTGGTGCAACTTTCAAAAGAACACACCTATAAAAGGTGAGTGCTTCTTGGTCTTTGGAATAGATGTGATATTTAGAAAAAAATAGAATACATTTTTATCCTTTAACTGTTCTATTTTTCCTAAAATTTATGTTACGAACAAAGACACTCAATTACAGGGAACCAAACCTTAAGGTTTATACGTAAATTTAAAAAAAACAAACAGCAGACAAATGCTAGGTGAACAAATGTCACAAGATCCATTTTCCATTAAAAGGTGCAACCAAAGATGCAATCTTAATGCGAAAATCATCTGTACTGGTGCCTTGGATGTGATTAACTAATTATGTGCACTTGGAACCTTCCTGGTCTGTATACTTCATTTCCAAACCTAAACCACCAGGGTTTTTATTACTTTATCAGAGTTACAAAGCCAGAGCTCAGACAGGAGCAACTCATAATTGAGCTCCTTACCTGCTCCAAAAACCAATTCAAATTGAATTGAATGCATGGTCCCCACAAGAGAGATTTACCAGATCCAGGTGTTACACCTGACCTTATGCTTTTCTTTACGGACATTCAATTCCAATAGGTTTCAGTGGGGAGCTGTCATTTAAACAGCCTTAATTGGATTACTGATACGTTATTATGGCTAAATAGTGAGCCCATTTATTTTGATCAAGTGATTTTCTTCACAGGATAGGGCTGTAATCCAGGTTGTTTTTCACGTAATATTTTCCAGTGTTTTAGAGTTATTGATGCTTTTATGTTGTGGCCCAGACATTGATAAATGGTAAGTGTGGGAGAAATTTGCGGGACCTGCCAGCCTTTGTCCTCAAGAGTGTGGTGAAATGCAAATCGAAATGGATGAATCAATTTTTCCTCCAACATTGCGCCTGACGTGCTGGGAAGTCATCAAGTATAGATAGCAGGGGGCTGGCATCTAATTAACTGTAGCACACCAAGTTCTTAACTCGACATCTGAGAACTTCCTCTGGGTAATGCGGAACAGCCACTGTAACTTTAGTAAACCATCAAAAGTTCTGTTTACCTGGAATATTATGGTGGCTGATCAAGAGGACACCGAGGAAATTCCCAGCATAGATCCACAGATCGGAAATTCCTGCATTTGAATCATGTGATAATTTTCAGGATCCCAATATATTGTAATTTCCCCCATCCATGAATTCAGTTGAAATGTATTTTATTCTTAACAACAAGGTTTAATTACTGTGGGATCAATTAATGTTCAGGAAAATATTTTTCCACAAGTTATCATTCTGAAGCCTCGTTAACAGATTACTAAACTCTTGTTGCTTTCCGTTTGTAGGGTGGGCCAACCATTCCACACTAAATCACTCCATTTATTCATCCCAGAGCCATAGCCAAGGGAACTGTGTGATTCCAATTTGTTAAAATGATTTTTTTTTACTCGTGGCTCTTGTGGTGAAACAGCAATGAACTCTCTCTGGAACTACAAGCTGAGAAATATGTAGCAGAGATCAAATGTTGTAGGGATTTCCTGTACTACAGAGGTCTTCAAATTTAAGTCTGTCAAAGCATTAAATTCCCAGGAATACAAGCTAAAAACATGCAGGAGTTAAGAGTAAGAATAATTCAGATTGATTTTTTTAAACTAAAGGGTAATAAAAAGGTTGAATATGGTAATAACTGAGGAATATTAATGGGTTGACAGAGAATTTGGCACAATTTTAGAGGGGTTGGGTTGAGCAATATGTTTGATCCATGAAGAAGGAATAGTTTTTTTTTTCAGCGTTGTCATCTTTTCTTGTTCCAAATAAAATTCTATGTGATAGATGAGAGCCTAAAGTTTCGACAATTCTTTTGGGCAGTAGATTGTAAGAGTATTGTCAGGGGGCAGATAATCTACTCCCACCAAGATTTTCTGACCCTTTTCTGACTCTGATTTTCTGATTCGAGAACCTTTGTCACTGCTGTCTTTACTATCCTTTACTATCAGGGCTACATCTCCTCCTTTTCCATTCTGCCTATCCTTTCAAAACGATGTGTAGCCTGGAATTTTTATTTCCCAACCTGGGTCACCTTCTAGCCATGTTTCTGTAATGGTAATTAGATCTGAAACATGAACCCGTAACTTCATCTCCAGCCAACACTTAAGTTGCTGATCCACCGCACTTGCGTGGCGTGACAACTCAGAAATGCGGGGGTACGGGCATCCGCACTGGAAGCGTGCAACGTTTAAACTTCTGGCCATTTAGTTTTATCCTGCTTGAAGCACTGCGCTGAGCTGGAGCTGCTGAATGAAAAATCCAAGGACAGCGCTAACTTCGACCACTTGCTCTGATGTTAGGTGGGTTTTTACACCCTTTTGATGCACGATCAATAACTCCCGAAGCAAGATTGTAGGACAATTGAAGGCTTTATTGAACTAGATGTTTCCCCCAGCAGCGCAGGTACAGAATGCAGCAGCTAGGGAAACACAGACTCTTATACTCCGCCTTACTGGGCAGAACCAGCAGGCAGGCTTCACCAATGATCTTACAGTATCAGGTACCTCCAACAACAATGATCTTACAGCATAAGGTACCTCCGACCTAGTTACTGTAATACCCCTAATACCGACTACCACACCTTTTATTTGCACTTTTATTTTTTGGTCCTGCAGAGGCAGGAGATGTCAGGAGCCATTTGTTTGGTAGGTTCATATTTTATATTATTTGTGTTAAGCATTTATAAATATGTTTAAAATGCAAATAAATTGAAAGGAAGGTATTTTTATTTATTTTTTAATTTGGTTTGTCAAGAGGCTGTTAATTCCATTAAAAGGGTACTTTACCCACAAAACATTGGAGCCATTCATCTGGCTGCTCCAGGACCTGTTTGTGGGCAGCAACTAAGTAACCAGGGACAAAGATAAAGTAGCCAAGACGCAAAAGGAAAGAGGGGGGAATACCCGGGGAAACAAGGAAGCACAGCCAAACCCAGCGGGAGAGAGTGGGGGCAGCAGTGAAGGGAGGGGGTTTGGGGGGGGGGGGGGGGACAACGGAGGGGAACCAGGAGTGAGAAAAGAGAGGGGATCACAAGCGGGAAAGGAAGCACAGGGTAACATAATGGCCACAATGTTATGTTCTCCTTTACTATCAGGGCTACATCTCCTCCTTTTCCAAGGCGGAAAGAAAACAAAAGAACAAAAGGAAGAAATGGTCGAAAGTCTAAACTCGTGTAAATAAACAATAAAAAACGACCGCAAGGTAAATAACATTAGGCGCACCACCCGTTCCCCGCACCCCCCCCCCCCCCCCCCTGCTTGCAGAAGCCTTTATCATTCTGTGTGTATTTATACTGTGCTATGTACAACAAAAACCTAATAAAATGTTTTTTTTTAAAAGGGTACTATACTGTATAAAGTGAGTCTGGAGTCACAGAAAATGAAAGAAAGATTATTTTTAAACTTTGGTTTGTCATGAGGCTGTTAATTCCATTAAAGGAACTTTAATGGATAGAATGCAGTGATCACTCGCTAATGAGTGTGATTGTCCACTTAAGATACTACATATTACTGGTCACGGGTTCTGTGGTCCTTGCGTGGCTGATGAATGATGAGCTCGATCCTGGAGCTGCATCTTCAATAATTTAATTGACAGGAGTTTCCAAAAGGTGTGATCTGTCCTTGGACGCTAGGTCGCGGGTATTCCTCTCACAAGTTCCTTTTTCAGGCTTCCTCTAGCTGTTTGTCAAAGATTGTGAAGAAGATGTTCTCGAAGATTGTGACCCTCCAGTCAAAAGGTTCCTCCAAGTAAGTTTCTTCTGAGCTGAGGTCTCAAAGGCATTGACGTCTATGTCAAGTGTCTAAGTGGCTTTGAAGAGCTTTCTTTGTTCCCCTCTTATTCGGGATGCTTCTTGAGCTGGATGAAGAAGATTTGCTTTGGCAGTTGGGACTCTGACATCCAAAGCATATGGGCGGCCCAACGGAATTGGTTTCAGATGATCATGGCCTTGATATTGACTATTGACTCCTTGAAAGACATTAATGTTAGCACACCTGTCCACCCAGATCATTCAGAGCTAAAGTACATTTGGATTTTGCAATGTATTTTAAGCTGTATTAAGAGTCTCCTTGATGTAATGTTCACCCTTACAAGCCTCAGTGATTACTTCAAATGCTTTAGCAAAGTTTAATATCTTAGTTGACACATGCAAGCCTCCTGTAAGCTAATGTGAACTATCTCCCTGTATTTTGGAAAGATAGACTGAAAGGAAAGGGAGGTGGTGCAGCTTTGCTGATGAAAAAAGGGATCAGTGCTGGAGTGAGAAATGATATAAGCACTGGGGTTCAAGATGTGGAATCGGTCTGGGTAGAAATAAGAAATAGCAAAGGGAATAAGCCCCCGGTGGGAGTAATCTCTAGGTTCCCAAACAGTAGTTCTGCAGTGGGGCACAGTATAAACCAGGATATACTGAAGGCTTGTAAGAAAGGTATGGCAATAATCATGGGTGATTTAATATGCAAATAGACCAGATTAATTAAATTGTATTGGAGATTTTCTCTTGGACCAACCAGGGAGCAGAGTACTCTGGATTTGGTATTGTGTAATGAGGAGGGTTAGTTAATGACCACATAGTTAAGGATTCTCTAGGGAATTGTAACTATAGTGTGATGGAATTCAAAATTCAGTTTGGGGGCGAGAAAGTGAAATGAAAAATTAAATGAAAATCGCTTATTGTCACGAGTAGGCTTCAAATGAAGTTACTGTGAAAAGCCCCTAGTCGCCACATTCCGGCGCCTGTTCGGGGAGGCTGTTACGGGAATCGAACCATGCTGCTGGCTTGCCCTGGTCTGCTTTCAAAGCCAGCGATTTAGCCCAGTGAGCTAAACAGCCCACTCTCGCATTCTGGAATTAAACAAAGGTAATTACATAGGCATGAGGACAGATTTGGCCCGAGTAGAGTGGGCAGGAAGGCTAAATTGTAGTAGGACAGCTGATGTTGTTTAAGGGAATACTCAATTCCGCACAACTAAAATATATTCCAGAGAAGAAGAAAGATGGTAAGAGGAGTAAAAAAAAACATCCATGGCTAAGCAAAGAAGCTAAGGACACCATAAAGACAAAAACTGAGGTATACCATGTTGCAAAGGCCAGTGGGCAGGCTGGAAGATTAGGAAACTTTCAAACATAAGCAAAGGGTCACTAAGAAAGTAATAAAAAGAGCTAAGGTAAATTATGACCGAAAGCTAGCGCAAAGTATCAAAAAGGATAGATGTGGATGGAGGGGAGGGAGGGGGGGGGGGGGGGGGGGGGGGGGGGGGTTATAATCAGCAAGTTTGCAGATGCCACAAAAATTGGTTGTGTGGTAAGTAGGGAGGAGGAAAGCCTTGGATTACAGGATGATACAGACGGCCTGGTCAGATGGGCAAAAAAGTGGCAAATGAAATTTAAGCCTGAAAAATGTGAGTTGATGCATTTTGGGAGGACTAGCAAAGCAAGGGATCACACAATGAACAGTAGGACGCTGGGAAGCACAGAGGACCGTAGGGATCTTGATGCGCATGTCCAAAGATCCCTGAAGGGAAATTGTCAGGTGGATAAGTTGGTTAAGAAGTCATATGGGTTACTTGCCTTTGTTAGCCGAGGTGAGCAGGGAGGCTATGATGGAGTCATATAAAATGCTTGTTAGGTCACAGCAGCAGTATTGTCTGCAGCTCTGGTTGCCACACTAGAGGAACGATGCAGAGGAGATTCCCCAGGATGTTACCTGGGCTGGAGTGTTTCAGCAATGAAGGGCTGGAGTGTTTCAGCTATGAAAGGCTGGATTCTCTGGCTGCCAACACTGAAATCGCATTCAGCGAATGACCAGAGAATCAAAGTTTACGACCAAATCAGGACATTGCCTGAGGCCTGCGCCACCCCCCCCCCCCCCCCCCCCCCCCCCCCGACTGGATGGGTTCCCGATGGCATGGGTCTGTCATGGTCTCACCTGTTGGGAACTCGGTGTGACGTCTGTGGACTCAGTCCAGCGCCGCCATAGTTGGGGGAGGGCCGATCCACGGGCAGGGGGTGGCATTATTCGGGGCTGGGGGCACTGTAAGTGGGTAGTCCAGGGCGCACGAGCTGGCTGAAGGGGGGGACTATTTTGTGGGCTGGGTCCGTGAGCGGTGTCCGCCATGAAGCTCGGCCACGGATCTGGCAATTCTCCGGGATGTCTTGGCAGCTAGAGCCTGGTGCCTTACACTGCCATCCTGCTAGCCCCCAGCAAAACGGGGAATCAGTGGCCGTTTTGCACCAGTTTTGCACCGTTCCCAGACCTGCGTGGGGACTCATCCCCAGAATTGGAGAATGCAGCCCGAAGAGAGGCTGGGGTGGTTTCCTTCGGGCAGAGAAGGCTGAGGGGAGACCTGATTGAAATGTACAAAATTATGCGGGACATACTAGGGTGGATAGGAAGAAAGGGGTCAATAACCAGGGGGCATAGATTTAAGGTCACGGGCAGGAGACTTAGAGGGGATTTGAGGAACAGCTTTTCACCCAGAGGGTGATGGAAATCTGGAACTCACTGTCTGAAAGGGTGTAGAGGCAGGAACCCTCACAACATTTAAGAAGCATTTAGATGAGCACTTGAACTGCCAGTGCATACAAGATGGCAGACCAAGTCCTGAAAATGGGATTAGGATAGGTGCTTGACGGCTGGCAGAAACACAATGTGTCAAAGGCCCTCCCTCTGTGTTGTAAAGCTCTATGACTCAGGACATGTGTTCCTTTATATCACAGTCTGTGTGGTTTTGTATCCAGTCCCATATTTACCCTTTCCATACCAGACCCCTATACTACAGGAGCGGGGCCTACCGATCACGAAGAGAACTCGGCTGATGTTCCAGTGAATGCCTTCTAACCTGCTGGCCTTGGCATCTGTTCTCCTCTGTTCCCTCCAAGAGCCACAACTCCGGCCTGTCCTCGACTCTGGAAGATGAAAATTCCATGTAAATGTACACGTCAAGAACGCAATGTGTGGAAATGGCCCGACGTGTGCTACCAACTCTTAGGAGGAAATCATGACCTATGAATTCTGTATTGTTGAGGTGCTGGGAAAAAAAATAAGTTAGCATATGAAACCGTGGGAATGCAGGAAGAAGAAACATTGTGCAAATTGTAAATTTGGAGGTTTGTTCATTCATGCCTTCCAGTAAGGTTCACAATGTTAAAAATCGTAGTAAAAGGAATACACAAAATCGATTGACTACTCCATAAATCATAGGATTTTTGCTAAATAAGCTGCAGCAATGCTCTATGATTCTCAAACAGTTAATAATTTGCTCAGCATGAGCCTGTCCTGCAGATGTGGGCACCGATCCAAGACATAGTTTTGTTTCAATGGCCTCACCATTTTTGTTTCAACATGTTTACTGACTGGATTCTGCAAACAAGGAAATAGTTAGTAGTTCTCTAGATGTTTCTGTTTTTCTTTCAAGATCGATGAACACCACAAACAGCAGAGCAGGAGCAGCAGATTATTTATTTATTCTTCCCATCCTCTTGGGTGGTGTAGGATCCTCGCCCCTGCTCAACAAATCAGAAGTAACAGAACATATTTAAACTGATACTCTTGGAGAAACACTCAGGTGGATGGGTAGTGAAGAGGCTCTCTTTTGGGGAAGACAAAATCAGCATGACCCCAGTCTTAACTGCGTGTTATTTGAAGTAAATGTCATGGCAGTTGTATCATAAGATCATCATACGATAAATCCATTCATGGCACTTGAGTTGTTCCATCATTAAATCCTTTTCCAGAATTCACTTGGCCTGTTTTGATGTATCTAGCCCCCACTAAAGTCAATTGCATTTAGTACTCTAGTCCAGGGAGGGAACATTTTGAGCCAAGTTTGTTGCATCTAACTATTTTTCAGTGACCGCCTGCTGGAAGTGTGTGGATCTCTGAGTCAAGAGAGGATGGATTATGGTGAGATGTGAATCTCTTGTAGTCCAATAGTGCACCTTTATTTTTTTCTCTTTAAATTAGAACAGATAGATCTTCCTTATATTGTCACCTTTGATTCATCCCTTTCCACTGACTGTAAATCGCATTTTATGAATGATAGTAACATTGCAACTATATCCACAGATTATGGTGAAAAACAAGAAGAATTGTAACCAACAAGCACACTGTTATTTCACTTAAAGGGTCATGAAGGTATGCCATTTAATCTCTCTTGTCTTCCACCTTGTCACAGACCTTCATTTTTTTAATCTTTCCTCCCCTTGTACTCGCTTAGAGCCTGTTACATCTCTAACTTTCCATTTGTGATAAAAGCTCGTCAGTCTGAAATGTTAGCTTTCTTGTCTTGCTCCACAGATTCTGTTTAAATATTTCCAACAAATTTTCATTTCATGAGGGCACAAATATCACCTATTTCTAATTCTCAAGTGCTTTTTCCTCCTTTTTCTTAATTTAATTTGTTTGATATCTTCACACACTTCTTTTCCCACCTTTGGGAAATAGTGGAGAAATGTTGGAAGGATTAGCAGACTGGTTGTCAGTTGAACCTCACCATTAACACTCCACCTATGGCCAACAAGTCCTGGATTGGGACTTAAACCTAGAAGCTCAAGCTCAGAGGCAAAGGCACTACTGAGCCTCAATACCGCCGTGATTTTCGGAGTGGTTATCACCATTCTAAATCTTTCAATATGTCGCTCCCTCCATTGCCAATCATTCACTTTCTTCACATTATCCTTTCTTAAGCCTTTATTGATATATCACTCCTGTTAAAAATGTCCACTGTGTCCACCCCTCAAACGCCAATTCCTCAGGTCTCATGCCTACTCTATTGTCTTTCCCAGTTAATCAATATCCTCAATGTAATCATTCCTGGGTATTTATTTTTCTCTGTATGATTATTCTCCACCCCAGTCCTGCTCTTTATTCTCTGTATAATGTTGCCAGACATGCATAAACCAGGAAGCACAACTTGACTATACTTTGAGCAAATTGTCCCTGGCAACTACATCTGCTGAACTGCATTTTAGGGCTTCAAGATCCATGCATGCAGAAAAGGCTCTTGATTGTAAGTGCAAACTAATGTTAGATCTTTTTCTTCAGCCACTCTAATATAGAAAATAAGAGCAAGAGGAGACCATTCAGCCCATTGATCCTGCTCCGCCATTCATTATGATCACGGTTGATCATCCACCACAATGGCCTGTTCCCGCCTTCCCCCATATGGTCCTGGATTCCCCCCACCATCGGGAACATCCTTCCTGCATCTACCTTGTCTAGTCCTGTTAGAATTTTATAGATTTCTTTGAGATTCCCCCACATCTTCTGAACTCCAATGAATATAATCCTAACCGCTTCAATCTCTTCTCACATATCAGTCCCACCATCCCAGGAATCAGTCTGGTAAAACTTCGCTGCCCTCCTTCCATAGCAAGAACATACTTCCTCAGAAAAGGAGATCAAAACTGCACACAATATTCCAAGTGTGGTCTCACCAAGGCGCTGAATAAATACAGCAAGACATCCCTGCTCCTGTACTCAAATCCTCTCGCTATGAAGGCCAACATACCATTTGCCCTCTTTACCACCTGCTGCACCTACATGCTTACCTTCAGTGACTGGTGTACAAGGATGCCCAGGGCTCATTACACATTCGCTCAATTTATAGCCATTCAGATAATAATCTGCCTTCCCATTTTGCTACCAAAATGGATAACCTCACATTTATCCATATTATATTGCATCTGCCATGCATTTACCCACTCACCCAGCTTTTCCAAATCACACTGAAGCATCTCTGCATCCTCCTCACAGCTCACCCTCCCACCCTTGCCCCACAATGGGCACACATACCTGTTTGGATTCTCAAAATGCCCACTGTTCTCGGAATTTGGAATGTGCTCACAAGTAGCATGAAATTGGGGGTCACACTCTGCTGCTGGGAGCACAGGGTTTCCTGCTCCTGTCATGCTATAAGAACCATACTTCCCCAGTGCTTTTAGCCCTCCATCTCAATCTCTTCGTGTGTCTGGCTGCATTTAAATCTCTCAGCATGCTACTCCTTTTTTCCCAGTCATGCAGTGTGTTTATTCCTCCATTAAAAGTAATCTATGTTTTCCTAATGAAATTGTTCCTTCTTATCATCTCACAGATATTTTATACATCAACTGTACCGATGGTGCACTTAATTCTTTTACAGGATTCAATTTAGCATCTTCATTTACATAGTGCTTTTGACAGACTGAAGAGTCTAAATTGGATAGCCCCCCCCCCCCCCCCCCCCCCCCAAACCTGGGCATAAGAACATAAGAACTAGGAGCAGGAGTAGGCCATCTGGCCCCTCGAGCCTGCTCCGCCATTCACTGAGATCATGGCTAATCTTTTGTGGACTCAGCTCCACTTTCCGGCCCGAACACCATAACCCTCAATCCCTTTATTCTTCAAAAAACTATCTATCTTTACCTTAAAAACATTTAATAAAGGAGCCTCAACTGCTTCATTGGGCAAGGAATTCCATAGATTCACAACCCTCTGGGTGAAGAAGTTCCTCCTAAACTCAGTCCTAAATCTACTTCCCCTTATTTTGAGGCTATGCCCCTAATTCTGCTTTCACCCGCCAGTGGAAACAACCTGCCCGTATCTATCCTATCTATTCCCTTCATAATGTTATATGTTTCTATAAGATCCCCCCTCATCCTTCTAAATTCCAATGAGTAGTCCCAGTCCACTCAACCTCTCCTCGTAATCCAACTCCTTCAGCTCTGGGATTAACCTAGTGAATCTCCTCTGCACACCCTCCAGCGCCAGTGCGTCCTTTCTCAAGTAAGGAGACCAAAACTAAACACAATACTCCAGGTATGGCCTCACTAACACCTTATACAATTGCAGTATAACCTCCCTAGTCTTAAACTCCATCCCTCTAGCAATAAAGGACAAAATTCCATTTGCTTTCTTAATCACCTGTCGCACCTGTAAACCAACTTTTTGCGACTCATGCACTAGCACACCCAGGTCTCTCTGCACAGCAGCATGTTTTAATATTTTATCATTTAAATAATAATCCCGTTTGCTGTTATTCCTACCAAAATGGATAACCTCACATTTGTCAACATTGTATGTTGAGGGGCCTTGCAGTAGCAGCCAATAGTATCCCACATTCAACACCACTTGATGCATCATCACCAACTTTGAGCAACTCTTCCAAGCCCCGAGACTTCGACAAACTCAAGCACAGCTAAAATGTAATGAACAACTGGCCTGTAATTTGGATGATGATACCTTTAAATAGCACTTCTGGGAGGTGGGGCTCCTTCATGCTGCTAATGCAGCTCAACTGTCGATGTATAAGAGGGCATTAACCAGAGTAGCAAGGTCAAAAATGACACCACTGCTGCCAAACAAAGTTGGACACTGACTGGTGTCACACTCTGCCTGCTCTTAATATTTCTAATGCATGTTTGTAATGCCCTCATCTAGATGATTTTTTTCATGGATTGCCCTGGAAATAGGCAGAGGTGTTATTTTGCTTCTAAATTGGCACCCATAGTGCTGAAACTACTCGCGTTACCGGGCCGAATGGTACGGCCTAAATATCCCAAGATACTGCATGGAAGGAAATGTTGTCGGAGAAGAATTTAGGGATTATGACTGATAGTATGGTAAACGAGGTGGATTTTGAGGAGACTTTTGTTGATGAAGAGCAAGTAAAGTGGGAAGGTGCTAGAAATGCTGAAGTGTGACAATGCAGAGGATAAAATAAAAGTTCAAGAGACATTAATTGAGTGAAAAGCTAATTTAATGAATTTGAGAGCAAATGCCCTAATCAGGAACAGAGATCTACTTCCTAATGCTGATCTGAATATTAATTTCCATGCAGTATAGAACAAAGAAAGGTCAGTGCTGAAAGCAGTAGGCTAGATACATATTGGGCTAAATTTACTCCTCATGTTATGCTATAAGAATCCTTCTGCTCTTATTCTTAGTGTTAGCATGCCTAGGTATTATTTTTCTCACCTTTTCAGCCCTTTGCATCCACTGGAATTAGCGGCCCACATCTGCATTTTACAGAATTTTCAGCTGTTATTCATTTCAGTCCCTGACCAGAGATTTTAAAATTAGATAATTAGATGCAGACAGTTTTCTTTTTGTTCTGTACATGTAGTCATATTGTGTTGTGCTTCTTTCCCTAACATTTTGTATAGTTAGCAGCTTCGAACGGGAAAGTACTAATTATTTTACTCAGCTGGTGTCAGCACTGTGAAAATGTAATGTAGAAGTTGCCCTTTAGGCTCATGGTATCAATATTCCACTCGCCACACCTCCTCCAACAACCCCCCCCCCCCCCCCCCCCCCCCGGCCACACGCCCACCGCCCCCCGGGCCATTAATGCCCCCCCTCACTAGCCCATGTGGCGCTGTATCAGATATCCAGGACAAAACACTTTGTAAACCTAGCTTTGCTTCGTTTGCAACTTATTTATCAGGATAATGTCACACAGTTCAAACCTGATCAATGAGGAACATATCTTATCTGGACAAATGTAAAGAAACTATTGTCTACCTCTTATGTTTCAGAACAGTCTCATTTTCCAGAATCATTAGTGCTGTATCTTTAAAAGAGATGCAGTTTCAGTGGGTTTTACAATACATAGGTTGTAAGGCATAGAAACAGGCCTTTTAGCCCAACCAGTCCATGTGAGCATTTATGCTCCACTCTAACCTTCTCTCATCAAAATCTACCATCGTGAACAGATATTCCCTTCTGCCTCATTTGCTTATCTAATTTTCCTTTAAATACACCTATACTATTCAGTTCAGCCACTCTGCGTGGTATCGAGTTCCACATTCTCAGCACTCTTTGGTTGAAAAATCCCTAGTGGATGTCTTGATGACTATCTTATATTGACAACCTCAAGTTATGCTCTTCCCCATGAGAGGTAACATTAGGTGGAATTTACCTACTTTAAGAAATCTATAAAATTCTAACAGCACTGGACAAGGTAGATGCAGGAAGCATGTTCCTGATGGTGGGGGGAATCCAGGAGCGAGCTGGGAGGTGGGGTGGTCATATAATTGGGTGGGAAAGCTTGAGGTCGAGAGTCTTATCATCTCCCTGGCTCCCCTGAATTAAGTACAAGGTGGGGAGGGTTGAGGACACCCCTCCCAAAGACCATTTGAGACATTTAAGGGCCTCAGCCCGCTGCCACTGTTATTCAAACAGTGGCGGGCAGGAACCATGCCATGTGGGTACGTTGCCAAGTGTATGCTGGCCTGGTTGGGAGAATCCCTCCTGTTCTGGCACTCATTGTTCAATGGAGTGACCTCTGCCTCTCAGAGGCAGGATCTCAACCCTGAAGGATCTGGGAACCCCAACAACATGCAGCAGATTGCCTGACTGGCTTTTGATCATGATCCCAGAAATAGCTGCAATGGGGTTGCCACCAGCTCTCCAGACATTAATTCATCTCATTCTCTCTATATCCATTCAGTCAAAACATTTCAATAATTTTAAAGACCTCTAAGTCAACCCCTCAGTCTTTTGTGCAATAGATCATTCCTATTCATTCCTAATGATGGAACCATCAATTCAGTGAACACATGTAGTTGGATCTGAACAGAGGCTTTAATACACTTACAACAGAGCCAGCCTATTCGTCGTTGAACTTCAGATGAACTGGCAGGCTGGCTCTAAGGCCATGTATAATCTTTATACATCGGTCCCAGGGGGAGGAGTCCTGGGCGGAGCCAAGGAAGGAGCCCAGTACAAACTCTCACGTACTCCCAGAGCGACTCCCCCCTGGTGGTCAGATAGTGCAACTGCACTTACAATGGTGGATAGTGAACATATATACACGGAGTTATATTGGCAACTATATACAGCATTGGTCTTACAACGGGTAGATATCAAACATATATACATGGAGTGATATTGGCAACTATATATAGTGTGAATCACATTCACCACATTCACCCCCTGTTAAAAAAATTAAGTCCGGCGGTGGTGATGGCTCAAAGAGTCAGTCTATCCGGTGGACGAATTGTCCGTTTTAATCTGCGGAGCACCGGGGTTGCAGCCTCTTGCGGTGGCTGGGCGGGCGTCAAGGTCTGGGGTACGGTTGCCGGCTCCGGGGCGAGTCTTGTCCGAGCCTCATACACCTCCTGGTCGAATGGAGACTGGGGACGCGGGGGGCGGGCTGGTGCTGGCGCTCGGGTCTGGTGGGGTGAGCTCGCAGAATCGGGGGCGCAAGGGGGCGGCTGCATAGGGAACGGGGAAAGGAGTTCCTCGGTGGGGGTAGATGGGGGGCTGGATCCAGCGGGTGCCAGGTCCCGGAGGGATACTGTGTCCTGGCGACCGTCCGGGAACTCAACAAATGCGTACTGTGGGTTGGAATGAAGCAGGCGCACCTTTTCAACAATGAGGTCGGTTTTGTGCGCCCTGACATGCTTCCTTAGGAGAACCGGGCCTGGCGTCCTCAGCCACGCCGGAAGTGAGACCCCTGTGGTAGTGCCCCTGGAAAAAATGAAGAGCCGCTCGTATGGGGTTTGGTTGGTAGCTGTACAGAGGAGGGATCTAATTGCGTGGAACGCGTCAGGGAGGACTTCCTGCCATTGGGAAACTTGGAGCTTTCTGGACCTGAGGGTCAGTAGGACGGTCTTCCAGACCGTCGCATTCTCCCTCTCCACCTGTCCGTTCCCCCTGGGGTTGTAACTGGTAGTCCTGCTCAAGGCGATGCCCTTGTCAAGCAGGTACTGATGCAGCTCGTCACTCATAAAGGACGCACCCCGGTTGCTGTGCACGTAGCTGGGGAAACCGAACAGGGTAAAGACACTATGCAGGGCCCTAATGACTGTGTGGGAGGTCATATCGGAGCATGGGATGGCGAAGGGGAATCGGGAGAACTCGTCAATAATGTTAAGGAAGTAAATGTTTTTGTTAGTGGAGGGGAGTGGCCCTTTGAAATCGATCGCAAGGCGTTCAAAGGGCCTAGAAGCCTTGACCAGGTGGGCCCTGTCTGGTCTATAGAAGTGCGGTTTGCACTCCGCACAGACCGGGCAGTCCCTGGTGACCGCTTTTACCTCCTCGTTGGAGAAAGGCAGGTTTCGGGCTCTGATGTAGTGGGCGAGCCAGGTGACCCCTGGGTGCCAGAGGTCATCGTGGATGGCTTTTAGGCGGCTGATTTGCGCACTGGCGCATGTCCCGCATGATAGGGCATCCGAGGGCTCGTTGAGCTTCCCCGGTCGATATTTGATATCGTAATTGTATGTGGAGAGTTCAATCCTCCACCGAAGAATTTTGTCATTTTTAATTTTGCCCCTTTGCGAGTTGTCGAACATGAAGGCGACCGACCATTGGTCGGTAATTAGGGTGAACCTCCTACCTGCGAGGTAGTGTGTCCAGTGTCGGATAGCCTCCACGATGGCTTGTGCTTCCTTCTCGAATGAGGAGTGTCGGAGTTCTGAAGCGGATAGGGTACGGGAGAAAAATGCAATGGGCCGCCCTGCTTGGTTTAAAGTGGCTGCTAGCGCTACCTCTGAGGCGTCGCTCTCAACCTGAAAGGGAGTGGATTCATTCACCGCCCGCATGGCTGCTTTGGCGATGTCGACCCTGATGCAGCTGAAGGCTGACAGGGGAAATAGTGTGGCCTTGAAGAGTGGGCGGGCTTTGTCCGCATATTGGGGGACCCACTGGGCGTAGTATGAAAAGAGCCCCAAGCACCGTTTGAGGGTCTTGGGGCCATGGGGCCATGCGGTCCGGGTCTGGGCCCAGGACTCCGTTCTCCACGACGTAGCCGAGGATGGCTAGTCTGTTTGTGCGGAACACGCATTTCTCCTTGTTATATGTAAGGTTTAATTTTTGGGCCGTCTGGAGAAAACGGTGGAGGTTGGCGTCGTGGTCCTGCTGGTCATGGCCGCAGATGGTAACATTATCCAGATACGGAAACGTGGCCCGCAGCCCGTACTGGTCTACCATTCGGTCCATTGCTCGTTGGAACACCAAAACCCCGTTAGTGACGCCGAAGGGAAGCCGGAGGAAATGGAAGAGGCGGCCATCGGCCTTGAACGCCGTAGTGGCGGTCCTCCGGGCGGATTGGGAGCTGGTGGTATGCAGACTTCAGATCCACCGTGGAAAATACCCGATATTGGGCGATCTGGTTTACCATGTCTGCGATTCTGGGGAGGGGATACGCGTCCAGGAGCGTAAAGCGATTGATGGTCTGGCTATAATCGACGACCATGCGGAATTTTTCCCCGGTCTTGACGACCACCACCTGAGCTCTCCAGGGACTGTTACTGGCCTCTATGATCCCCTCACTGAGCAGCCTTCGGACCTCCGTTCTGATAAATACCCTATCCTTCAGGCTGTACCGCCTGCTGCGGGTGGATACCGGTTTGCAATCCGGGGTGAAGTTGGCGAAGAGAGGAGTGGGGGGGGGGGGGGGGGGGGGGGCGATGCGCAGCGTGGCGAGGCTGCAGATAGTGAGTGGGGGCAGGGGCCCGCCAAAGCTGAGGGTGAGACTCTTGAGATTACATTGGAAATCCAAGCCTAAGAGGAGTGGCGCGCAGAGGTCGGGCAAGACATACAGTTTAAATTTGGAATAGCTAGCGCCTCGAATCGTTAGCGTTGCTGTAGTGCGGCCTTGGATTTGGATGGAATGGGAGCCCGAAGCGAGGGTGATAGTTTGGTTGACGGGATAAATAGGGAGGGAACAGCATCTTACCAGCTCTGGGTGTATGAAGCTCTCTGTGCTCCCGGAGTCGAAGAGGCACGACATGTTGTACCCGTTGATCTGGACCTCCGTCATCGAATTTCTCAGATGCTTGGGGCGAGATTGGTCGAGGGTGACCGTGTTGAGTTGCGGGCCGCGTGATGGGTGTCCGTGGGAGTCAAATTCTTCCGATCGGGCGTCCTGTCGAGTAGATGCCGCTGCGTTCTGGCGAGCTTGACGCAGGAACACTGCGCTGAGTTGCGGGCCATGTGGTGACTGCCCGGGGAGGTCGTACTCCTCCGATGAGCTGTTTGAGTCTGGGGATGCAGCTAGGGCCCGTGGATCGCACGTGGCGGGTGGTGATGAAGATGGCGTCCCCCATGAATTGCACGTGGCCGGCCGCATGGTGGAGGTTTGCCAAGATAGCGGCCCCCATGGATCGCATGTGGTGGGAGGAGGCGGAGCCTGAGCGTAGGCCGCAGCGTTTCGGGCTCCGCGGGCCTGCTGGTGCTGGGGGCAATGTTTTTGGACTGTTGGGGTGTTGAGGGCTGGGGCCTTTCTGCCGAGGCACACTTTAGCATAGTGGCCTTTCTTCCCGCAGCTGCTGCAGGTCGCAGATCGGGCTGGGCAGTGCTGCCGCGGGTGCTGGCTTTGGCCACAGAAGTGGCAGGCTGGAGCAGTTCAATAACTGGTTTGGCGAGCTGAGTAGCTGGCTGGGGGAGCTGAGTAATTAACTGGAGCAACTGGATAGTTTCAGTAGTTGACTGGGACAGTAGGGCGGCCGGCTGTGGCAGCGCGAAAGCTGGGGGGCCTTGCGGCACAGGCTTGGGGGGTCCTCAGGTCGGGGGCCCAAGCGGGGTTAGCGGGGTCCGCGGGAAACGAGTTGAGGCTTCGGAAGGAAACTTCCATCGTGATAGCAGCCTCTACGGTAGTCTCTAAGTCCTGGGCCCCATTTTCTAATAGTCTCTGGCGTACATAGCTAGATCGAAGGCCCGCTACAAAAACATCCCGCAGAGCAAGCTCCCTATTTTCGGCCGCGGTTACGGCCTGGTAATTGCAGTCATTTGAGAGATTGTTCAACTCGCGTGCAAATTCAGCTAAAGTTTCAGTAGCCCGTTGTCGGCGAGTCGTGAACACATGGCAGGCAAAGACCTCGTTCATGGGCCTAATATACATTTTGTCCAAAATCGCCAGGTGTAGGAACCGGCTGGATTTAGTTGTGTAGAAATTCTGTGGCTTACCCTCGCGTGCAGTAGGCTGAACTTATGTTCCTCCATAGTTTCAGCGGTGCTGATCTCGGCCAGGTAGGCCTTAAAACATTTCAGCCAGTGGCAGAAGGTTTCTTTCGCCTCTGCATCCTGCGGATCGAGTTCTAGACGTCCTGGTTTTAGAGCGGATTCCATGCTTTACTTCGGCAGCTTCTTAAGTGTATTAAATTGATGGAACCATCAACACAGCGAACACGTGTAGTTGGATCTGAACAGAGCTTCAATACACTTACAACAGAGCCAGCCTATTCGTCGTTGAACTTCAGATGAACTGGCAGGCTGACTCTAAGGCACTGATCTTTATACATCGGTCCCAGGGGGAGGAGTCCTGGGCGGAGCCAAGGGAGGAGCCCAGTACAAACTCTCGCGTACTCCCAGAGCGACTCCCCCTGGTGGTCAGATAGTGCAACTGTACTTACAATGGTGGATGGTGAACATATATACACGGAGTTATATTGGCAACTATATTCTGCATTGATCTTACAACGGGTAGATAACGAACATATATACATTGAGTGATATTGGCAACTATATTTAGTGTGAATCACATTCACCACACCTAATGCCATCCTTTGAAATCTCCTTTGAACCTGCTCTTGTGCCTTTTATAAATTGGTGATCAGAACTGCATGCAGTACTCCAGTTTGGCCTAACCAATGTCCAGTACAGGTTTAACACAACTTTCTCCTTGTCAATTCTATCCCTGTAGAAATAAAACCTGTGGTTTGTTTTTGTTATGGTCTTGTTAACCTATAGTGAAACTTTTAGTGACTGATGTATTTATACACCGAGATCCCTTTATTCCTCTACCCCATCTAGACTTGCACCTTCCAAGTAATAAGTGACCTCCCTATTCTTACTGCAAAATAAAGGGGAAAAAGAATAAAGTCAGTTTAATTCGCATTTACCGAGAGCTTCTCTCAATTTCTCTTAGGCCAGATTCTTATGTTTCCTCTGGTGAGTGAGTCCAGAACTAGGGAGCTCTGTTTTAAAATAGGGGTCACCTTTTTAGGACAGAGGAGAATTTTGTTCTCTCAGAGGGTTGGACAACTTTGGAACTGTCTGCCTCAGAAGGCAGTGGAGGGAGGTCATTGAATATTTTTAAAGTAGTGGTAGATAGATTCTTGTTGGATAAGGGAAGTTAACAGCGGTAGATGGAGAATGATCTTATTGAATGGTGGACAGGTTTAAGAGGCCATATAGCCTCCATCTTTTCCTATTCCACATGTTCTCAAAGGGCTATGATGTAAAAACGGAATAAAATAATTATTTATAATTCGAATAATACTGACAAATTATCATTTGTGTCTCAGTTTCTTGTTTCAATTTTTTTGCACTCTTTCTTGGGTCATGATACGTTACAGATTACTTGGAACTGGTAGATGCAGGTTCAAGGATTTTAATGAAGTTCAATACATTTCAGCAGTTGCACTATGACCAGGGGGTGGTTTAGCTAACTTGGCTAGTCAGCTGGTTCGTAATGCAAGGCCAGCATTGCAGGTTCAATTCCTGTGCCGGCTGAGGTTATTCATGAAGGCCCTGCCTTCTCTACCTTGCCCCTTGCCTGAGGTGTGGTGATCCTCAGGTTAAATCACCACCATTCAGCTCCCCCCCTTGATGTACAGCTGGAGGGAGGTCTGGAGTCAAGTGATCCTGGTAAAACCCAAACTGAGCATTGTTGAGTAAGGATTGTTGGTGCCACTGAATAGTGCTAATGATGCCACCTTCCATTACTTTGCTGGTGATTGAGTAGTGTGCTGGGGTGGTGATTGTCCTGCTTTTGGTGGACAGGGGTAATTTTCCACTTTGATGAGTAGCTACACTGTAACTGTGCTCCTAGAGGCAAGAGTGTGGCTGGAGCAGAAACCTTCAATACAGCTGGGATGTTGTCAGGTCCCATAGCCTTTCCTGTGCTCATTTCTTGATATCATGTGGAGTCTGAAGTCTGTGATGGTGAGGACCTCAGGATCAGACTGAGATGGATCATCCTCTCAGCACCTCTATTATTGTGGATGGGGATGTTCAGAGACCCTCCTACTCCCATTAGTTGTTTAACTGACCGCCACCATTCATGACTGACACAATTAAAGAGCTCTGGTCTCCTTCTATGGCTGTGGGATATTTTACCTCTGAAAATAGCAGCTGCTTCCACTGTTTAACATGTGTAATGACTCACAGAAAGGCGATGCACATGTCATGTTTCTTCCTTAGCTCCCAGATGTTTGGTTCATATGATTATTATGGACGATGTTAGACGAAATCACACCTGATGATGCATTTCCTCACAGCTGAAAACTAACCAGCCTGGAAACTATGGGAATCCTTGCTCTGTAGGCAGCAAGTCAAATAGATATGGAGTCAAATATTCAACGTCTAATCCGGACAAACCGTGCACCATTCTCTTAGGGAAAATCTCTGCACAGAAATGGGTCAGTGTTCAGTACATTAGGCCACGTGTTGTGCCAGAAAGATACTCAGCAATGCACATGAGGCCCTGTTTAACTTTCTTCACTTTGTGCACAGCTGAACAAAATCTACTAACATACAATAGGTACAAAAGCCAAAATTCTGCAGTGTTTCTGCTAACCTCTCACTATAACTTTGACAGGAGACCAGTGAAATCACTTGAAAATTACAGTGCTGCTGTACTCTGATTTTGGGAAAATACTGGGCACGATCTACCGGCCACCTTGTGACTTAAAGTCAGCACGCCGCGGCGCAATATGGCCGGTCAATGCTGGGAGACGCCGTTCCCAGGATCTACCCGACTCCCTACACCTCACAAGATCTAACGTGATCTCACGAGATGTCGCGATGTGAATCCCGCCCATTGTGGGCGGGACCACCTTTTGGCGAATCTGGATATTAGGGCGAGACAGCTAGTCTCACTCTAACATGCAGTTCCCTGAGGTAACCGGGGGATTGGTGTCTCTCCCCTTTGCTTTGGAGATCTCGGGCAAGTGCCGTTCAGTACTAGTCCCCACAAATGGGCACTAGGTGGAACGGCACTTGTGGGGGGCTCCCAGGGGTTCAGAGGCCCCAGGTGCATGCCTTCTGGGCAGGGTGGTACCCTGGCACTGCTGGTGCTATCTGGGCACCTTGGCAATGCCAGTCTGGCACTGTGGCAGTCAGAGAGCTACTCAGTACAGAAATCGGGGCACGTGCGGCCTCAGCCGTGCGTTCCCCGCTGAGTCCCCTATCTACCTGGATGGGCATTAGATAGCGGGCTGTTTCTCGGCTCTCTGAGCGCCGGGAAACATCTGATTAATCTCGCGCTACAGGACTCTGTCCCCATTGGGTAGATTGCACCCACTATTTTGCATTGAAGGATCAGGACCTCCATTCCTCACTAGCAAAGTAAATGCCGGCAGGTGTATGGATCAAGGAGGAGGATGTTATATATTACGAGTTCCCAATGCACTCACTCTGCCAGGGTGCATGGTACCTCTAAAAGACCAAAAGTTAAGAGAGTTGAAGTGACTTTTGCGATTCTCTAATTTCAAAATGTATGTGTTTTAGAGGTATAACTTTTAGTTTTGGGAATTGAAGTGTGAAATGTAAGATGCATGGAAACATCTGACTGAGAAACTCATGAACAAACCTGAAATAAGTACAATTCAAACAGACCTGAGCTAATTATAGTATAACAGGTGACCTGTGTTTATTTCATAATGTTGAAGTTAGAAGTGAGAATATTTAAATAAAAGATGACGCATCTTTGAGTTTTTGGTAGGAAGAGGAGTCTAACGGTATTCAAATAAAGCTTTTAAGGGGCAGCACAGTGGTGCAGTGGTTAGCACTGCTGCCTCACGGTGCTGAGGATCCGGCTTCGATCCCGGCCCTGGTTCACTGTCCGTGTGGAGTTTGCAAAGTCTTCCCGTGTCTGCGTGGGTCTCACCCCCACAACCCAAAGATATGCGGGGTAGGTAGATTGGCCACGCTAAATTGCCCCTTAATTGGACATTTTTATTTTCAAAAGAGTTTTAAGTTAATCATGTCGTTCCTAGATCAAAGAAACGAAAAGCACCTTTGTGAATAAGGGGTTCTTGGTGCAACCAGTGAGTCGAGAAAGAGGGCTGTTAATTCTAATAGAGAAATAAATTATTCAATGTGAGTCACAGAAGCAGAGCACTATTTTGAAGATAAAAGATAATTGATGAATCTTTCCGTTTGGGAGTATCCCAAGTTTGGCACGCTGCTATGCAGGTGGGCTACACAGGGGAGTTACACCTTGTGCACGATTTTCCCCCTGTATCGCGCCCGGCAGAGAGCCACAAATCGCGCGTGTCACCCGACATGAGGAACCCAGCGAGATCCAGATCACACCCTCGCTGAGCATGATTCAGACAATGATATTTAATGGCTCATTTAAATACCCTGATGCCGTGTACACCCGGCACCTGACAATCAATGGCTGCGCGGGCGAGGCCTCAACTGGGCGCTCTTTAGAACTCGTTTCTGTTACGTTCTAACACGTTGAGTCAGTGCACCAGAGAACGTCTAGTTTGTGACTAGTTAAAGGTTTATTAAATTACAATAATGTGTGAAGGAAAACAATACCAATACCAATACTACTAAACTGTAAACTGTTAATAACAGTGTCACGTGGTACATCTCTTCTGCCATCTGCTGGCTGGAGGTATGATATGTTAACATACATCATCATAGAATTTACAGTGCAGAAGGAGGCCATTCGGCCCATCGAATCTGCACCGGCTCCCGGAAAGAGCACCCTACCCAAGGTCAACACCTCCACCCTATCCCCATAACCCAGTAACCCCACCCAAACTAAGGGCAATTTTGGACACGAAGGGCAATTTATCATGGCCAACCCACCTAACCTGCACATCTTTGGACTGTGGGAGGAAACCGGAGCACCCGGAGGAAACCCACGCACACACAGGGAGGATGTGCAGACTCCGCACAGACAGTGACCCAAGCCAGAATCGAACCTGGGACCCTGGAGCTGTGAAGCGATTGTGCTATCCACAATGCTACCGTGCTGCCCTACAGAATTGCTTATGCATGTCATTACAATTTTCATAATTGTGGACCAGCCATGATAGCACCTCAGGGGTCTCTGCTGGGTTTTGTCTATGGTGGTGGAGGGAGCAGTGTGGGGTGAGTGTGAGTGGGTGGTGGAGGGCTGGGGTGGGTATGGTGGAGGGGCAGTTTTGGAGGGGTGCCATGGGGAACCGCAACTCAGCGGGGTCTCACTTGCTTGCCGGATGCCGACCTCTGCCTTGGTGACCACCCTCTCCCCGGGCCCACTGATCAGGTCCACTGCCCTGCTCGGCTGCGGTGAGGAGCACAGGTCCGGTGATCCCCCTCCTGATTTATTCCCCTCACGGCAGTTATGCGCCGACTTCTCCTGGTGGGGGGTGGGGGAACAGAGAACTCACAGTATTGCACAGTCAGGCGCATGCAGCACAGGAGATGAGTGGCTGGTGACCTTCGTGGCCAGGGCTCCTGGTCATGGCGGCCGGTATGGATGCTGGCAGGTGGTGCAGGGTGGGGGTTCAGTCGCCCTACCCCCCGGGTGGGGAGGAGGGGAAGGGATGGGGTTCCGGGTGTGTGGGTTGGGGGTTAGTGCCAGGGGCACAGTGTTGCCTATTCATATTGGCCGCCTGAGGGGACCGTGCAGTTTTTTCCGGTACTCATGGCCGGTCCTGGTGGTGTTGCCTGTGGCACTCACGACCTCTCCCACCTGCGCCCAGGCCCGGGGCACGGCAGCAGGTGGCACATGTCTCCACATCCCGGGGTACCACCCCGCCTCTCCTCCATGGCGTCTAACAAGGTCTTCAGTTCCGCGTTGGCAGTACCGCTCTCCTTACTGACATCTTGTTGGCTGGGATGGTGTGTGGGGGGAGCAGAGTGTTAATATGCGGCTGCAGTTTGTCAGCCTCTCGAATGTCAATCCTGACTCCGGTGAATCAGGCACCATTTTTCATTGGAAGCCGTCATGTTCCATGTGGCACTGGTGCTCGGCCATTAACAGTCGATGAACTGGTCTGGGAACGGCGCCAATATTGCTGTTGTCGAACACAACCGATTCAGTCCCGGCATCAACACTTAGTTTCTGGAGCGATTCCGCCGCAAAAGTTCCTGCTTTAAGTTGTTTCATTTAGCATATTTCTGCTTTAATGTCATTGATATAAAGAGCCAGTATGCACGCCCAATGTATGACTTTGCATTAACATTATTTTGCGCCAGGCCTGACATAACATCGTGAGGTGAGTGCAAGGGGGAGATGTTCAATTATGTTTAAGGCAACCGTAGCTTTTGCTGAAAACTCTGCAGTATAGGTAGTGCTGTTTGAAGAAACACTATCCCCACGGTATTTTTGTTGGAGTAAAGTTGAAGCCTGGACCGCTCATTTTGTGTGGTACAGGTTCTGGCCTGACTCTGAAACCTGTTCTCCTTTTGAAGCCCTAGGTATGGCTGCCGTGGAGCTTTGCATTGGGTGAGGCAGACCAGCCATTCCAAAGTTGGTGAGAGAGGCAAATTGCTGCAGGTAAAATTGCTTGGCTTGGCTCAGGGGCTTGTTTGGGTAGAAAATACAGGTGCAGTACGAGCCATTGGAGCCTACAATCTGCTGATTACTTTTGGGACCCCAAGTGTGGTCCTTGTTCAACTTTATAGCACGTGAGGCAGAGAGGCCTATTTAAAGTCTTTGAGTGAGGAGTTTGCTGCAGATTACACTGCTGTTCTTATCTCAGGTCTGCCTATTGACAAAAATTACAAGGCCTTTGAAGATGAAAGGAAAAGCCAGCAGATTCTGACTCCCCAATCTTCGGATTAATTATGGTACCCGAATGTGGCCAATATTCAATATCGAATAGAGAGGCCACCTTAATACCATTTGAAATAATTTCAAGCTTGTGATTTAGTGGTTGAATCATACCTAAATATTTGTCAAAACCTTCCACCATGGACTTCCGGTTGCGGCGATGCGGAGCTAAGCCGCACGTTCGGTGGCTCCCGCTATTTTCGGACTTTTGGGCTCTTTTTAGGGCCCGTAACGGCGCTTGACAGACTTTTCCCGGTGTGGGAAGCAATCAGCAATGCTTCTCTGCCAGTGGATGGCCTGGACCAGGAGCGAGGCGGTTAAAAAATTGGCGCTGGAGCAGAGAAAGGTGCGAGGGAGGAAGACAAAGATGGCGGCGGGCGGGGAACCGGCAGCGTGGACGCAGTGGGCGCAGGAGCAGCAGGAGCTGCTCCATCGCTGCTTCAGGGAGCTGAAGGCTGAGCTGCTGGAACCTCTAAAGGCCTGGCTCGATAAGCTCATGGCGACCCAGACGGCCCATGGGGCAGAGATCCGCGAGGTTCGGCAAAAGGCCTCGGAAAATGAGGATGAAATCCTAGGCCTGGCAGTGAAGGTGGAGACGCACGAGGCGCTCCACAAGAAATGGCAGGCGAGGCTTGAGGAAATGGAGAACCGCTCGCGGCGGAAGAATTTGCGGATCCTGGGCCTCCCGGAGGCGCTGGAGGGCTCAGACCTGGGGGCCTATGTGGTCATTATGCTGAACTCGCTAATGGGAGCGGGGTCCTTCCAAGGGCCATTGGAGCTGGAGGGGGCCCACCGAGTGTTGGTGAGGAAGCCCAAGCCCAACGAGCTGCCAAGGGCGGTGCTGGTGCAGTTTCACTGGTTCGCCGATCGAGAATGTGTGCTCAGGTGGGCCAAGAAGGAGCGGAGCAGCAGGTGGGAGAATGCAGAGGTCCGAATCTACCAGGACTGGAGTGTGGAGGTGGCGAAAAAAGGGGCGGTTATAACCGGTCGAAAGCAGTGCTGCACAGGAGAGGGGTGAAGTTTGGCCTCTTACAGCCGGCGCGCCTTTGGGTCACCTATAAAGACCGCCAGTATTACTTTGACTCCCCGGAGGAGGTCTGGGCCTTTGTCCAGGCCGAGAAGCTAGACTCAGACTGAAAATTGAGGGGGTCATGGACTGTTGTACAGTGTTTGGGGGTTCTGTTCTTCCTTGTTCCTTTGTTTTGGGGTTTTCTTTTCTTTTGGGAGAGTTTGTGGGATGTTTTGTAGGCCCGTTGGACAGGCTGCGGGAAGGGGGGAAGTTGCTGGGGATGGGAAGGATGGCTTGGGTTGTGGTGGTGGAGTTTGGGCCTGGGGAGCTGCGCCAGAGGGGGTGGGGCCGGCCGAGCGGGTGGTGCGGGCTTTTCCCCAGCGCTTTGGGTTGAGGGGCCGGGCTTAAGTCGGAGGCGCGGGCTTTTTTCCCGCGCTGGAGCCGTAACGGGAGGGGACTGTGCCTGTCAGTGGATAGGGTGGGGAGGAGTAGTGTTATACCAGGGGGGTCGTTGGGGTGGCGGGAGCAGCCGGGGTCAGCAGGAGTCAGCTGACTTACGGGAGTACAATGAGAGGGGCAACGCAGCTGGGGAGGGCCCTAACACGGGGGGGTGGGGGGGGGGGGGGGGGGTGGTGGGGGGGGGAGGGGGGTACTGGGTTGCTGCTGGAAGGGCTGACGGGGAACTGAAGCTATTAGAAGGGGTCGGGACGAAGATCTGCCACTGTGGGGAAGGGGCTGTGCGGGGACTGCGGGCACGTGGGTGGCCTAGGAAGAGCTATGGCTGATCGGCGGGGGGGGGAGGGGCGAACAGCCCCCCCCCGATTCGGCTGGTCACCCGGAATGTGAGGGGTTTGAACGGGCCGGTCAAGCAGGCCCGGGCGGTCGCCCATCTTAAGGGGCTGAGGGCGGATGTGTCCATGCTCCAGGAGACGCACCTTAGGGTGGTGGATCAGGTGAGGTTGAGAAAGGGGTGGGTTGGACAAGTGTTCCATTCGGGGTTAGATGTTAGATGCGAAGAACCGGGGGGGGGGGGGGCGATTTTGGCGGGGAAGAGAGTGTTGTTTGTGGTGTTGAATGTGGTGGCGGATAGCTGTGGCAGATATGTGATGGTAAGCGGTAAGCTCCAGGGGAACGGGTGGTGCTGGTCAATGTGTACGCCCCAAATTGGGACGATGGGGGCTTTATGCGGCGTATGCTGGGCCGGATTCTAGATCTTGAGATGGACCCAGCACTGGATCACTCCAGGTCCAGGACGGGTAAGAGGTCGGCGGCGGCCAAAGTGTTGAGGGGGTTCATGGACCAGATGGGAGGGGTAGATCCTTGGAGATTCATGAGGCCGGGGGTTAGGGAGTTTTCGTTCTTCTCCCACGTCCACAAGGCTTCCTCCCGGATTTACTTTTTTGTCTTTAGCAGGGCGTTGATTCCAAGGGTGGAAGGTGCGGAATATTCGGCGATAGCCATTTCACGCCACGCTCCGCATTGGGTGGATCTAGAGCTGGGGGAGGGGAGGGACCAACGCCCGATGTGGAGGTTAGAGGTGGGGCTGCTGTCGGACGAGAAGGTATGCGGGTGGGTCCGGAGGTGTATAGAGGGGTACCTAGAAATTAATGATAACGGGGAAGTGCAGGTGGGAGTGGTCTGGGAGGCACTGAAGGTGGTGGTAAGGGGGGAGCTGATTTCCATCAGGGCGCATAGGGAGAGGGGGGAGAAAAGTGAGAGGGAGGGGCTGGTGGAAGAAATGGTGAGGGTGGACAGGAGGTACGCGGAGGTCCCGGAGGAAGGGCTGTTGAGGAAGGGTCGTAGTCTCCAAGCGGAGTTTGATATATTGATCACCAGGAAGGCGGAGTGGAGGAGGTGAAGGCTTCAATTTGGTCCCCGATATGGGGGAACCACCGGTTTATACCAGGGAGGATGGATGGAAAGTTTTTGAGCTGGCACAGGGCGGATGGGGGACCTCTTTCTTGACGGGAAGTTTGCGACCTTGGAGGAGTTGGAGAGAAGGTTGGGCCTCCCCCCAGGGAACACCTTTAGATACATGCAGATTAGGGCGTTTGTTAGGCGGCAGGTGGCTGAGTTTCCACTGTTGCCGCCAAGGGGGGTTCAGGATAGGGTGCTCTCGAGGACATGGGTCGGTGAGGGGAGGATTACGGCAATCTACCAAGTGATGCAGGAGGGGGAGGAAGCCTCGGTGGAGGAGCTTAAGGATAAGTGGGAGGAGGAGCTGGGAGAGGAGATTGAGGAGGGTACGTGGGTGGATGCCCTAGGGAGGGTGAATTCCTCCTCCTCCTCCTGCGCGAGGCTTAGTTTAATTCAATTAAAGGTGCTGCATAGGGCGCACATGACTGGGACCAGGCTGAGCCGGTTCTTTGGGGGAGAGGACAGGTGTGTCAGGTGTTCGGGGAGCACAGCAAACCACACCCACATGTTTTGGGCGTGTCCTGCGTTGGAGGGCTTTTGGAGGGGCGTTGTGGAGACGTTGTCAAGGGTGGTTGATTCCAGGGTGGAGCCGGGCTGGCGGCTCGCAATTTTTGGGGTAGCAGCGGAGCCGGGAGTGCAGGAGGCGAAAGAGGCTGATATTCTGGCCTTTGCGTCCCTGGTAGCCCGGCGCAGGATTCTGTTACAGTGGAAGGATCCGAGCGCGGAATCCTGGATCATCGATATAGCTGGGTTTATCAAACTGGAGAAGGGTTCTTCCGGCGGTGGCAGCCGTTTCTAGACTTCCTGACGGAGCATTAGGGGGCGGTCAACTTCAGCAGCAACCCGAGGGGGGGGGGGGGGGGGGGGGGGTATGGGCGGGGGTGTTCTCTACAGGGTATGTGTATTTGTTTTCATGTTAATTATTTTTGTTAATTTATTGCTTCAGTATTGGGGGGGGGGGGTTACTGTGTTTTCTCTTTTCTTCTGTTTTGTTGGTTAAAATCTGTTGAAAATTTGAATAAAAATTATTTCTTTAAAAACTTTCCACGAAGTGGCGGTAGTGATTCTGTTGTTCCTAAGAAAACAAGGAAAACTATCTTTTTGGAAATGAAATTAGAATGTTTTAATTCTTTGAGGCTGGTAAGCGTGCGTTTGATATTAGTAGGCAGCTTGGGTTACTCCCTACAATGCTATCAACAAGTAGTCATAACATTGACAAAATCAAACAAAGTGTACAAAGTGTTACACCTTTTAAGTGCTGCCAGAATAAGTCAAACTAAAAGCAGCATTGTGGAAAATGTGGAAGATTCTTTGCAGCTTGGATTGTAGGTCAAAACCAGTGCAAGGCGCTTCTTAGTTTGATGGTGATCAAAGCAGAAGCTAAAAGCCTGCATAGCATTTACAGAATGACCAATGTGGTCATTCACAGCCAGAAAGTTTCAGTGCTGGTTGTGGTTGGTTTGAGTGTTTCAAGAAACGTTCTTATTCACACAACATTAAAGTAACCAGCAAAGTGGCTAGTGCCTAGTCTTAAAAAGCTGATGAATTCCCTGCCTCTTTGAAGAGAATTGTTGAAGAAGGCGGTCAGTCACCAAAAGAAGTCTTTAACGTTGATGAGTCGGGGTTTTACTGGAAGCGTATGCCACAGAGAACACACATCTTCAAATAAGAAAAGGCAGTGCCAGGATTTAATGCTGCCAAAGATCGCTTGGCTGTTCTGCTCTGTGGGAATGCTGCAGGAGATTTCACGTTTAAGCCCTCAGTAGTGTACAAGTCCAAGACGCCAAGGTCGTTGAAAGATTATTCCAAGGACCATCTGCATGTCGTTTGGCATTAAAATAAGAAAGCCTGGGTGGTGGGGGCACTTTTCAAGGATAGTTCTCTCTGAATGCCATCTTAGCTTGGTGGGAATATTGTGCCGGAGAAAATAACACCTTCAAGACATTGCACCTCTTGGATAATGCCCCACGTCAACCTATCAACCTTGATGACTTGTCCAAAAATGGAAAGGTGATTTTCCCACCGCCCTATAGTACTTCATTGCTACAGCCCACGTATTAGAGAACAACACCAACACCAACTAACGAACTACACTGTACCTTCTCTCAGCTGATCAAGGCAACAGGGATTGTAAATGCACCAACAGCCAAGGAATTCTGGCATGCCTACGAAATCCTCACAGGTATGAACATTATCACTGATTCATGGTAAGACGTTACATTGTTGTGTTTGAATAGTTGTGTGGTGGAAAGCATAGCCTGAGTGTGTCAGTGATCACAGAGGACCTCACAACACTGTCCCCAAAGTTCAGTGTTAAATATGGCGAGTTGGCTTTGAAGTGGAGGTTGACATGGTGGAATTGCTCGTGTCCCACGGTGAGGAATTGTTCAATGAGGAATAATGCAGTTAGAGAGCCAAAGAGCTCTCTAAGCAAAGAAGGTCATACTGAAACACCACCACATAGGTTTTGTCCACAAAACGGCTGAAAAAGAATTCTCCAACTACAGGAGAGTGTGAGGAGGATAACAACGGGACAGAGACAGTCAGCAGCACCTAGAGGGGATTGCGAGAGGAAATTGAAATCAGTCCGAGAGTGCAGGGGAAATTCTTGGTGCTAGTTTGGAGTTTGGAGCTCCTGAGGTGATGTCAAGGTTCAAAAATGACGCCTGGCAAGTGGAAGCAGCTGATTGGTTAAGTACAATTGGATAGGTATTTACTACTTTTATCGCTTAGAATTTGTATTGCCTTTATTTTATTGCTTATAGTTTATAAGGGCTAAATGCTGCCGTAACAATGGTCTAGAAAGAAGGGCACTAGAGTAATTGATATTATTGGCGCTACTCCGGGATCACTTCGCCAGTCATCAATGGGCTATCAGTGGCGCCACATGGAATATGACTGATTCCAATGAAAAACGGTGTTTAATTCGCCCGATTCGGTATTGGCACTTGAGTGGCTGATAAGCTGCAGCCGCATATCAACACTCTGTTCCCCACACACACATCATCACAGTCAACAAGGTGGCAGCAAGACAAGCGGCACCACGATTCACTGATGCTGAACTAGACACCCTACTAGATGCTGTGGAGGAGAGGCAGGCCACCCTGTACCCCAGGGTGGCAAGGAGGCTGCCAGCCACCGCTGTTCGCCAGGCTTGGATGCAGGTGGAAGAGGCCGCCAGCGCTGTGGACAATACCTTCAGGACCGGCCAGCAATGCCAAACAAATTTGTACCTTCTCCTCAGGGCAGCCAGGGTCAGTAGGTAGCACTTTGCCCCCGTCCCACACACCCATAACCCCACCTCACCCCATCCCCCCACATGGCGGCCGAACCTCCACCCTGCACAACATGCCGGCACCCAGGCCAGCCTCCAGCCTACGTCTCGTGCCTCTTCAGGCACGCCCTCAGACACCCACCATCATTGACCCCCAGTCTGTCTCCAAGCACCAGTCCCTCCCCTGTCAGCAGATCAATCCCCCATCTCCCTCCTCCCCCCCATAACAAAATAATAATCCCAACCCGCCTCAACAAACTTATCACCTGCTCGCCCCCCCCCACTGTGCTTCCGTGAGCTAGCCCGCCCAGCTAGCCAGATAGCCCCCACCCATGGTGCCAAGTATCCTACCCCACACTGATCTAATATGCAAATGTTACAATCCCCAACAAACACAAAGAAGAAAATTCCATCCACCATTCCCCATTAAGAACAAAGTTAATCTACAAACAAAATGGAGCAATGGCCCAAACTTAGTACAAAACAATACATACAAAACCAGAATGTCCTCCATCACCTGCCAGTCCCCTGTCTTATTTCAGAGAATTTACAGTGCAGAAAGAGGCCATTCGGCCCATCGTGTCTGCACCGGCTCCCGGAAAGAGCACCCTACCCAAGGTTAATACCTCCACCCTATCCCCATAACCCAGTAACCCCACCAAACATTAAGGGCAATTTTGGACACTAAGGGCAATTTATCATGGCCAATCCACCTAACCTGCACATCTTTGGACTGTGGGAGGAAACCGGAGCACCCGGATGAAACCCACGCACACACGGGGAGGATTTGCAGACTTCGCACAGACAGTGACCCAAGCCGGAATCGAATCTGGGACCCTGGAGCTTTTAAGCGATTGTGCTATCCACAGTGCTACCGTGCTGTCTTTAACAAAGTTCATCAGGTGACCTAAAGTAAAGTTCCTGGCCCTCATAAGTGACCCACAGACGTGTTGGGTACAGCATACCAAACTTCATCCCCTTCTTAAAGAGGGCCGATTTCACCTTGTTAAAACTCGCCCTTCTTTTGGCCAGTTCCGCACCCAAGTCCCGGTAGATTCGCAGCTCGCTGCCTTGCCACAAACAGCTCCTCGTGTGCCTGGCCCACCACAAGATCTGTTCCTTGTCCAAGAACCGGTGGATTCGTACCACCATTGCCCTCAGCGGCTCATTCCTCAGCGGCTTCTTCATAAGCGCCCTGTGCGCCCTGTCCACCTCCAAGGGCCAAGCAAACGTACCTTCCCCAGCAGTTTCGTAAATATATGAGCCACGTATGCATCTGCATCCAATCCCTCGCTGCCCTCCAGCAGGCCAACAATCCTCAGGTTCTGCCTGTGCGATCTGTTCTCTAGGTCGTCCATTTTCTCTTGCAGCCTCTTCTGGTAGGCCTTCATCAGCCCCATCTAAACCACCATCGCAGCTAGGTGGTCCTCATGCTCTTGGTCCTCATGCTCAGCCACTGCCTCTTCCACCATCTGGATCGCCTGGCCCTGGGTTTCCAGTCTCTGCTCCACACGATCAACCCCCCTCTAAATCGGATCCAGGTATTCCTTTCTTTGCTGAGCAAAGCTCTCCTGGAGAAAGACCACCAACTACTTGACCACTGGGCTGGCAGTTTTGGTCCCTGACCCTCCTCCATATTCTCCTGTGCTGCAGACTCCACTTCCGTCTTTGACCAACGTTCTCTCCTTTTCAGACCACTTCTGATCCACAAATCCATACACGTGGGTAATCCTTCTCCTCTACTTCAGCAATCTACTGTTTTGACAATCAAATCCAACGTAACTCGGAGAAAAAGATCCAAAAGGTCCACCACGAGCGGGAGCTACCAAATATGCGACCACTCACTCCATGGCCGCCACCGGAAGTCCCCCCAACCATTAGCATATTCAAACTCATATAGAGGGCAGTATTCTTCCATCTGGGGCTAAGTCCCCTGTGGGGACACAAATGTGGAGTAAAACACCGAATCCTCCGGCCCTGACATCATTAATTATGCAACTGAGTGTTTTGCGCTGTATTCCATGGAAGGGCAGGCCTGATGGCTCATAGGTCACCATCCTATCTGGATTTCAGACTGAAAAGGCGCCAACATTACTGAATCAATATTGAAGAAAGAAGGTGGATCTTCCGAAAATGACAATAGATCTCCGGGAGCACTCTGAGACCGGAAGATCAAGCTCCTGAGAAAGAAAATGGATTTCCAGGAACAGTCTGAAGCTGGAAGATGGAAACCCTCTCGGACACCGAATCTGGAAGGTCCACCTGCGATGATCTCCCCACCCACTGCTGAGGTGTTTCGGGTTTGCTAGCAGCCTCAATTCTGAACCCTGAAGGCAGCCCCAAGTATTGTTCAGGTGAGTCCTCACATCTGCACGCCACGTTGTTTCAAATGTGTTTTGAACTAACATGTTTTCCCGCTGGAACCACAGTGAATCGGATGTCGGTGCTCAGACCTTCATCTGCATCCTGTTAACGAGATGCAAATGAGTTTCACATCGGCCTTCAGCGTGCTTCCTGATTCACCATGGTGGGCACCAGCATACGATCCCACTGTAAATTCACAATTTTATAAGCTCCCGCCAAATTCTTCCGCTTCTCACACCACCAGCCACTGAACCCATCGGCAGGGGCTTGGGGGATTTCCATCCAAAGATTTTACCCAACCTGAGAAAATTAGACTGGAGGGAAAATTGATTGAGACCCAAAAACAGCTGTATAATAATAATCATTATTGGTGTCACAGGTAGGCTTACATTAACACTGCAATGAAGTTACTGTGAAAATCCCACAGTCGCCACACTCCAGCACCTCTTCAGATACACTGAGGGAGAATTCAGAATGTCCAATTCACCTAACAAGCACGTCTTTCGGGACTTGTGGGAGGAAACCGGAGCACCAGGAGTAAACCCACGCAGACACAGGGAGAATGTGCAGACTCCACACAGTGACCCAAGCCGGGAATCCCTGGCCCTGTGAAGCAACAGTGCTAACCACTATGGTACTGTGCCGTGTGAGTCATCACTCAAGCAGTCACCAATGTGGCCAGTGGCAGGGTTGAACGGATCGAAAATGTTGGTATGTTTCTATCTAAACCCCTCCTCCTCACATTCCACCATCCCTGCATCAAGCTGAAAATAGTGTAAACATATGTTCTTGTTCTTACCTGTCAGCCGGCCAGCCAAAACTGCTGCCGCCTATGCTGAGGTTTATACTGTTCGAAGCGAGTCATTCAAGGAATAGAGCCTGCTGAGGTCATTCTGTAAGGTGATCTGCAGTTTCTCCTACTGAAAGCAATCTTCACCAGAAAAACAATAGCTGGTAAGGTAACACTGCAGAAGAGCACTAGGTAGTGAAGGGCACACAGAAGATATGTGTCAAAGGAACATACAAGAATGATTAGGTGACCCGCGTATGGAATATTGGATGGTTTGTTTAATAAACTTCGGTTTGAATGTTAGTTTTGCGATGGTTTTTATTTCAGCACTGTGGTGAAGAGGATGCGGTGATGGCCAGTAGGAGAAGGAAGGTAAAGGTGTGTTGAATGGGGTACTAGGGTTGCAGTCACTGGTGCTGCAGTTAAGTCGATCAGAGAACCCAGATAGACTTAACTGCAGCAATTTTTGTTGCTTCCTCCTCTTCCTAATCCAACTTTGATGCTTGACATATACCTGTTGGGAAGGCCTATCCTCTCATGATGCCGACATTGTGGAAGATGCAGCAGCTCCACATATTGAATCATGAAACACAGTTTGGCCAATGCTGCAGGAGTCCTCCAAACCTTGCTTACGTACCCTGGTAGTGTGCTTGGTGGCATTGCATTTGGCAGCATGATTCATGTGCATTAGTCGCATATACAGCAGTGGACAGCAAACCTGGCGAACTTAGAAATGGCACCTGCTCCAGTCTGCAAGGTTCCTGATGCAAAGAAGTTCATGGTCACTTTCACAGCCACTTGCAACACCATCCTCATCCTGTGCTGAGAGTGCAAGTCTCTTTGCAAGAGGTGGCAGATTTCATTGAGGATATCCTTCACAAAATTCAGACATTACACACACTGTTCCTCATGTTACGATCCCAGCCTCTGGTTAACCTCCTTGACAAGCCACAGGCCAAGCTGGCTAGTAACTACAGCACCCTTGGCTGGTTACAAGTCATCTGAACTAAATCCTTTAAATTAGAACCAAGGCCTTCACCAGTTCCTGCCGACTTCAACTTTGATTAACAGTAGAAGCCTCATGGCACTTCTAAAATCTCTGCAAGAGACAGCAGAAATCAATCAGTAGTTAATCTGAAAGAATGTTAACAATTGCTTCAAATAGCACTTGTGGGCAAATCCTTCCTCCTGCATACTGCATTTTCAGCTGTGCGAGGTTAGGATGAGGTATTAACTGAAGCGTTGGTGTTGAAAATGACACTACTACCGTCAAATCAATGTTAAATGTTGACGGATATTACGATCTAAGTACTTTACATGCTTCTGACACATGCTCCTAACAACTGCTCCAAAATAGCATCCAGCATGGGCTGCCCGACATGCGCATATGGCATGGAAGGCATTTTGCACCCAAAACAGGATCAAATATTCAAGTGCTCTGGAGCCACAATTTGCGGCATTAATGCAAATTTAATGCAAAATATCTAAAATGGAGTTCTTGATTATAGGACCACTGCTGGATTCTAAACATGAATAATGCACCAGGGACATGGGGGCTGGAGGGGGGGGGGGGGGGGGGGGGGGGGTCCGAGCTGCTGTGGTGTTCTGGCAACTCCCCTGTGTGAGTCACCGGCACTGCCCCATCACCTCCTCCTCCTTCGGGGTGCCCGATGGCCCCCGGGCTACTCCATGGGACGGTGGTACGAGCGGAGCTATCCCCTGAGGCTCCCCCACCACCTGCTGTTGCCAGTCCTGAAGACCCGCTCTGCTGTCCACCAGGGTCTGCATGCTCATGGCCATGGAGCACAAGGAGGGGACCATCTCTGCCAGGGACTGCACCACATCACCCTGTGACTGGGCCACCTCCCTCTGTCTCTGCGCCATGTTGGCTAGCACCTGGGCAATGCCGCCGATGTTCCCAGCCATGACCTGCTGTGACTGGGCCAGGCTGAGGAGCGCCGCTGCAAATTCCAAGTGGCTCTGGTACATGGCTGCCTGTGAGGGGGCAGCCCTGTCCTGGGCCTCGGCCAGCGCCTGCACAGAATGCCCCAGGCCGAAACCGTCGCCCCCAATGCCTTCACTGCGGACGCTACCCGCGCGGTGTTGGCCTGGGGGGCACGCATGGTCGGCATCACCTCCTGCTCCTGTACACAGTTGGACTCCTCCACCTGTGCCTGCTGGTGCTGCATGATCATCAAAGTCCCCTCATCCCCTCAAAAACCTTTGCTCTCTGACGCACCTCCACTCAAGTTGGGACTGGATGTTCCAGTAGCCTGGGGCCCATATGGATGGCAGCTAGTTCCTGGGGTTGGCCTGCTCCCCAAATTATTCGCCCTTATCGGGTGTTCCTACCTCAACCTGCTGTACCAGATCGGCTGCGTGGTATGCACCAGAGAGTGTCCCAGGAGCCTCTTCATTAAAGTGCCCAACTAAGGTGAGTATCTCTGGAGATAGCTATGGCAGTAATTCACTGTCAACCTCCAACCCACGTTCCGGGGTCTCCTGAGTCTTGGGAGTAAGGCTGGTGTCTGAGCTACTTTCCTCGTCGCTGCCCGGCTCATTGGGGTCTCCGGCTGTGGCACTGGCTGGGGGTGGGGCCGCCAGGTGGATGTGTGGTATCGGGTGAGGGGGGGGGGGGTGTAGGGTGCGGTGGTGTGGGGTGAAGGTGCGGTATCAACACACGTATCATGGGGAACCGCAACTCAGCAGGGTCTCACTTCCTCGCTCATGGCTGCACTCCACCTCGGCGACCTCCCATTTCTCTGGGCCGCCGGCCATGTCCAGAACCCTCTGCTCTGCCCTGGTGAGGAGCCGCAGGTCTGGTGGTCCCCCACCTGTCTTCTCCCGCTCCCGGCGGTTATGTGCAGCTTTCTCCTGGAGGGGGTGGGGGGGGGAACACACAACATCAGTGTTAGAGAGTGTGGTAGTATGACTGGAGGTACTACGGTAACTGGGAGTGTGAACTGCTATTGGTGTAGAAGGCTCGCTGCCCATTGGCCCAAGTGTTGTCTTCTCATTGGTCGAGAGGAAGGTAGCCCCACCTACGAGGCGGAGTATAAGAACCCGTGTTTCCCAACAGCCATCATTCTTTCTGTACTCATGCTGCTGGGCACACTTCTTGTAGATTAAAGCCTTCGATTCGGACTACTCCTTCGTTTCTGTGTTCATTGATCGCGCATCAGTGAGTCCGACACATACAGCCCAGGGGGTGGCTAGCTGGTGGTCAGGGTGTCCGGCCATGGTGGCTGGTATGGGTGCTGGCATGTGGGGCAGGATGGGGATTCGGCCGTCCCCCGGGAGTTGGGAGGGGGTGGCTGTAACCATGGTTATGAGTGTGTGTATGTGTGTGTGTGTAGGGGAGGGGGGGGTGTTAATGCTGGGTAACCCACTGCTGCCTACTCACCATGGCCGCCCTGAGGAAATCATGGAGTTTCTTCCGGCATTGCATGCCGGTTCGGCCGACGTTGCCCATGGCGCTCGACAATTCTGCCACCTTCGCCCAGGCACAACGGATGGCGGTGGCTGGCAGCCTCCTTCCCATGTCGGGGTACAAGGTCATCCATGGTGTCCAGGAGGGTCTCCAGTTCTGCGTCCGTTAACCGTGGAGATGCTCTCCTTACAGCCATCGTGTTGGCTTGGATGGTGTGTGCGGAGGGGAGAATTCTTAATGTGCGGCTGCAACTTGTCAGCCTCCTGAGGTGTCAATCATTTCATTAGAATTCATGATGTTCCATGTGGCGCCAGTGCTAGCCCATTAATAATAGCAGAATCGGCGCAGATGTGGCGCCGATTTTTCTGTTGTGAAAGTCCACAGATTCTCCATTGGCGTCAGCACTTAGTCTCAGAAACAGAGAATCCAGCCCATGATGTTTCTGGAATAAGGCACTATTTGGAGTTCTAATTCTTTATAAAAATGCATTTCCGAGATGTGACCGATGCTTTTTCAGCCAGCATTTATTGTCCATCCCTAGTTGCCCTTCAGAAGGTGGTGGTGAGTTTCCTTCTTGAACCACTGCAGTTCTTGAGGTGTAGGTACACCCACTGTGCTGTTAGGGAGGGAGTTCCAGGATGTTGCCCCAGCGACTGTGAAGGAACGATGATATATTTCCAAGTCAGGGTGATGAGTGACTTGGAGGGTAACCTCCAGGTGGTGCGGTTCCCAGGTATCTGCTGCTCCTGTCCTTCTAGATGGTAGTGGTCGTGGGTTTGGAAGGTGCTGTCTAAGGAATCTTGGCCACTACTGCAGTGCATATTGTAGGTGGTACACACAACTGCCACTATTCATTGGTGGTGGAGGGTTTGAATGTTCGTGGAAGGGGGAGCAATCAAGCGGGCTTCTTTGTCCTGGATTGTGTCGAGCTTCTTGAGTGTTGTTGAGCTGCACTCATCCAGGTATTCCATTACACTCCCGATTTGTGCCTTGTAGAAGGTAGACAGGCTTTGGGGGATCGGGAGGGGAGTTACTTGGCTTAGGATTCCTAATCTTTGACCTGCCCTGGTATCCACAGTATTAATATGGCTCATCCAGTTCAGTTTCTGATCAATGGTAATCCCCAAGATGTTGATTGTGGGAGATTTAGCGATGTCAAGGGGCGCTGATTAGATCTTCTTTTGTAGGAGATGTTCATTGCATGGCAGTTGTGTGACGCAAATGTAACTTGCCCCTTCTTAGCCCGAGCCTAGATATTGTCCAGATTTTGCTGCATTTGGACATGTACTGCTTCATCATCTGAGGAATAACTAATGGGGCTGAACATTGTGCAGTCATCTGCAAACATCCCCACTTCTTGTCTTATGTTCGAAGGGAGGTCATTGATGAAGCAGCTTAAGATGTTTCGGCCTCATACACCACCCTGAGGAACTCCTGCAGTGATGTCCTGGAGCTGAGATGATTGACCTCGAACCACGACAACCATCTTCCTTTGCGCCAGAAATGACTGCAACCTGCGGAGATTTTTCCCCCTGATTCCCATTGACTCCAGGTTAGCTAGGGTTCCTTGATGCCATACTCAGTCAAATGCTGCCTTGATGTCAAGGGCAGTCACTCTCACCACACCTCTGACATTCAGCTCTTTTGTCCATGTTTGAAGCAAGGTTGTAATGAGGTCAAGGATTCGAGTGATCCTGGCCGAACCCAAACTGAGCGTCCGTGAGCAGGTTATTGCTGAGTAAGTGCCGCTTGTTAGCACTGTTGATGATCCCTTCCATCACTTTGCTGATGATGGAGTAGACTGATAGGGCAGTAATTGGCTGGGTTTGGATTTATCCTGGGCAATTTTCCACATTGCCAGGTAGATGCCAGTGTTATAGCTGTGCTGGAACAGCATTCCTGGCACAATTAAGAATAAGAGGTAATAAAAGATAATAAATTTTAAAATTATGCTGAAGGATGGAAAAAGGGTTAAAACCAGATTGTAACAGAGAAATTCCAGCTAGCCAGGGGGAATGAGCTAAGGTACCTGCAACTCAAAAACTTCCTACGAAAGGAGACGAGGACGTACCCACAATCGCCACGACAGACATTACTGGAAGAGTTACTGGACGCAAGCATCCTAGATAAAGGGAACTGTAGCGACATGTATGACCGACTGGTAGAAAGGGCCGACTCCGTACTGGATGCAACAAGAAAGAAATGGGAGAAGGACCTGGGGATTGAAATAGGGTGAGGACTCTGGAGTGAAGCACTGCATAGGGTCAACTCCACCTCCACGTGCGCAAGGCTCAGCCTGACGCAGCTAAAAGTGGTAAATAGAGCACACTTAACAAGAACTGGTATGAGTAGCTTCTTCCCGGAGGTGGAGGATAGATGTGAACGGTGCCAAGGAGGCCCAGGCAACCACGCCCACATGTTCTGGTCTTGCCCCAGACTTGCATGGTACTGGACTGCCTTCTTCGAGGCCATGTCCAAAGTGGTGGGGATGAGGGTAGAGCCATGCCCGAAAGTGGCGGTCTTCAGGGTATCAGACAAGCCAGATCTATTCCTGGAGAGGAGGGCGGACGCCCTTGCCTTTGTCTCCCTGATCGCCCGCCAGAGAATTCTGTTTGGCTGGCGGTCAGCAGCACCACCCAGAGCTGCAGACTGGCAGTCCGACCTCTCAGAATCTCTCCAAATGGAGAAAATCAAATTCGCCATCCTAGGGTCAAACGATGGCTTCCACAGAATGTGGGAGCCATTCACCCAATTGTTCCGGGACCTGTTTGTAGCCAACGAACAAGCAGAAGAATAGCCAGGTAGCTAAGAACCAGGGGTAAGTAGCCGAGGCGGGGGAGGGAAGGGATGGACCGGGGGGAGGGGAGGAAAGCAGCTAAGCCTAAGAGAAAAGAAAGGCGAACGACAGGAGAAGGGGTGGGGAGGGGGTGGAAGAGGGAGGAGGCAGGTAACAATAGAGGGGAACCAGTGAGGTGGGGGGGGGAGGCAAGGGAATGACAGCCAGAAGGAGGGCACGGGAAACAATAACAAACTTGGCATCTACAGGAGCAGAGAACAAGGAATATCCGGGCGAAAGACAGGACGAACGGCTGAAGCAGAGGTGATCGCGAGACGACATCGGCAACGAAAACCGTCCGGGAGGAGCAAGCGCCAATACCAACACCAGATCCATTTGCGTATTGTCCTCTGTAATTGTTCTGTATTTGTTTCCCCGGCGCCCAAATATATATGTCCCCCCCCACAAACAGATGCCTATTTATGTGCTAAAAACAATACTGCCAATTGTACAGAGCTGCTGTTGTTGAGCTAGCACCCAACCAGTTATTTTATTCTAACTCTCTTTTGTTGTTGTTTGATTTGTGTTTTGTGCGTGTTCCCTTCTCTTCTATGCGCATATATACATACATATGTATTCTATTTTGTGTACATAACGGTAAATATACTTTATTCAAAAACCCAAAACAAGACAATCTCAATTTCAATTCACTTAGGTTTCAGTGAAACTTTTGAAATTATTTTCCCTGTGTTTTCAGTTGAACCTCCCTATGGAACAGCAAAAGTTATGTATTGTAGGAACTGGTGAGAAAACTACCCCCACCCCCGAGGCTCTTTCAACCCTGTACTGAAATTGGCCACTAAAAGGTGAGCAAAGAAACCCATATATTCTCTTTCCCTCTGAAGAAACACCAGATCTGGACCTAACACTCAACAACCACATGGCTAGGATCAGGATTCAGTGCTGTCATCCCAATTATTTTATTGCTTTTGTCCAGGACAAAATTGAAGAATCAAATACGTCGGCGGCACATGGCTCAGTGGTTAACATTGCTGCTTACGGTGCTGAGGACCCAGGTTTGAATCCTGGCCCTGGGTCACTGTCCGTGTGGAGTTTGCAAATTCTCCCCGTGGCTGCGTGGGTCTCACCCCCACAACCTAAAGATGTGCAGAGTAGGTGGATTGGCCATGCGAAATTGCCCCTTAATTGGGAAAAAAATAAAATAATTGGGCACTCTAAATTTATTTTTTAAAAGAATCAAATACGTCACACATATCTTTGTTCTTCAGACTATTGCCTTTTGCTCCTCCACAGTTCCAAATGCACCATCTGCAGATATCTCCTCCTCTCTATGACCCTGTGTGGAAATCTAGTCCACTGCACTGCCCCCTACTGAATTTCACTTTTTTTCCTGGGACATCAAAACTGTGGAACTCATTAATTTGTTCACTATTTTTCTAGGCCAGTAAGTATTCATAGTGGGAATAATGAATTTGAAGCCAGGCTTGTACCAGATATTTTAGCACATCGGTAATTGTTTGTGAGTAGCTTGCTAGATCGTGCAGTAAAACCAATATTGTCACGGGAGAACAATACCAAGAAAGTAACCACTCGTTTTGGCCTAAATATCCTCTAAAGCTGTCATCCATTAAGTTCTTTTAGCAGTACCTTAATAAAAGATTCAGCTTGTTTTCTGGTATCCATGTAAACAGCACCCCCTGGTGGATTGGCTACCACAAGCCACAAATGTTCTGTGATTGTTTCAATTCCTTTCAGGGGATTTAAAATTTTAATAATAATAATACCGTTTCTCTCACAGCAAAGGCATCCCTGGCAGACAGCATCACTAAGGTGTAAATGATAGAAAATATATCATGAGCTATACTACCATAATTTGTCTCTAGTTATAAACACCTACACACGTATAGGGTAGGTTCAGTAACCGTGTTGCGCACGGCACAGTGTGCGGGTGGCTTGCGGGAAAGGGTAAAATCAAGATTCGTGCCTGGCCCAAACCATTTTGCGATTCACCCGACTCGCTCCTGATGGCAAATCCTGGATCTCGCCCAAAAATGAGGAGAATATCATTAGAAAATATCATTAACCTTAATTTGCATTAATATGCAATCTCATTAATGAGACTGAAGTCGAATGTAGCGGCCTCCCAAGAATTACCCAACTCTCCAGCGGGAAGTCACACAGGCGTCCTTTCGTACTCCTTTTCAAAAACGTGAAGCTGGCGCAATGGTTACTGAGGGAAGGTGAGGAGGTAAGTAGCCCTTTCCTTTTGCTTTTTGTCATAATCTTTTTTGTCACAAGTAGTCTTACATTAACACTGCAATGACGTTACTGTGAAAAGCCCCTAGTCGCTACATTCGGCCCCTGTTTGGGTACATGGAGGGAGAATTCAGAATGTCCAAATTGCCTAACAGCACGTCTTTTGGGACTTGTGGGAGGAAACCAGAGCACCCGGAGGAAACCCACGCAGACATGGGGTGAATGTGCAGACTCTGCACAGACAGTGACCCAAGCCGGGAATCGAACCTGGGACCCTGGCGCTGTGAAGCAATAGTGCTAACCACTGTGCTACCGTGCTTTTGCCAGCATGCAGCTCAAGGGCACCGGAGCTGCTGCCTAAATGCTCGGGAGAGGCGGGGGTTCTGAACACTCAAGTGTCTCCTTGAAGGCACAGATGCAATGTCTTAGGGGATGATTAGTGCACTGCATATCAGTGCATTACAGTGACCATTGATGCTGAACAGTGTGCCTGTACTCTAGGAGCATCAGCCAGAGAGGCAGCTGCCAACAATCATACAGTAAAGAGCAGGACTTCAAGGCTGAGGACCCTCTCGCAGCCAAAGCGTAAGCGTCTGGATGAGCAGAAGGCAGCTGAGCACGGTCCCTGTAATGTTGCCGCCAGAGGTCTGGGGGCTCCTGATCTGGTCGGGGGAAAGTGTGCACCGCGAAGTTTGCCAGCACACCTGGCTCGCTGGATGGCAGTGCGAGAGAAGGCAGGACAATCATGATAAGGGTGGGAGAGTCCTGGAAGATTTGAGTGTTCCGGATGGAAGTCCAACTGATTTTGATTGCTCTCCTGCAATTCCTTATAGATCAAAAAATGTTTGCTGAATGTCAGGTAAAGCTCCCATCTGCAACAACCATAGGTTCACGCCAGCGCTGACTGACGCCACCTTCAAAAGGTGGGGCAGGACAGAGGGACACTGACAGTCAGGGACCTATACAAAGACGGCAGCATCGCAACACTGGACAAACTGACAGAGAAATTCCAGCTAGCCAGGGGGAACGAGCTAAGGTACCTGCAACTCAAAAACGTCCTATGAAAGGAGACAAGGACATACCCACAACCACCACGACAGACACTACTGGAAGAGTTACTAGACGCAAGCATACTAGATAAAGGAAACTGTAGCGACATGTACGACCGACTGGTAGAAAGGGACGACACCGTACTGGACGCAACAAGAAGGAAGTGGGAGGAGGACCTGGGGATCGAAATAGGGTGGGGACATTGGAGCGAAGCACTGCATAGGGTCAACTCCACCTCCACGTGCGCAAGGCTTAGCCTGACGCAACTAAAAGTGGTACATAGAGCCCACTTAACAAGAACCCGTATGAGTAGGTTCTTCCCAGAGGTGAAGGACAGATGTGAACGTTGCCAAAGAGGCTCGGCCAACCACGCCCACATGTTCTGGTCTTGCCCCAGACTTGTGGAGTACTGGACAGCCTTCTTCGAGGCCATGTCCAAAGTGGTGGGGGTGAGGGTGGAGCCATGCCCGAAAGTGGCGGTCTTCGGGGTTTCAAATCAGCCAGATCTATTCCTGGGGAGGAGGGTGGACGCCCTTGCGTTTGCCTCCCTGATTGCCCGCCGGAGAATCCTGTTCGGCTGGCAGTCAGCAGCACCATCCAAAGCTGCAGACTGGCTGTCCGACCTCTCGGAATCTCTCCAAATGGAGAAAATCAAATTCACCATCCGAGGATCAGACAACGGCTTCCACAGAACGTGGGAGCCATTCACCCGATTGTTCCGGGACCTGTTCGTGGCCAACAAACAAGCAGCAGAGCAGCCAGGTAGCCAAGAATCAGGGCAAGGTAGCCAAGAAACGGGAAAGTAGCCAAAGCATGAGAGGGAGAGGGGGGGAGGGACAGCTAAATCTAAGAGGAAGGAAAGGCGAACCACAGGGCGGGGGGGGGGGGGGGGGGGGGGGGGGGGGGGAGAAGCGGGGAGAGCGGGGGGGGGGGGGGGGGGCAGAGGGGAGAGGGGGAGAGACAGGGTCCAATAGAGGAGAGCCAGGGAAGGGGAGGGGGGAAGCAGGGAAACGTTAACAAACTTGGCATCCACAGAAACAGAGAAAATGGGGAAGACGGGAGGGCCGCAGAAGCGGAAGTGCGAACGAGACGACAACGTCAAGGAACTCCGTCCGAAAGAAGCAAGGGACAACAGCACGAACGGATGCCTACATATGTGTGTAAATAACTTTGCCAAGGGTACAGAGCTGCCGCTGTTGAGCGGCGGCACAATACCGTCCGCTGACTTTGCGGGGAAGATTAACACTTCAGCAGCAGCAGCGACCCATGGGGGGGGGGGGGCGATGGGAGGGGGTGGGAGGCGCGTGGGTTAACGTCTAGTGGATTGCTGATGTATATTCTCTTTATGCTCTCGATTAATGTTCACTAAGTTGCTGTGTTAAGATTATTACTATTTAATGTAGAAAATTTTGCAAAACCTTAATTTAAAAAAAC